>NC_133617.1:207847816-208447816 GCF_048593235.1 Sminthopsis crassicaudata | reverse complement strand
CCTCTCCTGAAGAATTGTGCTCAGTTTCACTGGTAGCTGAATTATGGTTTAATCCTAACATCTTTCTCTTCTGAATATCACATTCCATGCCCTCAGATCCTTTAATGTAGAAACTTCTTAGTCTCATGTAATCCTGACTGTGGTTCCATGATATATCAATTGTTTCTTTCTGATTGCTTATTACATTTTCTCCTTGACCTGGAAGTTTTAGAATTTGCCTATAACAGTTTTCATTTTAGTCTCTGTTTAAGGAGGTAATCAGAGTATTCTTTCAATGGGTATTTTATCTTCTGGTTCCACAATATTAGAGTAGCTTTCTATGATAATTTCTTGAAGCATAATATCCAGTTGCTTTTTTGTTCTTTTTTTTTAATAATCATATCTTTCAGGTATTCTAATTCTTAAATTACCTTTCCTGGATCAGTTTTCTAAGCCAATGTTTTTTCAGTGATGCATTTTACATTTTCTTCTATTTTTTAATTCTTTGGATTTTGTTTGATTGATTCTTGAAGTGTAAAGGTATCATTAGCTTGCACTTTTCTAATTATAATTTTTAAGGAATTTTACCCTTTAATTAGCATTTTTTTTGAAACATTCTTTCACATTTAGTGAATTATATTTTCTTGAAGGGATTTTTTTTTTGTATCTTTTCCCACTTTTTATATTCTTTTTATTAGGCTTTTGATTCTGTTTTCATGATTCTCTTGTATCACTCATTTCTTTTCCTATTTTTTTCTCTCTTTTACTTGTTTTAAAATTATTTTGAGGTCTTTTAGGTATTCTTTTTCAATTTGAGATGAAGTCACATTTTTCTTTGACGCTTTATATGTCAGAATTTTGACATTGTTGTCCTCTTCAGAGTTTATATTTCTGCCATTTCTGTCATCACAATAGTTTTCTATGATTGTAAGGGTTAAAAAGCCTCTAGAAGCAAGGAATGCAGTTCAAGGCATGTGAGAGGATCTGAGGGATGAGAGGTTTTGATGTTCAGGCGAGTCCTACGTGGAGGTGGGGCACAGCCCCAAGAGGCAGTGTCTGATTCCAGGTACCACGCCTCCCTCCTTAGTGCTCTCAAAGCCTAGCATGCCTCCCTCCTTCTTCTTGGGCCAATCCCATTATGCCAGGTTCCTAGAGGACTTCCCCCTTCCCTCATATCATCAGTGGGGTATAAATATGGGCTATCTCAGAATAAAGTTCTCTTTTGCTTCACCCTTACCTAATGGTGGTCTGTCTCTATGGGATCCGGGTTGGTGCCCAAAGACAGGTAAGTGTGGCCTAGCCATGCCGTCAATGGATGAGCATTAAGAGTAGCTCAAAGGGGAGCTACCAGGTTAGAGTAATCCATAGGGGTGTAGCATATGATCAATTTCTTGTTTGTTTTTTCTTTTTCTTTTTTACATGGGGAGTCATTTTTCAAGATATTTAGTTACTTTTAAAGTTGAGTTTTGCTCCTGGGATGAAAAGGTCAGTGTCCCAAAGTTCTTGCACTAGGAGCTACAGGTGTCATGGGGTGGGGGGTAGAAGGGGTGGGGAGTGGGAGTAAGGGCCTTGACCACCCATTTGGCAGTTTGCTAGAGCCATTGTGAATCATAGCTGACTACTCATCTGGTAGTGCCCTGGGTCTACAAAGTGCCTGGCCACCCATGAAGTGCTATAAAGGGGTCCATCATGGGCCTGATGCTGCACCAAAACTGCAGGAGTCTAGCTTCTTAACTGGTGCTGCATTGGGACTACAGGTGGCTGGTGCTGCATTAAGACTTTGGAAGGGAAGAGGAAGATAGTTCTGCTGCTCATCTGCTGGTAAACTGGGGACCTATTCCCCAGTGACTGAGGACCTATACATCAGTCACTGATCTATACTGAGGCTCAGGGCCTGCTGTTGACTTGCTGAGCCATTGCCTGCCTTGGACTGTTTTCACTTTTTACTTGAATGAAATATACCTTTCTTGTTGTTTTTCTCAGTTGCTGTGGGCTAGAAAATCTTTTCACCCTGTCTTTTTATTGGATTTGTTATTCCAGAATTTATCTTGAGATTTTATTTATAGTTGTTTGGTGGGGAATTTGGGAGAGTTAAAATCATTTGCTGCTTAATTCATCATCTTGGCTCTTGGACATCCCAGAAGGTAAAACTTTTACATGAGACTAGAAAGGGAGTCAAGGAAGCCATGAGCTAATATGACAATAGTCCCTAAACTAAACTTATATAGTGCCATACCAACCAAATTCCCAAGAAATTATTTTACAGAGTTAGAAAAAATAACAACAAAGTTCATTTGAAAGAATAAAAGGTCAAGAATTTTAAGTGAATTAGTGAAAAACATACAAATGAAGGTGGCCTAATTGTATGACATCTAAAACTATATTATAAAGCGGTGGTCATCAAAATCATTTGGTACTGACTAAGAAATAAAATAGTTGATCAGGGAAATAGATTAGGTTCACAAGACACAATAATTAATGACTATAGTAATTAAGTGTTTGATAAATTCAAAGATCTCAGCTTCTGGGATAAGAACTCACTCTCTGACAAAAGCTGTTGGGAAATGACCCACTTAAAACCCTATACCAAGATAAGGTAGAAATGGGTTTCTAACTTAGACATAAAGAGTGATACTATAAGCAACTTAGAAGAACAAAGGATAGTCTACTTCTCAGATCTATGGAGAAGGAAGGAATTTTTGACCAAAGAAAAGCTAGAATACATTATGGAATGAAAAATGTATAATTTTACTTATATTAAGTTAAAAATATTTTGTATAAACAAAAGATTAGAAGGGAAGCGATAAACTGGGAAAAAATTTACGTTCAAGTATTCTGATAAAGGCCTCGTTTCTAAAATACATAGAGAATTGATTCAAATTTCTAAGAATACAAGCCGTTATTCAATTGATAAATGGTCAAAGCATATGAACAATTTTCAGATGAAGAAATTAAAACCAATTATAGTCATTTAAAAAGTCTCTAAATCATTATTGATCAGAGAAATGCAAATTCAGATAACTGTGAGGTACCACCATACACCTTTCAGATTGGCTAAGATGACAGGAAAAGATAATGATGAATGTTGGAGGAGATGTGGGAAAACTGGGACACTAATACATCATTGGTGGAGTTGTGAACTGATCCAACTATTTTGGAGAGCAAATTGGAATTATGTCCAAAGGGCTATTATTACCTTTTGACCCAAAAGTGTCTTGACTTGGCTTGTATGCAAAAGACATCATAAAAAAGGGAAAAGACCTATATGCACAAAAATGTTTGTATTAGCCCTTTTTTGTAGTAGCAAGAAAGTGAAAGTAGTGGATGCCCATCAGCTAGAGAATGGCTGAATAAGTTATGTATGGTATGTGAATGTTATTGAATATTATTGTTCTATAAGAAATGATCAGCAGGATTTCAGAGAAGCCTGAAGAAACTTACATGAACTAATACTAAATGAATGAGTAGATGTAGGAGTACTTTGTATACAGAAACAGAAAAATTATGTAATAATCAATTCTGATGGACGTGGCTCTTCAATAATGAGATGACTGAGACCATCTAATGGTCTTGTGATGAAGACAGACATCTTTACCCAGAGAGAGAACTGTGGGCACTAAGTGTGGATCACAACATTGTATTTTCATTTTTTTATTGTTGTTTGCTTGCATTTTGTTTACTTTCTCATTTTTTCTCCATTTTGATATAATTTTTGTCATGCAGCATGATAATTGTGGAAATATGTATAGATGAACATTTTTTTAACATATTGGATTACTTGCTATCTAGGGGAGGGGATGGGGGAAAGGAGGGGAATATCTGGAACACAAGGTTTGCAAGGGTATATGTTCAAAATTATTTATACAAATGTTTTGAAAATAAAAACCTTTAATAAAAAATAAAAAACTGTAGATATAGAAAAGATTCCTTTCTTTGCTTAACCCATGTATAAAATCAATTTTATTATCAACCATACCATTAAAATGGATAATATTTTCTCTATAATCATGCCCAGTTATCAAGTTGTATTGATTCTAATTCCTGACATTATAACAAATGAATTTGGTTTTCAATAATATAATACTTTTAGAGGATTCTATGTTCCTCTTTAAAACTATAAAACATAAAATATTTTGTTGGCTTATGAACTAGGCTGTCAACATTTAACTGTGCTAAATTATATGTTTACTACCTTTGGCATGAGAAAGATATGAATGGTTTAAAGGATTTAAAGTGTGGGTATTTAATAGAAGTAGAATGAGGATAAACAAACAATATAGGAAAAGGTCAAATGCTCTCAAGTGGTTATTCTCCCTTCTTAAACTCATTTCCACTACTTCCTGAAATCATTCCCAAACCTCCCCCATTTTTATTCATTACAAAAACTTGTTCTATTTCCTTAAGAGTTGGGGTAAATATTTTCTTTGGGTAAATTTTCAAACCATACAGATTATGTGGTTTTATTCTTAAAGAGAATATTGATTCTCAGCAAGCCACACAATTTTTCATATTTCCACAGAGAATCCCTCTGCTCTATTTAAAAAGATAAAAATATTCTTTCTTTTATAGTTAACCGTGTTGCCAACACATGATTGTGACATTACAAATGTAGTTGGGGACCTACTATTGGATGTTTGACTGTTAATATGATAGAGACTTTAATCCATGCACTCATATATACAACAAATTCAAAGATGTTGACTTCATGATTTTACTTATAAAATCACATTTTTTTCTGTCGCTAGTATATTAACAATTTCATGTTAATGATTCAACAAATATTTAGTAGACATCTACCTTGTATAGAGCATATGGTATCTAGTGAAGGGAAATAACAAATGTAGATATAATGGAATCCCTGGCTTCACAGAACTTAAAGTATCATTAAGGATATGAGATGTTACTAAAGGGTAATAGATCAAGATAAAACATTCATCACATGAATTTAAGATTAATTTGAGTAGAAATCATCTGAAAAGAAGAGGTAATGCAGTCTTTTCAATCAGAGGTCTATGCCTGCTGCAGGTATTAAAAGATTTTATTTTATTTTACTTTTTGAAAATATTTTTGAGTATTCTGGCAATTTCAAGAGATTAAATATGTCTTCCATAAAATCATCCCCAAATTCTTGTGAAGCAATTGCCCATAATTTTATTTAATTCCTTCTTAAACTTTTTGAATATTTTCTGTGAGTATTATGTTTTGAGATAAGAAATACCACAACTTTATTAGAAGAATATACAAATGATGAATAATACATTAACATAGAATTCACCTTATGTGAATAACAAATCTTATGCAAATTAATAATAATGATAAGAAGAGTAACAAAAATAGTAATTAGCATTTATTCAATACTTTAATACTTTCAAAACTTTGCAAATATCTCATTTGATTCTCACAATAACTCTTGGAGGTAGGTGTTATTATCACACCCATTTTACAGATGAGGAAAATGAGGCACAGAGAGATTAGGTGACTTGTCCCATGTCAAAAAGTAATGTGATTGAGACTCAATTTGAGTTCAGAGCAAAATGTTTCCAAATCCAACGCTATAACCCCTGTGTAATCTAGCTTTCTCTGACACAAAAGTATTTGTAAAATTTCTTCAGAAAAACTTTTTAATTCTGAGCTAAATTTAGTATATTTCTAAAATACACTAAATTAATTCATATTCTTTCTCCATAATTTTTAAACTCAATCGTATTATTTATTAAAAAGAAAAAAGTATGTTTTGATTGTTCAAGCTGCTATTTTGTTTTCCTTTGTTTCCTAATTAATCAAAGAAGTTGATGAATTCTTTGAAGAAAATAATCTTTTCTTTGTTTTATGATGTAACTGTTCCTTAGTCCTTTAGAATTATTTACTTCACCTCCAAATTTATTTGATGAAACAGAATAAGCAAAAAGAAAAACAGAAAAGCAATACAAAACAAAATGACAGAAAACAAAAGATTGATTTGTTCTCCAGATCTGTTTTTTTTTTTTTTTTTGAGATGTTTCACATTCTGTTCAATTTTCTCATTCTTTATAATCTCTTTTATTACTTCTTAGTCTCTCTTAGCTTCACTGGCTTCCCCTTGTTTCATTCTAATTTTTAGAGTTATTTTCATCTTTGAGACTCTTTATCTCCTTTTCTAATTGGTTAACTTTTTTTATAATCTTGTTTTTCTTTGATGGTTTTAAATTTTTTCTTCAGTTTTTCCTCAATGTCTCTCATTTGACTTTTCAATCATTTTTTTGAGTTCTTCTATAAATCTCTCTGGACAGGGAGCCATATCATGCTACACTTTGGGGTACAAAGTTTTTTTTGTTTTTTTTTTAAACTAAAGTTTCCTTTTCTGAAGAAGAATTTCAGTCTTCCCTATCGCTATAACATGTTTCAATGTTGGGTTCTTTCTTCTTTGTTAGTTCATTTTTTTTTAATGAGAGGTATTAGGGTAAGTACTTCTAATCTTGGAGTTGGGGGATAGTGCTTCAAGATCCCCTTCAGCTTTCCACTCTTACCATGAACCCCAAACCAAGAGTTCTACCCTTCTGCAAGCCACTTATCTCAGCAGCAGAGCTGGGCATGGAGTTCCCAATCAGCAAAGGTTTCCTCTTTCTTCCTGGACTGAAATCTCTATTCAACAAATAGTCTGGGAGGTGAAGGTCTCTGAGGCTCCAGCCAAATGCAGGTAGTTAAAGGGACCCTTTAAATTTCTGCAGAGTTGTCTGGAGGTGTTTATACTTCAGACAAGTTGATTCTAACCCACAGTCTTTCTTTAGATCTTGTCACTGTATGTATCAGAAGGTCCCCTTTACTGTCCCAAGTCTTCTTGGTTTTTCACCAGTCTATGTTTGCCCCAGGTGCAAATTTGTTCTATTTGTGAGGCAAATTGGGAGAGCTTGAAGTTTATCAACCTACTCCTATATCTTCTCAGAATCCTCCTTGAGTTTTTTTTTTTTTTCAAATGTTTCTTCTGCCTGTTTCTAAATACATTGCCTATCTCCACTTTTCTTAAAATTATTAGTTCTATTTAGGGTTAATTTTACCCCTGTGAGATTAGATTAAATGACAGATAAATTATTTTCAAAATAGAATTGAATTTTTGGTGTATTATAGCTAATAATATATTATCCTTTTTTGAAAGATGATAGTTAGTCTTATGTGATTTTGATTGAGGTTCATTCATACATTTTATTTCTCTTCCTAGTAACTTAGATTATTTGTTTTTCATTCTTTGGGACTCTCCATCCTGGCAGTCATACTTCAGATTATATTAACACTGGGGTTTCTCTTTGGTGGTGAGATTTGGATTCTATCACTTTGAATTTTGCTTTCAGGTTTCTATACAGCTGGGAAGCATTTGTTCATGATTCTTTGAAACAGGGTGTTCAGAAATTTTCTTTTATTATGTTCTGTAGATCTGATAATTCTTTTATTATCTCTTTGTATCTTTTCTCCCCTTAGGATTGCTGTTTTGATAATATATTCCTTAAATGTTTTCCAACTTAATTAGCTTCTGACTTTGCTTTAATGAAAAGATCATTGAATTTTTGAGTTTTCTTTATACACTGTCTCCCTTTGAATATTCATTGATTTTGCAGTTTCTGTTACAAACTATTAAAATACCTATGACATTTCTTATCTCTGCTGCCAAATCTTTTATTAGACTTTAAAACTAATTTTGAAATTCATGAGTCTATCTTATTCTGTTTTCTTAGGCCCTTCTTGTAATTGTCTTTGGATTATTCTTTTACTGAAGACCAATTCTGAAATTAATTTATCCTACATTATTTTTTTGCCATATTAGGAGTTTTCCTCTGACTATTCATTTCCTCAGTCTCCATGATGAATCTTCTCCTCCATCACCTTGTGGAAACTTAATTTCTCCATGTTGACAACTGTAGAAATCTGTTGGAATCAAGGCAAAGGGAAAAGTTTACTAGTTTAGTCTTATTTCCAAATAGAAGGGCACTTATAATTTTATTTTATTGGGTAATTTGCTATGGAAAATAGTAGGAAAATATCACTGTTCTGTAGTTTCAAAAATCATATTGATGTTTGTTATATGATGGGCAAATAGGCAATTGAAAAGTTAACAAGCCAATTCTGACAAGACTATCTTTTAATTTAAGACAATTATTTCAGAAGCTGACTCTAAGAATGACACTCCTTATTCACTAGGAGTAAACACAATAACATTTAAATATGGTGTTAAGGTAAATAATTCAATTTCTACACTAGTAGTTTTCTTATATTTAATTTAGATTCAAAGGAAATTGATACAAGTAATTGCCTGATGTTACATTGTTCTTTAATGCATATACCCATCTGATTTCTCTTCTAGCATTTTACAAATTTACAGTTTAAAATACAAATACAATACAATATAAAATAGACAGGACAATTCAAAATAGACTGAGTAGATAATCACCTACAGTGTTATTTGAAGGCATTCTGGTCAAAATCACTTGAACAAATATACAAACTAATTCTTGTCACTCTACTATTATAGATCATTCCTTTTAGTTTTGAAGAGTTTTTCACCACAATAAGTCATCTTTAAAAGAAAAAAGCATCATGACAAGGGTAAAATAATAATTAATTCTCAATTTTAAGATGTCTTTGGGGATTAGCTGAACTAATAAAATGTTTACATTTTCTTCTCACTTGAAATCTATAACCCCAAGGATATATGTACTTAAAATAGATACATTTAGTAAATAATGTGAGAGAGGATATTGAATGAAAAGAGAGATATTGAGAATTTAAAAAAAAGAACATAAGAGATAGCATATAAATTTTGTTTGCTTACAAGGATATTAGACTAGAATGTGAGACCTGGTTCTTTTTCCTAGTTCTCTTTGTGACAAGCTCTCTGACTTTCCATCTTAATATTCTTATTTATGAATCAAGAAAGTTGTTCTTAATGATCTCTACATTCAAGACCCTTCGAGCTCTTATATGATAGAGATTTTAGGATTCATTGCCCAGCTGATTAAACTGATTTAATTACATTAAATTAATTAAATCTATATTCTTAATTATTTACGTCATGTCTATCTAGAACCATATTTTGGAAAGTCAGTAATTTTATCACTGTGTTTTCTTCACTGTCCCACACATACACACACAAACACAAACATACACATACACAGAGTTTTCTCTCTCTCTCTCTCTCTCTCTCTCTCTCTCTCTCTCTCTCTCTCTCTCTCTCTCTCACACACACACACACACACACACACACACACACGTACATGCAGAGTTTCTTTACATCTGCTCAATTCCTGGATTCCAATTTTCAACTAAAAGTAATGTTCTGGTCATAGACTATATACATATAACTATGTAGACAGTCACAGTCTGTCACTATTCAATCCCAAGATCTTTGTAACTTGACAAAATGTATGGAATTTAATGCTCAACTGCAATAGTTGGCATCACCATTGTGCCAAAATGAGACATCAGAGTTGTATTTTTTCATTTATTCATTTGAAATATCATGGCTTTTTTTGTTGAACTTGCTTGAATGATACCATCTTGTAGGATTTCCTTTAAAAATTATAAGAATGTAAATTGGGTATCTTTTATGGTCAAACATCATACCATCTACTATGGCCCTACTATAACAGAGGATACAGCCATAATTGAACCATTTTCACAAACTATGTAGTTTATGTATGTATGTAGTTTAACCACAGACTAACTATAGTGGAAACCATTTCCTGTATTATAGAGGATTGGTAAAAGAAGCCAGATGGACCACTGGATTTGTTATCATGTGTCTACATGATTGTTATTTTTCTCCTTGAGTAATTACCCCTTTTTGTGGAGGAAAGCAAAAAATTATTAAGTTATTTTCTTTATTTGAAAATTTGGTAAGTGGATCCTTTACATTTTTAAATGAAAAATAAATAGTATATTGAGAATATTAGCTGAAGGACAGATAGCTTATTTTTTAAACACTAAAAAATACATTACCAGGCAATGGAAAATAGTTACTTCAAACTATACTTAATCATAAATTTTAAACAATAAAGCTTAACAATATAGTTTGAAACTTTTTAATAGGCTACCACAACTCAATCATGCTTGAAAACTGACATTTTATGGGACATAAAAAATCCCTTTCTCTTTTATTTCAAGTGAGGGATAATTGCATTCACATATTGAGAAGCCTGGTTTTCTGGCTAATTAATAGGGATAGACTTTATTCAAAATTGAAATTTCCAGTGATTCATCTGGACTAGACTGAGATAAAGGTTGGATTGTTCGTTGATGTTAGCAAACTCCTCATGTCAAAATAACCCCACAGACAGAGCTCAAATATAAAGGAATTTCAGTGGCTGGAGTCTTTGTGATGAGAAGAAGACACTGGAGTTTATTGGGTAGGATGCTAACTTGGTGAGATATGCCCTTTAAGAAGATCACTTTGGCAGCTGGATAGCTTAATGAAGGCTGACAATGGAATGGTATATAGTTTCAACTATATTAAAAAAAAAGGATGAAAAAGACAAAGAGGTACAGTCTTTGGTTGGGGGTGGATGGGATCATTATAAATGAAAACAGATCTGTCCAATTTTTTTTTTGTCAATAAGACCACACTTTATACTAAAAATGATAGAACAAAAATAACTAAGAAGTCAATACCAAAGATAAACAAGAAAATAATAAAAATGCACTTATTTGCCCTAGTTTAATTCAAGTCATCTGGCTCAGCTGAATATCATCTTTAAGTTTTGAAAGGCCAAACAGATATGATTGCTGAGCTATTATTAGTAATATTTGAAACATCATGGAAAATAGAACAAAAAAAGTTTACAACATTAGGGAACAGCAAATGTTCTAATTTTAAAAGGGAAGGGAACAGAATCTTCTAAACAATATTTTAATTCATATGAAAGTCTCCTTTTTTTTCTCTGAATTCAACTGGGATCACTTTATGTCTGGTGAATAATTCTTTTCTGGGGGTGTTGAAAGGTTGTGAAGAAGTTTGGAAGTGATTAATCCTCCATCTTCTATGAAGCTCTATCACTCCCTTTGGTCTCACTTCCTAAACTTCCACACAATTGCCTTGATAATCCAAGGCCTGAGTTGCTGACTGATTATTTTCCCTTCCAGTATTTTAGGGATAATGCTTAGGGGTTTAAAACTATTGTTGATTTGGTGTGTTCCCTTATAATCTTCATCCCCAACCCCCCACATATTCCAGAAGGATAACCTGTGAGAGGTAAACAGATAAGGATAGTGGCATTTCTTCCTAGAAAATACAGTAGCATTCCCCTGTTCCACTTTAAACCCTATTGAAAATTCTAAGAGCAAAACTCAGCAAAGAAAGAAAAACTAGTATTTAATGTCCAATATCCTCTGAGAATTTCTCTAAATATCCCTCCATTTCTCTCCCAGTGATAATTTCTTGTGAAGATAGCAGCACCAGTTAACCCTATTAACTACTTCATCTTGGGTGTATTCCTAAAGTGTCCAGATGACTTCCATTTAGTCCCTTTGTTGTAACAGACACCTTATTGATGTAAACTATGTCCCCTTTAATCTTGGAGGAAGAGTGCTCCTGATTCTCAAACTCTCTGGCCTCTGACGGGATCCCACCCATCCATAAGGAAACTCTCAGATAAGTAATTTCATTTAATATGGAATCTTGACCTGGGGCATAATCACTACCTTCTATTGTATAAAAAAAAATTAACCCTTAATATCCTCAGACTCAAACCTCAGAAGGGTAATAAAAGATGACTCTGAACCCCAAATCTTTGCTAATGCCCTTTCAGACTTAGCCTGCTAGATCTTTCTCAGTGCAAACCTTTGCAGAAGTCTTAACAGGATCTTGCCCACTGATGAAGATATTTTCTTCTCAGTGTAAATCCATCTTTGTAATAGTCCTAACAGCATCTTGCCTGCTAAGAAAGCTGTCTTCTTAGCATGCTGTTTTCTTAGCATAAATAAACCCATTCTTGCCACAAACCTCGAGCCTGTATTCATTGGGGTTTGTGAATTCTTTCACAAAACCTGCAACTGCCAAAGGAGATCCCATTGTTGTTGGGGGATCTCTCAACCCTCAATTCTCACACCTCAACATCATTATTCTTTATGCATTTCCATTATTCATTTCCCATGGCAACAATATTTTCAACTTCTTTCTGTATTATTTGTTGATTCCACTAACCTTCAAAATCTTTATACAATTACAGGAGATTATGCTTGGAACTAATGCTTGTGTTGGTGAGAGTGTAGCAGGCTGAATCTTTTCTCAATCCCCTTTGCCTTAAGTTTTGTTATGTTTTATTTTCAAATTTGGTTCATCCAATTCAGTACAGTAGGGGAGGAAAATAATAGAGATTCAAATATCTACTTGTCATTGCTTCAAAAAAACTTGGCATGGAGTAAATTCTAGTCAAGGATATAATAAAACAAATAAAAAATGACCTTTTTGCTTCAACTCTGAGACTGATTTCAGTTCATATAAATTCAATGTTTTGAGGATACTCTGGACTACATATCAGAAATAGATAGTGAGCAAATAGGGAGCCATTTGCATTAAATTTTATAAAACTACACTAAAAACATATCTCTATTAAGCTTCCCTTGGTTAAGTGAAACATTCTCAATTCTTTTTTTTATTTAATTTTAATTTTATTTTATAATTATAACTTTTTTTTGACAGTACATATGCATGGGTAATTTTTTACAACATTATCCCTTGCACTTACTTCTATTCAGATTTTTTCCCTTCCTCCCCCAACCCCCTCCCTCAGATGGCAGGCAGTCTTATACATGTTAAATATATTACAGTATATTCTAGATACAATATATGTGTGTAGAACCGAATTTCTTGTTGCACAGGAAGAATTGGATTCAGAAGGTAAAAATAACAGTTTACACTCATTTCCCAGTGTTCCTTTTCTGGATGTAGCTTATTCTGTCCATCATTAATCAATTGGAATTGGATTAGCTCTTCTCTATGTTGAAGATATCCACTTCCATCAGAATACATACTCGTACAGTATTATTGTTGAAGTGTATAATGATCTTCTAGTTCTGCTCGTTTCACTTAGCATCAGTTGATGTAAGTCTCTCCAAGCCTCTCTGTATTTCTCCTGTTGGTCATTTGTTACAGAACAATAATATTCCATAACCTTCATATACCATAATTTACCCAAGAATTCTCCAATTGATGGACATCCATTCATCTTCCAGCTTCTAACCACTATGAAAAAGGCTGCCACAAACATTTTGGCACATACAGGTCCCTTTCCCTTCTTTAGTATTTCCTTGGGATATAAGCCCAGTAGTAGTATGGCTGGGTCAAAGGATATGCACATTTTGATAACTTTTTGGGCATAATTCCAGATTGCTCTCCAGAATGGTTGGATTCTTTCACAACTCCACCAACAATGCATCAGTGTCCCAGTTTTCCCACAGTCCCTCCAACATTCATCGTTATTTGTTCCTGTCATCTTAGCCAATCTGACAGGTGGGTAATGACATCTCAGAGTTGTCTTAATTTGCATTTGTCTGATCAATAGTGATTTGGAAAACTCTTTCATATGAGTGGAAATAGTTTTAATTTCATCATCTGAAAATTGTCTGTTCATATCCTTTGACCATTTATCAATTGGAGAATGGCTTGATTTCTTATAAATTAAAGT
Organism: Sminthopsis crassicaudata; assembly: GCF_048593235.1. Taxonomy (NCBI): domain Eukaryota; kingdom Metazoa; phylum Chordata; class Mammalia; order Dasyuromorphia; family Dasyuridae; genus Sminthopsis; species Sminthopsis crassicaudata. Next base: position 208,434,188 of record NC_133617.1, on the reverse strand, counting down.
CAATTCTCTGTATATTTTGGAGATGAGGCCTTTAACTATAAAAATGTTTTCCCAATTTGTTACTTCCCTTCTAATCTTGTTTGCATTAGTTTTGTTTGTGCAGAAACTTTTTAATTTGGTGTAATCAAAATTTTCTATTTTGTGATCAATAATGGTCTCTAGTTCTTCCTTGGACACAAACTCCTTCCTCCTCCACAAGTCTGAGAGGTAAACCATCCCATGTTCCTCCAATTTATTTATGATTTCATTCTTTATGCCTAAATCTTGGACCCATTTTGATCTAATCTTAGTATGTGGTGTTAAATGTGGGTCCATGCCTAGTTTCTGCCATACTAATTTCCAGTTTTCCCAGCAGTTTTTGTCAAATAATGAATTATTATCCCAAAATTTGGGATCTTTGGGTTTGTCAAACACTAGATTGCTGTTTTTATTCACTATCTTGCCCTGTGAACCTAACCTATGCCACTGATCAACTAGTCTATTTCTTAGCCAATACCAAATGGTTTTGGTGACTGTTGCTTTATAATATAGTTCTAGATCAGGTACAGCTAGACCACCTTCACTTAATTTTTTTTTCATTACTTCCCTTGAAATTCTCGACCTTTTGTTGTTCCATATGAATTCTGTTGTTATTTTTTCTAGGTTATTTAAATAGTTTCTTGGAAGTCTGATTGGTATAGCACTAAATAAATAGATTAGTTTAGGAACATTCTCAATTCTAACAATGTTTGTACAAATGTGTTTTTTTATTATGATTGTGCATGTTTACATCTTCTTGTATATAATTGTCATTTAAAAAAATTTTTTTGCTTCATATTTTCTGATACCATTTCAGGTCACAGACCTTTTGACACCTATGTTTCTTTGTGATAGTTAATGATATGTTAAATGTATCTTTAAGTGTAGCTCCATGGTAAGCTTGATTAGTCTGAAATGGCTTTATAAACAACAGTTAAGTATATTGTATGCCTACACAGCAACAAAATTGTAACTTTTTTTAGGGTATATGGGTTATATAGACAAAGAAGCTCAGTGATTTTTTAAAGTTGATCACTACTGCCCAAGGGAAATTAAAGCCAAGACTATACAACCATTTCCCCCCAAAATTAAAACTCCTTCAATTTACTTTTGCTTTCCAAGTTTTAAATCTAGACAGATTTCATTTTCCAGATGGTATTAAAATGTTATTATTTTGATATTAATATAACATTTTGTCAAAGATAAACATTTGATCAATAATTTTCAAGTATTCATGAAGACTTGGAGTGACCTGGAGTGATCTACAAATACTAAGGAAAATACTTGATTAGCATTAACTGTCAGAATATGAACAGAAAAAATTTAAAATAACATTTTGGATGATTTGTCAAGATATGCTTTATACAACCTAATATTTATGGGATCAAATAATCTCATTCCAACTGAATTTATGAAATAGCCATTACTGTTTTTCTCACATCTTCCCCATCAGAGATGGCTTTAGAATGCTATCAAATGGGAACAATCTAAAGCAAAGACCATTATAATATTTTAAGCTTTATATAATTTACTTCTTCTTACATTAATACTACATATTTGTTCATATAATTATATGCATCAAAGATATTTGATTGTAAGTATAATTAATTAAAATATGAAAGAACAGAAAATATAAGTATAAATGTGGATGGAGTCTACTTCATTATCACTGTCTCATAGGTATTTAAATCACTTTAACATTATATTGATCATAGTGATAAATATGAGGAATACAGACCAAATAGATTTAATTGTTGTACTTCATCTATATTTTGAGTTATCTACATCCATTTGAAATTTATGTGTAATCCTCCTTAGCATTAATAAGTTACATGTGTATTAGATTCATGGATAATTTAACTAGGATGTTTCTAAATTTCTTGAAAATAGAGTTGATTAATAGTAAAACTCATCCTTTTTGAGTCCTTAGCAATTTTGAAAGTGTCTGCCATCCTTTATCTTAGATGCCCTTCTACCATCAACATTGTTCTGTCATCTGGTTCTTCTCTTACCTTTCTTGATATTTTAAGCCTCCTTTCATCATCATTCAGACTCTGTCATGGACACTCTTCTCTTTTTGTTTTACATAGGACCTCTTGGTGGTCTCATTAGCAGCCATTGTTTAATTATTTGCAAACTAACAAAAATTAGTTGATAATAATAATTGACATATAATACTTGAAAAATATCAAGATAATTTATCATATTTACTTTTTTTTATTTGAATTTCATGATAAATCCATGATCTGGATCTGATGAATACTATTAGATCCATTTTACAGATGAGGAAAATGAGACTTAGATTTATTCACAGGTTCATAATAGTTGTCAAAGTTAGGACTCAAAATCAGATCTTCCTGACTCTAAGACAAGCATTTTATCTACCAATTCTCTCCTTAAATAGAGTCCTATGTCATGACCTGCTTGTGAAACTTTTCTGCCTTGGCATCTCAAAATCATCATGTACAAAATAGAGATCATCATTATTTTCACCCCTAGACTTTTAAAAATTTCTCTATTTTTGTTGAGAATGCTATAATTGATCTTGTTGCCTTGTTCTACACCAGGAATCTCTGATTCTTCCTCATTTTTCTTAACTGATTTATTGCTAAGTCTTGTCTTTTCTACCTCATGCCCCATATCTCTTATATCTATCTTTCTTTTCTCACTCTCCTTTTATATTAATAATGTACATTTGTTAATAGCATGTTATTCTTAGTCTTTTCCTAGACTTTTCCAAGAGCATGTTAATTGATCTTCTGGCTTATAATCGATTTCCATTGTCAACCCAGCTGCCAAATTAATTCCTATACATGACCACATATACAACTCTTCTCAGAAATCTTCGTTAGCTTCCTCTTGCCTTTTGAATAAATTACAAACTCTTTATCCTGGTATTTGAAATCTTCATAGACATTTTACAGTTTTCCCCTTCATTCTTTTTTATATTCCAGTCAAATAGACTTATTTTATTTTACTTGCAATTTTAATATACCATTTCCTATTTCCATACCTTTGATCTCCTAAGTTTGGAATTAATTCCCTTTTTACCCCAGGTATCTTAGAAAATCTAGATTCCTTCTAGGCTCAACTCAGATGCTATCTTGTCCCTGAAGGTACCTTCTCCTCTTGTACTTTTAGTATTCTTGTTTTCCTCGAATTATCTTATATTTTCTTATCTATTTTCAAGCTATCATATACTCTCTTGAGGTAGGGATTGCTTTCCTTTTTTGTCTTTCCATCCCTCATGCTTTAATATCTATAAGGTTTCCCACATAGATGCATAACAAATACAAACAAATAGGTTCATCACAAATGTTTTTTGAATCAAAAGAAATTGAACACTGAGTTTTACTGACTATATGCTTTGTTTTATTTTATTTTATTTTATTTTATTTTTACAAAGGTGAAATACTGGTAAACTTATTTACAGTAGATATTTTTCATACCAAATAAATTTTACTCAATTTCTCTTGAATAAACCTTCAAATACTATTCTACATTTCCTTTATCATTTTTTGACAATAGTTCAGCAAAATAATAGTAGTCTGCTTAAATTACTTCTTTAGAGAAGCAGAAGATTCCACATAAAGATTAGCTCCTGTGAGCTAATTATAATTACTATTATTCTTACTTTTAAATTGAAAAAAAAAAGCACAGAGAATTAGTCTCTTAATAATTAAATGATTCATCTAGAAAGAGGAAAATATCATCAACTGTAGTGTATGTTAACATAATAACCATTTTGTTACTATAATGCAGTGTTTATATATTTTATAGAAGTATCCTTGTGACCAAGTATGAAGAGGATTATTTGTGAAGTTGACTCCTGGGTGGTAATTTTTTCATCACAGCATCTCTTGAAGACTATAGCTATCAAAGAGTTTCAAAATGGTGCTGGCAGAGTGAGAAGCTAATATAGTTAAGATCCTTGCCAGATTGAGAAAGACAAACTGATTTTTTAAAATTACATAATAATTAACAAGAAAAATAAGGAAATAAGAATTTGTAAAGCACTTATCACATATGCTAAATGATTTTAAAATATTATATCATTTGATCCTCACAACAACCCTATAAGGTAGGTGCTATTATTATCCCCATTTTACAGTTGAAGAAATTGAAACAGAGGTTAAGTTACTTGCCAGTGTCACATAGCTAGTAAATATCTGAGGCCAATTTTGAGCTCAGGTCTTCCTGACTTTAGACCCTGCCATTATTTATTACACCAACTGATACCATGATAATTTTGCAATCATTATTAAAGTATTTCAAAACCCTGAAAGTATAGGCTATTTGAAATTTCCTGCCATCTATATTGTTAGTGATAGCTTTTGTTAATTTGGAGTGTGCTTAGGAGACATAAATCTTTTTTAATAAAAAAATTGAAAACTTCTGAATCTATCACAAAACTAGCTGATGCTTTTTGTGTCTTAAGAAACTGACAGAATATCATGTACCACATTGATTTCCAAGTGTTGTTTAGAGCCAAGGGGAAATTTGTGAGTCTGAGACCTCCTTCATCTTATTTATCTTTAGTACTCTCTCAATATACCATCCAAGAAAGATGTTTCCATGGGAACAAAAATATTACAAGACAGTTGTGGTGTGCTTAGAGAGTTCATAAGCAGTGCTAAAAATGCCCGGTGAATATGTTTAACTGATAAATAAGAGCTCAAATACAATAAGACTCAGATTGGGCATTAGCTCAACAACTATTCAGGTAAGTAATATGTTTAGATAGCTTCTTATTTTTGGGAAGTGAGGGAATAAAGACATAAAGACCTATAGAAGACTGATTCATTATTCCTTAACAAATCAACTTGGTAGGTAGAGAAATACTGTTATTCCTATTTTAGAGATCAGGGATCAAAGGCTATGAAATGTTAAATGATGTTCCAAGGCCTTTTTATAAATAAGCAATGAAACTTGAGTAGAAAATATTTCTCTAAACTCCATGGACACACATTCAACCAATAGTCTAGGCAAACCTCACCTTATGATCAAATTATAGGGTGAAACATTAAAAAAAAAACTATTAATAAGGGAAGTCACAGTTATTTTACCAAAATTATACTCATTTGCAAATCACATATGATTTTCACCTTTTTATTCTCATAGATAAAATGGGAATCAAAACCACATTCTAATGAATCTATAGTTACTGAGAATCTGAGGAATTAAAAAAATACTTTGTTTAAGACAATAACATAGGACATTAAAAAATTAGAAAGTACTTTATGAGATATTTTAAGCATCAAAAGTCAATGGAATATCAATACTGGGCATAAATAGTATCTATAAAGACCTCCTAATGAAATATTATTAACTACTTATAAAATATCATTTAAATATAAATAATATGCAAATTTGCTTTAACCCAAAGCCTAATCTTTAAGAACCTAAAAAAGTTTTTATTTATTACTCATAATTTATATACTTTTAAATATTTAATAAATATTAACTTAGTTTCCAGAGTTTGACTTATTTTTTTCATATTTGTTTTTTGCTAAAGTTATAGAGATGTTTATGTATAGTTTAAACATAATAATTTTAAAAAAGCTTTTATAGATAATGAAGGTGTCTCAAAAACCATAATGCATTAAGACTAAGTTTGCTAATCATTTATATGTAACCTCAGGATGACTTTTTTTTTTCCTAAATGGTGAGGGATAAGCACATTGTATTACAAGCAGAAAATGGGGTTCAAGATTGGGTAAAATCTGATATTATTAGTAAGTGAAATATGAAAAATGAAAGTATCAATTACTTCTAGAATCATGGGGATAGGAACAAAACTCAAATTTATTGTATTCATTTCTTTGCTTCCAGGTAGATCTACACATAAACCATTTAAGACAAATGGCTTCCTTTCTAAAATTTCTCCATGGACAGTTATTTTTCACAATGATAACCTGCTCCAGTGTTTAACCCCTCTCAGTATTGGGGAGTTCTTTCTTACATCTTTCTAAACTCTTTTGCTACAAATTATTTCTTTTTATTTGGTCTTTTCTAGCAGGGATACAAATAAAGACCTGCCAAATGTTCCTTACAAAAATTCTTCATGTATTCAAAGACAGTCCATTTTTACATTACCCCTTTAGTTCTTCATTCTTGAGAGTAAGGAAGCACAATACTTTTGATATCTTTTCATTGGATCTTTACTCACTTATTTGTATTATTTGTTTACCTTTAGAAACTTTGCCACTTTTCTAAATCACATTTATTGTGGCAATAAATTTGAAATAACATTTTAGCCCATCTTTTTCTCCTTTTAAAATTCTAGTATTGTTTTAACTTTTGCAACATTTATGAAACTTAGTTTTTCAACCAAAATTCCTTTGGTCCTATATAATTACAAATTAATATTATGTGTTACACATTATATACATTATATACATAATCTATATATCTATCTATTTACTTACCTATCCATAACATTAACTTTAACCTGTAATGATTTTTTTTAAATATTCGTTAATTAGTCTGGGATGACAAAAAGAGCTTTAGTTGTGGAAAAAGAGGAACCAAGTTTAAATATTGCGTAATCTTGACAGACACTTAATCTTAGGTTTTTTTCCTCATCTGTTAAAAGGGGAGTATGGATTAGATGACACCAGAATTCCTTTAGAGCTCCAAATGTGAACTGAAGAATTTGAGTACCATGTAGTCTTCAGGAAGAAGGATCAGTAATAGTCCTGTGACATTAAGGCTGTGAATGAGTTCTTGGATTTGTTAAACCTAGCTTTCTCCACTCTTTTTCATCATTGTGCAAGCTGTCCAAGTTCTTTATCACCTCTGTAATGTGATGGCTTGCCCCACAGGCAAAGGCTATGGGTTTTTTTTTTTTTCAGGAGGGAGAAAGTTTTATATTTTATTTATTTGTTATCTTTTATGTTATAGATTTACCTATACTATTGCAATAGTTTGCTGGTTGGTCTTCTTAACTCAATACAACCTCACTTCAACCCATCCTTCACCCAGCTGTCAAAATGATATTCCTAAAATGTAGATATCACACATATATTCAGTAATCTTCAGGATCAAATATCTTCTGACACCTTATTCTACTTTAATGAGACTGATTTCCTTGGTGTTCTTTACACAAGACTATTTATTAACTTCATGTTTTGGGGGGGTTATTTCCCATGCCCCATATTATTTTCCTTTTCATCTCTGACTTCTGATTTTCTTTAATCAGCTAAAATTTCTCCTTCTATTGGAAGCCTTTTCTAATCCCCCAAAATGCTAGTGCCTTCCCTATGAGATTATCTCCAAATTATCCTTTTAAAATATCGTTTGTACATAGTCATTCCCATGGTGTCTTCCCCCTTAGACTGTGAATATCTAGAGATAAGGGATTATTTTCATAAAATTTTATATTGATACCAATCTTTGCAGTACCAGAACTTAGCATATAGTAGTTGCTTATTTATTGATTTGACTTGAATCAAATAAGGAAAGCAAACATAGGTAATGGAAGTGTATTAAGTGCCCAAAAAAGAGCAGAGCAAAGGAGTCCGAGAGGAAGAAGGTCTAGGACCAGAGTAGAGACAACTGAACACTAGTACTTATAGAAGCAGCACAAAACATGGAGAGATATTTTTGGTTCATAACATTACTATAAATAAAACCACAAGAAATTAAAGAAAAAACAAAATAGAGGAAAAGTTTCCAGGATTTGTTTAAAGAGGTGAATAAATGAAACAATTTTGCTTTTCTTTCTAAAAACAAGAAAAATCATAATTACATAGACTATAATTTCACTTAACATCTCTAAATGAAGTTAAAAAGATTACCTTAAAATAATTGTGGGTCATGTACTAACGTCTATTACAAAGGATGAAGAAAGAGAAATTCTTTGAATTATTGATATGATTTTATAAGCCAATCAATAATATGATTAAATATGGATAAGGATTAACAAATAAAAACAAGGTTTTAACATAAAGGAAAGCTTTCAATTGACTTTTAGATGTATAAAAATGAAAAATGGAATGATCACTAGAAATGTTTGAGTAGATACCAGATTATCAGTAATATTTCAGAGTGAAGACATAATTTGCATGAATAATTAGGCTAAATGATTCATTATATACTTTTCAGCTCTAATATTTCATGCTTCTATAGTTTATATGCTCCTATTACAACCCTTTTACATCCATTCTTGTTGATGGACTTAAATTTTCCTTGTGTAACCAATTTCTACCTCTTATGTAGTCTAAAAAAGGGAGGCATTTCTTATAAAATATATGAAGTTTGTTGTTCTGAGTTCTCTAAGTTTCTCTCAAAAGGGCTTGGTTCTGCCATTGGTTCATGATACTCATATGTTATATTCCCGGGGCTTAGTCTTTCTCTGTATTAAGATAGAGAAATGTTATAAACAGATGCAAAATCAGTTCATCTGGAGAGGCTTTCATATACTTTCAGTCCCTACAGAGATCTATGAAGTCTCCCAGAAGGAATCAGTGCCATATAGAAACACTGAAGAATTTTGTTCAGATTTATGGAGAGTTGAAGACAAATATACCCATTAGGATTTAGAAGGGGATCATGGATACATGAAGACCTCCACACTCTGCAGGAGAAAAGGAGACACAAAAGAAAGAAGGACCAGCACTTAATAATCTGGAAACCATGATATATGAGCATGTGGGATGTTTGGAATTTACCAGACGTGAATGTGGTTTGATTCCCTAGAAATTCTAATTCTTTTCTTTTACAAAGGGTACTTTCAAAGCAAATTCTATGCTGGTCCTTGGGAAGCTGGAGGCTCCCATAATCCAGGAAAGTTATCTCAACTATGCATGGACTTGGATATAAGACTTTGGAACATTCTGTCAGCTTATGGAAAACTTGTCTTATAGTCACAATAGTACTATGATTTGTAAATGTTTACATAAAATATGACGGCCTTTTTGCACAAATTTAAGGTTCTGAGGTTTTCAGAGAAAATTTCAGGTTTGAATATGTCTAAGAAATATAAAGAGAATCCCTCAGGATTTTACCTAATTTGTGTGAACATAAAGATGCAGCTCAGAGTCATGGGATGCTTATGAATTTGGACATTTACCATCTTTAAATACAAAACACCCCCTCACTTTAGGAATGCCGCATGGTTAACAGAACTATATTAAAACAATTCTCTGTGGGGAAATTATTGTTCACATAGTGAGGTTGTATTGCTCCTCTTAAGGAAACAATAAATCCCACTAGATATTCCTTTCACAAGTGTATTTAATTATTTCATCACATATCATGTTTCATTCTGATAAACATTTTTTTCCCATTTCTTCTAAAACTGTGATTTCATCCATGTGGAAATTCCTTTCACTGATACAGATTTTGATAAAAAAACATAATCCTTTCAAATTACTTTTGAGTTTAGGGATTTCACAAATTCTCTCTTGCATCTCTGTGGAATGCTATAAAGAACAATAAACTATCCCCTTATTTTAGCTATGAAAGATCATGATGAGCCTAACTGTAAAGGCCTCTGAGATAATATAGTCTTGCCTATTATGACATGATTTTCTCTAAGCATCTAAACAGATTCTCTTTAAGTAAAAAAATCTTCATAATACTGATTGATAAGCCACCATGCTGTGCCATTTATTTGAATGCTTTTGTCCTACATAGTTTCATAAAAATTGCATTGAATTTTGTGGTCCATTGCACACAAAAAAGAAGCAAATGACCTTGTTCGAAAATTTGCCTTTTCTCCAAAATTGGAGGTTCCTATTTCAAGCCAAATCTAGGCCTACTAGGTAGAATATAGTTGTGATCATTCATATGTTTTTGTTTTCAGTAATCTCTTATTTGTCTTTATAAGATGAAGTGGAAAGTTGGCAAGAATCATATAAAGTGGAGTAGCATAGACAGCCAAACCAGATTATTAGAGACAAAACTATTTTTCACTAATTCTTACAACTTTTGCAATACAAATTATCTGCAGCTGTGGACTACTTCTAGAATTTAAACAATGGACAAAATCCTCACTTTTTGACTTATTCTGTCTGATTTGGCTGTCTGCATGATCATGAATGCCAATTTTCCATTTCATATCAAGTTTTATGGACTTGCCAAACACTTCTTCTTGGATGCCAAGGAACAGGAGAATTTACTTCTTAGCCTGAGTGACATAAAGCAAGGAAGATTAAGAATTTTTCAACATTCAATTCAATATATATCTTGTCTCAATAAATAGTTTATATAATAAAATTACCCAATTTATGTTTATTTGAAATCACTTCTTGCTCGCTCACTTAAGGAAGTTTCTTATTACAGGAAGCTAGTGAGGTCATTCACTCTTTCTAAAAATAAACTAATAAAATTGCCTTAATATCTATTCATCACTAGTGAACTAACCCAGTGACTCTAGAGCTGAGTATAGATAATTATAAAGCTGAGTAGAAACAAATAGAAGGTTGAACAAGAAAAAAGAAGTATAATGTGAGCAAGGTAGCTAAATTTTCTAACAGGTTACTAAAGAGTAGAGGGACTATTAAAAAGTTTTTATTTATAGGCTTGAATACAAAGGTAAAGTTGCATTTTGCTGTAAAATAATTAATATTTATATGCACTTAAAATATATTATGTCATCTAACAAAATTTTCCCCATGTAATTTAGTATGTTTTGTGAAATAAAATTTTTTAAAATCAGGAAAAAGGTTTCCAAGTTCAGAGTATCAGATTGAATTTCTCACTTCAATTTTAAACCTGTCCATCATTTTAGAGTCTCCAAGTTATTCACAGCTGCAGATCATTTGGATTTTCAAAGTTCTAAGAATGCTGTGCAGAGTGAAATAGTAACTATTGGACATATGCCAAGGAAAAATGGAGATTAATTTGATATGTTTTGCAGTGTCCAAGAAGTTCAATTCATATATGGTAGATATAATTATCCCAATTAGTACTTAAAAAGTATTATTCAAACAGATTTTTCATATTCTGATTTTTGCAATTATACAATATTATTCAATTGAGATTATTGTATTAGTGATAATTACCCAGGTGCATTTATTTGTATGTATCAATGTACACATGCATGTATATTATTATATCACATATATTTATATCTATAGGATGCATGACAGTGGATAGAGAATCAGCCTGAGAATCAGGACTATATGGATCATATGAATCAGAACACATTATTATTATTATTATTAATAATAATTTTTTAAATTTTTTATTCATTTTTCCAAATTATCCCCTCCCTCCCTCCACTCCCTCCCCCCGATGACAGGTAATCCCATACATTTTACATGTGTTACAATATAACCTAGATACAATATATGTGTGTAAATACCATTTTCTTGTTGCACATTAATTATTAGCTTCCGAAGGTATAAGTAACCTGGGTAGATAGACAGTAGTGCTAACAATTTACATTCACTTCCCAGTGTTCCTTCTCTGGGTATAGTTATTTCTGTCCATCATTGATCAACTGGAAGTGATTGGATCTTCTTTATGTTGAAGATTTCCACTTCCATCAGAATACATCCTCATACAGTATTGTTGTTGAAGTGTATAGTGATCTTCTGGTTCTGCTCATTTCACTCAGCAACAGTTGATTTAAGTCTCTCCAAGCCTCTCTGTATTCCTCCTGCTGGTCATTTCTTACAGAGCAATAATATTCCATAACCTTCATATACCATAATTTACCCAACCATTCTCCAATTGATGGACATCCATTCAACTTCCAGTTTCTAGCTACAACAAAAATAGCTGCCACAAACATTTTGGCACATACAGGTCCCTTTCCGCTCTTTAGTATTTCTTTGGGATATAATCCTAATAACAGCAATGCTGGGTCAAAGGGTATGCACAGTTTGATAACTTGTTGGGCATAGTTCCAAATTGCTCTCCAGAATGGCTGGATTCTTTCACAACTCCACCAACAATGTATCAGTGTCCCAGTTTTCCCACATCCCCTCCAACATTCATCATTATTTGTTCCTATCATCTTAGCCAATCTGACAGGTGTGTAGTGGTATCTCAGAGTTGTCTTAATTTGCATTTCTCTGATCAGTAGTGATTTGGAACACTCTTTCATATGAGTGGAAATAGTTTCAATTTCATCATCTGAGAATTGTCTGTTCATATCCCTTGACCATTTATCAATTGGGGAATGGTTTGGTTTCCTATAAATTAGGGTCAGTTCTCTATATATTTTGGAAATGAGACCTTTGTCAGAACCTTTACTTTTAAAAATATTTTCCCAATTTGTTACTTCCCTTCTAATCTTGTTTGCATTAGTATTGTTTGTACAGAAACTTTTTAGTTTGATGTAATCAAAACCTTGTATTTTGTGATCAATAATGATCTCTAGTTCTCCTCTGGTCATAAATTCCTTCCTCCTCCACAGGTCTGAAAGGTAGATTATTCTCTGTTCCTCTAATCTACTTATTATCTCATTCTTTATGCCTAAATCATGGACCCATTTTGATCTTTTCTTGGTATATGGTGTTAAGTGTGGATCCATATCTAATTTCTGCCATACTAATTTCCAGTTTTCCCAACAGTTTTTTCTGAATAATGAATTTTTGTCCCTAATGTTGGTATCTTTGGGTTTGTCAAAGATTAGATTGCTATAGATGTATCCTTTTTTGTCCTTTGTATCTAATTTGTTCCACTGATCTACTGTTGTATTTCTTAGCCAGTACCAAATGGTTTTGGTGACTGCTGCTATATAATATAGCTTTAGATCAGGTACACTTAGACCACCTTCCTCTGACTTTTTTTTTCATTAGTTCCCTTGCAATTCTCAACCTTTTATTCTTCCATATGAATTTTGTTGTTATTTTTTCTAGGTCATTAAAATAGTTTCTTGGGAGTCTGATTGGTATAGCACTAAATAAATAGATTAGTTTGGGGAGTATTGTCATCTTTATTATATTCGCTCGGCCTATCCAAGAGCACTGAATGTCTTTCCAATTATTTAAATCTGACTTTATTTTTGTGATAAGTGTTTCATAATTTTGCTCATATAATTCCTGACTATTCTTTGGTAGATGGATTCCCAAATACTTTATACTCTCAACATTTGTTTGGAATGGAATTTCTCTTTGTATCTCTTGCTGTTGCATTTTGTTGGTGATATATAAGAATGCTGAGGATTTATGTGGATTTATTTTGTATCCTGCCACTTTGCTAAAATTCTGAATTATTTCTAATAGCTTTTTAGCAGAGTCTTTGGGGTTCTCTAAGTATACCATCATCTCATCTGCAAAGAGTGATAGTTTGATTTCCTCATTTCCTACTCTAATTCCTTGAATCTCTTTCTCGGCTCTTATTGCCGAGGCTAGCGTTTCTAGAACTATATTGAATAGTAATGGTGATAGTGGGCAACCTTGTTTCACTCCTGATCTTACTGGGAAAGGTTGCAGTTTATCTCCATTGCATACTATGCTTACTGACGGTCTTAAATAAATGCTCCTGATTATTCTAAGGAATAATCCATTTATTCCTATACTCTCAAGAGTTTTTAGTAGGAATGGATGTTGGATTTTGTCAAATGCTTTTTCTGCATCTATTGAGATGATCATATGGTTTTTATTAATTTGATTATTAATATGGTCAATTATACTAATAGTTTTCCTAATATTAAACCAGCCCTGCATTCCTGGTATAAATCCTACTTGATCATAGTGTATTATCCTGGGGATGATTTTCTGAAGTCTTTTTGCTAATATCTTATTTAAGATTTTAGCATCAATATTCATTAAGGAAATTGGTCTATAATTTTCTTTCTCAGTTTTCGATCGACCTGGTTTAGGTATCAGTACCATGTCTGTGTCATAAAAGGAGTTTGGTAGGACTCCTTCATCCCCTATTTTTTCAGATAGTTTATATAGCATTGGGGCTAATTGTTCTTTAAATGTTTGGTAGAATTCACATGTAAATCCATCTGGTCCTGGGGATTTTTTCCTGGGGAATTGATTAATAGCTTGTTCTATTTCTTTTTCTGAAATGGGACTATTTAAGCAATTTATTTCCTCCTCTGTTAATCTGTGTGGTTACTCTCTTTAATATTGTAAATTATGTTTCTAAGCCTTGAGTATAGTGTTTTCTTGAGTCTCTCTGATTGAAATGATTAATGAACCAATGTCCAATCTTCTCTGGTGACTACTACTCCAAACTAAAGTGATCTTTGACCAAAAATATATATACTTCATTACTGGATTCACAAACAGGGTTTCACTGAGCACTATGTGAGGCCAACTTTTCAGAACCTATACATCACTGGTTAAAAGCCAGTTTTATCTCTGTGACACAAGGAAAAACTAAAGTAGGATTTCAGTGTAAGAGTTTAGTAAAAGAGTCAACTGTGATATGTTGCTAGGGGAATATGGGACACAAATCCCAGTATGTCTCAGAATTCTCTAGCCAGCACAGCACTTTTTATTTTGTATAGAACACAGAGGCTTGTGGGGATGGAGTTAGATAATTTTGCTTGCATAGTGCCTTTTAATTCCTCTCCTGTTTAAGAAAATGGAGACCTAGCAAAATTTGCCTTGGTCGGGAGTCATGTTAATTCTGTAAAGTAAACTTGGGTTTCTGACCAAAAGCTAGGTGACAATACAACTTACATATTTAGGAGAAATGGAAGTTTAGTAGTTTAGAAGAAATAGTAGTTAACAGAAGGGCTAGAGGAAGGAGAAAGAGAAGAATTTTCACACAGACCATTTTATTTTCAGGTAGAGATGAAATGAGAAATAAATTCTTAGGTATTAGCTGAGAGCTCGCTGGAAAGGTTACAGAGATCAGAGATCTCTGAAGCTTTCAAGAATCCAAGCTTATGAGACTGCACAGGGTACATCAGTGTGCTTGACTGATACTGTGTGGAAGATGCTAAGGTTATTGCTTCTGAAGAATTTTAGAGCATGCATTGGTTCCAGATTCCTAATCCTGAAATGGATAGTAATTTTTTTTTTTTTTTTTTTACTGGTTGCAGCTGTAGAACTGCAATTGGGGGAACCTTCAAAAGGTCTGAGTTGACCTTAGCCTCTTCCTCTCTTGTTTATATCTATTATCTTGTTTTGATTCATTAGTTGACAAGACTGTAGGGGGACCCTTGAATACTTTCCTTCCAAAATCAATATGAATATTGATTGTAGTTCTTTTACTATCTTGATATTTGTTCTTTTTTCATTTTAAATTAAAGAAGTTGGGAATGAATTGAATGAAGTTTTGATTTTCAAAAGTACAAGAGAGGTTTTGAAATCTAAGAGATTACATAAGTCTGGGAATTGGAAGATTAAATCTATGCCAGATTTTGTTGCCATTAATCAGTATTAATTGATTTAAGGAATAAAGTGCTTCTTTCAGGACCCAGACCAGCAGTATCTAACACAGAACTCACTCAGCACTTAAAAGTAAATTTGCAAGTGAGTTTGATGGAACCTATACATTTTTTTGAATATTAATTTATTTATTTTTTCTGTCTATACATGTATATTGACTTTTAAAATAAACTTTGGGGAAAAAAACACTATCTGCATCCAGAAAGAGAATTATGAAGATTGTAAGTCAACACATGATATGTTTACTTCTTTTTTTTGTTTGTTTGTGTTTTTTTTTTCTCTTTTCTGGGTTTTTTCCCTTTTGTCCTGATTTTTCTCTCTCAACATGATTCTTGCTATTACTATGTATATAGTACATTTCACTTTGCTTGAGCTCATAGAGGACTTTCAATGTTTTTTGGGATAACATCTTGATCATAATTTCTTATGGACAATAATATTCTTTCATTATCCCATGCCACAATTTATTCAGCTGTTTCCCAATCAATGGATATCTTCTCAATTTCCAATTGCTAGAAAGGATTGTTAACATATTGAACTATAGAGTTAACATCTAAAAGACATCTTAACAGTTTTGAACTTTGGAAAATGTATAAATAGATGAAATTTAATAGAGATAAAGGAAATTATTAAATCTGAATTAAAAAATAAATGTTACAAGTGAGATATGTGAATAGATGACAGTTTTTCTTTGAAAAAAAAAAAAAGATCTACACTACAAGCTCAATATGGGCTAATAATGTTAAATGGAAGCCAACAAAAGTTAAGTTAATCTTTGACTACAATAACCAAGAAGCCATCCTATTTAGGACTAGGGAAATGATTGTTTTCTGTACTGTGCCTAAATATGACCACATATGGAGTATCATGTTCAATTCAGATTACCACATTTTTAGGAAAGGCATTGATAAATTAGAATATTCAGAGGATGATGACCAAGATGCTGCAAATTCTTAAGTTTGTACCATATGAGCATTAGTTGAAGTAAATGGTTTGTTTAAGAAATTAAAATAAGATATAGGAACAATAACTATCTTCAAATATTTAAAGGGATGACTCATGAAAAAGGATAAATTTTGTTGGTGATGCAGAGAAACGATTTGGGTTAAAGAAAAGAAAAAAAATTCCTAACAATTAGAGTTAACTGACAAAATGAACTGGGCTCCCTTACAAATAATGGATTTTTTCCATTTCAAGCAAAGGCTCAACAATAGTTTTTTTTTTTTTTTTTTTTTTTGTTTTGTTTTTGTTTTTGTTTTTTTTTGTTGTTGTTGTTGTTGGGTGCATATCAGAAGGAATTTTATTTCAGGTATGAATTAGATTAGATGATCTCTGTAGTCCATCCCATCTCATTCCATCTACTTTGGAATTCTCTGAAATTCGAATTAGTATTTTTGGATATCTAAACTGATATAATAGTTGCTTAATAAATACTGCACAAATAAATGATTCAAATAAGTGTTAAAAATAATAATAACTAGCATTTACATGTAACTACTATGTGCCAGGCACAGAGTTAATTGCTTTACAAAGATTTTATTTGATTCTTACAACAGCCTAGGGAGGTAGATGCTAATATTATTTCCATTTTATAGTTGATGAAATAGACATTAATTGACTTTCTCTGTATCACATAGTAAGAATCTTCAGTCTTTGTTTAAACTCAGATCTTCTTGACTTCAGGTCCAGTGTTCTATCTGACCTATCTTTCATTGGTGCTGAAGTGTTAAAGGAAGAAATAAAACCATAACTTTTGAAAAGTATTAAATTGAGTTTTTGAAGTTTAGAAGACAAACATAATATACTATCCCAGGAATGTTTCATGGGACAGCATATTATGTTTGTCTTCTAACACAATATGCTGTCCCATGAAACATTCCTTGGTATCTTTTAAAGACAGAGTATTGAAATATATGGATTGTGATAATTCCTGACTCTGGGAATGAAGGCATTTTCCTCAAATACTATTCTTTCAACTGACAACCTCCTCCAAAAATGACAACCTGGCTCCACAGCCTAAAAACAGATTTTGATGACAGAGATAGAATCCACATAGATGGATGACTTTGGTGAAATCAGAATTGTTTGCTCTAGAGCACTGGAAAACAAAATTTTCATCCACAGAAAGATCTAAGTCATGGAGGAGAATGGTCAAGGTACAGTAGAGAGATATATTTTCATGACATTACTGATATTGGAACATTATTTAGAGAGAAATATGTCAAAAATGAGAACTCAAAGTATAATAGAGACAAAGTTATAGTTACAATTTGGAGAACTTGGTTTAATGCTTTGTTAGAATTTCCCTTCATTGTAGATTCTTCTATTTTACTTCCTTATATACATTTCTATACCTCTTTCCACTTTGTACATAAATATAGATCATCCTTTTTTTTTTTGCCTTTTCTACATCCTTTTGTATTTTCTATATTCCTTCTTGATCTCTGCTTGACATGCTTTAGCATAGAATCAAATGATCAAGGTTTCAAATGGAAGGATTAGCCTTACTGAAAAGCATTTAAAAAATTAAAAAAAACTAAAACTAAAATAAAATAGGAGAAATAAATGATGAAGTAACAGATTTCGAGATACAGTAAAGTATGAGAGAAGCTTATATAGAACTTCTTTCTCAATAAAGTATGATGTAAGAGACTCACTACCAAGAGTAGGGTATGTAGGGAAATGTGGAACAATCTTTCTGCATATTGCAGTAGAGGTTCAATGAGGGATGAATCAAAGGACTGCCATGAAGCACTGAAGAAGTTGATATATAAATTCCAGACAGAGGATCTTATATTTTATC
This sequence comes from Sminthopsis crassicaudata, assembly GCF_048593235.1. Classification (NCBI taxonomy): domain Eukaryota; kingdom Metazoa; phylum Chordata; class Mammalia; order Dasyuromorphia; family Dasyuridae; genus Sminthopsis; species Sminthopsis crassicaudata. Next base: position 208,416,059 of record NC_133617.1, on the reverse strand, counting down.
CAACAGATAAGAGAAAATCATTAATGTTTGTAAAGGGCTAGAACAGAGCTGATATATTTGACCTAGATGCAAGGTAACCAGCACTTAGGGCTAATTACCAATTGGACAATTCTCTATTAACATGTTTGGAGGATGACCCTACTCAACTCAATGCTGTCTCAATGGGTGGGTGTGGTGAGAGAAGGGAGGAGAGATTAGCTGGTGAAATAGGAGAAGAAGGATTCTTTCTTCAGTGGTGGAGAGAGAGGAAGGAGATGTAGAGATTCCTGTATCTAATCTCTTGAGAGAGGCCCCAAAAGACCAAGAATAAAGACTTTTGTTTATCCTGACTCCGGCTAATTCTAAGATATCCAGGGCACAACAAGCTAGGAAGTGTTAAGTGTCTAAGGCAGACTTGAACTTAGGTCCTTCTAACTTCAGGGCTGGTGCTCTATCCACTGCACCATATAGCTGCCCCCTTTCTTTTGTTTTTGGAGGAGTGTCTTAATATCTCTGTTTCTTCTCTCTACTCTTGCCTGACCTTGAGGATTAAAAGGTATGCCAGTGGTATGTAAAATCTTATACTGTGCACAAAAGTGTACAAAATGTTTAGAAGTATATGCAAATGTTTCTTGAGCAGTATCAACTGGATTGGAACCAACCCCTATCCTGTGGGTGGTCAGAGCCAAAACAAAGCAGATTAGAGATAGAGAAGCAGGACAAAAGAGAAGTTTAATTTCTGAGTGAGGAAAATGGTACCTGCAGACAGGAACCCCGCCTGCTAAGAAGGGTTTAACATGCTGAATCTATTTGATTATTTTTGGGAATGGGTAGAATAAATATAGAGTTTACTGGGAAACATCTAAGAATCAGAGGAAGGAGTCAATTGATCAAACATAAAGATTTCTGAAGTAACTACTCTATGTAAATCATTGTTTTAGTGGGGGATACAATTATGAAACACAATTCTTGCCATCAAGGAGCTCAAATCCAGTTAAGGAGACAGTACATGAAACATTAAAGAGAAATAGTGAATGAAATTTATTAACAAAACCATCAATATTCTTTCCTTTTAAAAAAGTTTTACACTTTATTTAAAACTTTACCAGTGCCATTTATTTCTAGTCTATGTCTTTAAAAGTATACTGTACTGCAACCCATAATACTAAACCGTACTTTGTAAAAATAAAAAAAAAAAAAAAAGTGAAAAACAAAAATAAAAGTTTCCATCTCAGATAATCTGTGAAACATTTTATTAATATAGTTCCCTGTCTCTTTCATGAGAGGAGGGAAATAAAGTTTATTAACTGTTCTCTAGGGTAAAGATTGTGTCCTATTATTGATGAAGATGTGTTGGATTTTACTTATTGCTTCTTTCTTTCCTAAGTGCTCACAAATCATCTCCTTAATGATGAAGCCTAGAGTTTTGCCAGGAACAGAAATCAAATTTACTAGTCTGTAGTTTTCAGACTCAATCTTCTTCCTTATTTTAAAAAATGTATCAGGAAAACAGTTTCCTTTCTTTAGCAATTTTATCATTCTCTAGATTTTTCAAAAGACATCAAATAGAAACTCAGCAAAAATACATGCTAATATCTTTGGACCTTATTGGAGAATGGTGGAATCAACTCCTCTCCTGAGAACTGTTAAATTGCAGCATAATTATTTATAAATCAGAAATAGGAACAAGACAGAAATATGGGTTTGATTTATTGTTTCATTTATTGTCTACATTTAAGAAAGTAATGGACAAAGTATTGCTAATGTAGATTAAATTTAAAAGCGTGTCTTGCAATTAGGAGAGTTGTTTATTAAATATTAATCAGCATACTCTTGAATAGAACAATATATCTGACCTTGGTGACTTGGACTAATTGATGGCAATAATTGATGGCAATGCTATCTGTGTTCTCACTTATTTTTATTGTCCACTCTCAACTAACTATTTTTCATTCCAGACTTAAATTCAAAAGACTCTTATTGAAAAATAAAGCAGAAACAAAATGAAATTTCAGTAGTTAGTCTTCTTATGTCATGTTATCAATAGTCTACATACCTCAAGCAGCTGTTCTAATCTTTCCTTCATTGTTCTCCTGTCCCCAGGAGCTAAAAACTAATCAGTTAAACAAATAAGCAACAAGGAAAATGAAAAAAAAAACAAAACCCAAAACAAAACTTTTTTTCTCATCATTGACATTCATTTCCAGTTCCAAGTTATTTTGTGTTTTAATATTCCTGACCCCATTCTCGGGCTTTGCTGTTGGTTTGTATTTATCTTTAAATATTTTTACTTTGTTATATTTTCTATGTGTCTTTTAAAAATTAGAGTTTCCTGATAAGTGCTCTGGGTCTCTTTAACCATATTTATTTTTCCTTTTAATCAAAACCTTTTCTCATTATATTGTTTTTCATTTGTGACAGCTTTCCATCCCAGTTAGGCTGACTTTTCCTGAAACAAATTGAACCCTATCTATCGATTCTCTAAATCATTTAAAATCTACTTTCTTAATTATAAGGTGCAATTCAGATTACTCCTGACAGTAGTTTCCTTTTCTATGAATCATATAATGGGATAATCATTTAAATGCAAAGTTTTGTAATTTTTATGTCAGTAGACTTTCATTGTTCTGAATAATCCAGAATAGTACTTACTCTGCTTTTTCTACATTATAAAAAGCTGTCACCTAGCTGGGTGACTGAAAAACTGATGAGGTGACACACTCTTAAAAAAATTAGAGTTTACTCTTATAGCAATGGTGTCAAATTTGACTAGAAACGGGGTGAGTATGTGTATCTGGTTCAGACTGCACAGGTGAACAATGAGTTTGGCAGAATTCCATAAGAGAAAGAGTACAGGCTGGATGCTTTCAGGAAATTGCAAAATGAGCAACAACAGCAAAATAATAAGATTTTCTCTTCTTATGTCATTTTTGGGTTCAACATCTTTACTAAATCACAAGTTAGTTTGGTGTGAAATTCACTGAGAAGTGAATTAGCTAGATGGCACAATGAATAGAGGACCAATCCTAATATTAGGAACCTCTGAATTCAAATCCTGCTTCAGACACTTAATACTTCCTAGCTATATGACCCTGAGCAAGTTGCTTAACCCCAATTGCATTGCCAAAAGAAAAAAAAAAGAAAAGAAAAAACAGAATTTCACTGGCAACTAAAAGAGGATGAAATGCTAATTTTTCATTTCAGCTTCTCCCATTATTTTTCAACTAACTTATTTTTTAAGATAATTTTTTTTTTGGTGGAAAGCCCACCAACTTAAAATTAAAGTTCAAATTAGCTACAATGTTTGAAAGATTCAGAATATTGTTGGAACTATAATTTTATCGATATTTTGCTGGCAAAGTTAATTAAATTAATTGATGCTTGATTAATTAATTTAATTATATTTGTATGTGACATGTCCTTAAATGGACATTTAGCTACATATATTTTAAATATACAGGACAAGATCCTTAAAAAATCACAATGCCATTATTATACTTTCTTGTTTTAAAGTTTGTAAGCCTATCCAGTATAATTCAGCTTCTTCTTTTTTTTCCCTTATGGTCTTTGTATGTAAAGAACAACTCTACCTGTTCTGTAGAAGAAATATAATGAGAATATTAGGTCCAATATTTATGTAAAATTTAACAGCACATATTTTGTTTTTAATTAAATTATTTCCCTTATTTAAAATCATTTATATCAAAATTGAGGAGTATGATTAACATTCATCATAAAAAGTGATTACCAATGTCATATGCAAACCAGGACTTTTCTGATAAAATCAAGCTACATTATTACTTGTTTTTGAAGGACAAAGATAATACCTTCAGCTTAGGGTCTTATCTCTATAACAAAAAATAAGGCTCTGTGTCACTTGTGTTTAAGGAGCATGAGGTAAGCCTCAGTATAATTGAGTTTGTGGTATACATTTGCAACTACATTTTATGAAATGTATTTTTTGAAGTTTTAAAACTGATACTTCTTTTTTGTGATAAAAACAGAGGGATTGGAAATGCTATGAAGTGGTTCACACTCATTTCCCAGAGTTGTTTTGCTGGGTGTAGCTGGTCTATCCCATCTTATTCCATCTACTTTGGAATTCTCTGAAACTCGAATTAGTATTTTTGGATATCTAAACTTCACTATATATTTTTTAACTGATTTATTTTCTTTTTCCAATTTATAAATCCTACTTTCCTGGGAGTTCTTTGTCTTTTCCAATTCACAAATTCTGTTTTCCTGGGAGTTCTTTACATTTTCCAATTCATATTTCAGTAAATTGTTTCCTTTTTCACTTTATCAAATTTTTTTAATGAGTTATATGCATTTTCCATACTCTCTTGCAGAGCTTCTCTTTCTTTTCCCTATTTTTCTTCTAGCTCTCTTTTAATATCTTTTATAATTTCTTCTAGGAGACCCTTGTGTGATGGGGACTAGATTATATCTCCCTTTTCCGTTTTGTCTGGAGACTGTCTGCTATTAGTGTCCTTGGGATTGAAAATCTGCTTTCTTTCTATATAGAAGTTATCAATAGTTAGAGTTCATTTGGCTATTTTGCTCATTTTTTTTTAAAGCACTTAGTGTCTGCCTTCAGAGCAAAGGAGGTTACCAGTTTCTTCTACAGAACAGGATGGTCAGATAGATGGACAGAAGCTGTCCTGCAAATGGGCTGCAAAGAACAGAAGTGCCCTGTGAAGAGTCCTGCAGTGGAAGTATCACTACCCTGGGAAGAGCAGCTGTGCTGAGGAAGTTCCACTGTCATGGGCAGAGCTGCCTTCATCCCCCTGCTGTGCAGAAATGCATCTGTCCTTGGCAAAAGCCCCATGCTGCAGAATGCGGCTGCACAGCTGTACTGTGGTCTATGCTGAATCACTTCCAGTGAAAAGAAAATTAGGTACTTTAAAGAAGCCCAATTTTTTGTAATAATGAACTGGGAATTATATTAATGCTGATTGAGATGACCTGATCCCTTAAACTTTAGAATATTTTATTGATTTAAATGTCACTTGCTTTTGTTGATAATTTTGTTTATTATGGAACTCACTATACAATTTGGAGAACCATTATAATAGTTATCTAAGTATTCATTTTTATATTTGCTGATGCTAGAGACAGAAAGGTTGAGTGACTTGTCCATTGCTCAGCAACAATTCTATGGGGAGTTAAGACTAGAAGTCATATATTTCAACTCTTGTCTTAATTTTCCATCTATTTTGATCATCATATTATATAATGTTTCTTCTTTCACACTTTTAAGTATATTCTTCATATCCTTAATAAAGGAACTCTCTTATTGTCAAAGGCAAGTTTAATGATTTTCTTTCTGAAGTTATAATTCTTATTTCTTCAACTTCAAAAAAAAAGAGAAAGAAAGAAAAAAAAAATGGTGGGTCAAATGGGATGTGTCATTAAAGAATTGCAAGAGAATATATTGTGCTATGTGGAAGAAAGTTCATTTGGGTCCCAGCAGACAGTGAGTGAAAGGAAATGCCAAAAGTCTCATGAAAAGGAATCAGAAGTTATGTGAACTGAGGAGAAGTCATTGTAATTTGGAACTCATCTCTGTTTCTTGGCTTTACCAGTTTTCTCCAAATCTGAGCTAAAATTCCACTATCAAAAAAGATTGTTCTAGTTCCTATTAATTCTTGCCTCTTTTTGCTGATTATATATCTATCTATCTATATATATATGTTATATTATAGATTATATATCTATGTAGATATATATATATATATATATTTCTTCTTTGTGTACAATTATTTTCATGTTGTTTCCCTTATTATGCTGAACTCTTTGTGAGCAGTGAATAGTATTTTGTATTTCTTTGTATCCTTTGTGTTTAGTATAGTGTGGCACATTATAAGTACTTTATAACATATTATTACATGTTTTAACATAAGCTGTTATAATATATGCTGTTATAACATATATAGCTTCTCTTCACTAGACATAGCTGCCAAAGTGATTCTTAAGAAGGGATCTAGCCATATAATCTCCCTCTTCAATAAACTACAGTACTTCTCTGTTGCCTAAAATATAAAATATAAACACCTCTGTTTAACTTTTAAAGACATTCACAACCTGGCCCCAATCTATCAATGAAATGGACCTTTCCTTGATTCTTTACATGTCACATGATCTTCTACTTTTATGCCCTTGCGTTGGCCATTCTCCATAACCAGAATACATTCACTCTTTGTTTTTGCTTTTTAGAGTAATTTTTATAACCATAACTTAAGTGCTATGGGAAGATCCTTACAACTGCTAATATTCTCCCTTGCTAACAACTTCATATTTATAAATCTCTATTCTTTTTGTATTTGTATTCTAGCTATCTGTCTGACTTATCAATATACTTCTTTTCTCATTTGAATGCTAACATTTTGTGAATAGGCATTATTTCATTTGTTATATTTTTATCCTTGGTGCCTAGGATAGTTCCTGGAACAAAACAGGCCCCTAATGAATGTTTTTGAATATATTTATTAACTTTGCAATTCTGGGAAAGTCACCTAACCTCTCTCAGCTTTAACAAATCCATTTGTAAAATAGGAATAATAGGATCAAATATATATACACATACACACATATATAAATGTGAAAACCTCAAGATGTTTTTTTATACAGAAGTATATATGCATCTGTTAGCTATTGCTATCATCATCATCTAATTAGCACATTAAAAATAAGCATATATTTGAATAATGGAAATTTTGATGAGAAATATAAGAAGTGTTGTTAAAAGAACTTTATATCAAGATAATTTATAACTTTAAAACTGAAGAAAACATTTTTTGCATCTTTGAAAATGAAATTCATAGAGTGAAAAATACCTCTAATCAGTCACATTTAGAATACTAACATGTGTGGGGAAGTATGCATTCTTTTAATAAAAAGTACCTTCCTGGTTATGACCCTCCATATTAATGAGGAGATGTAGATATGATATCAGAGTTGCGGCCAATGATTACATCCATGCCCCTTATCAATATGTGATTACAAATCAGATAATGCTTATTATTCAGAATATAAATTGGTCTCTTACCTAATAATAATAATTATCAGTTGTTGAGGCCTGGTACGTTGAGTTAGCGAAACAACATTTCTTTTGTATCTTTTGCAGACACCATACTATATAGGTTTTCAATCAATCCAACAATTGAGAATTTTAAAAGCATTTACTATATCCTAGGAATTGTGGCCAGATGCTGAAAATCGGATATAATAAATGAAACTATTTTTATTTGTGAGGAGCTTATATTCTAATAGAGAAGACAAGAACATCCCAGGCATTTTTGTTTTCTTGCTTCCCAGAAGGGTTAAAAAACCAGTCTATCTATTCTGTGTAAACATTTAAGTAGAATGGGTGTTATTTAATTGTAGTTAGGTAATGCTGATTTTTAAAAATGAAGCCATGTGACTATCAAGACATGAGAGTGCTGTAGTCAATATTTTTTTCATGTGTGTGAAATTAATCCTAAAAAAAAAAGAAAAAAAAAACAAACTTCAAAAATCCCCTAACAAAATATAAACCCTAAAAATAGCTGAATATTCAAGATAAAAAATATATATTCTGTACAATGCTATTTAATTGAAAAGAAAGTTTATTCAGTAATATTGTAAAAATGCTTAGGAGTTTTCATTCGCAGTTTCTACCCACTCACAACACTCTTTTTGTACTAAATGGTCATAATGAATCATAGGTTTGGTCTCTGGTGGTATGGAGCCCACACACAGCACTGACTCAGCTTGAACTTTGTGTCTAGTAGACACAAAGTACAAGAAGTAGCAAATTCAAATTCTGTATAGAGGTGTAAAAGAAAAGAAGAACAAGTGGAGGTGGGAGTGAGAAAAGTGAGGAGACATGAACATTTCAGTGCTACAGCAGAGCTGTCTAGAGGGGGAAAAGATATTTGTAACTGAGGGGAAAGGAACTCTGCAATGCTCAGCACTGTGCCTGATATCACATAGTTGAAACTCTACAAATGTTTATTGACTGACTGACTGACAGCTGGGTCAAATCCTTTCACAATCTATCAATCAATAAACAATCTAGCTGTCAACAATTAAAACACAATAGTATGATAGAATAATTGAATATATGACTCAAAAAAGAAGCAATTTAGGAAGAACAAGAGATTTAGAACATAAAAATTGAGAAATTAAAGAATAGTTGAGAATGCATGAGAGGACAGTGTGACATGAGAATGCATAGTGGACAGTGGACAGAGTGCTAGCCTCAGAATCAGGAATCTGCTTGGGATGAATCCTCTAACTCCATGATTTCTAGAGGTATAGGACTCTTTAGAGGAAATTTATTTTTTCTTTTCTTTTTACATTAAAAATAGGAAAGGAAATTTATAAAGAACATACAATTGAGAACTGTAACTCACAAATAAATACAAATGAACCACAGAGAGGAAATCTTGAGAAATATGTAAAATGGAAAATAAGACTAGAAATTATTTTAAAAATACTTAAAGTCTGATTCTTTGTCCTGACTTACTAAATCAATATAGTTTTATCTGATCTGTTCAAAAAAGGGAAGAAAATTAAATTACTAAAATAAAAAAGAGCAAGATGAAATCAATATAGAAGAAAAAAAGAATTTCCAGTAAAACAGTTATGATGCATTACAAAGAGGAACAAATTGTGATTCAGCAAGATTTAGAATTCTACCAAAAATTTAAAGAACAATGAATAGTTATTATATACTGAATTTTCTAAAAATTGAGAAAAAACATGTTTTCAAACTTCTTCTGCAGGAAAAATCTAATTTATACCCAAACCATGAGAGGATAAAGCAAGGGAAAAGGACAGACTGAAAGAACAGACTAAAATATTATATATATGTTGATGCAAACATTTTAATTATAATTACAAGAAAATATATCAAGAATTGCAGAAAAAAGCCTTTCACAAACTATAACCTTCATTTGAGCCAAAAAAGTAACAAAATACTAAAAGAAGAACCATTTCAAATATAATAAAAAATAATATAACAAAAATTAAAAGTGAGCATTAATTTTAATGTAGAAACACTAGACTCTTTTCCTCTTAAACAAGAAGACAATTCACTCAACGCATTGCTATTTTATAGAGTTCTAGAAATTCTCTTGATAGAAATCAGAGAAAAAAGAAATTATAGCTATTAGCATTAAGAAATATGTGAAACTATGATTTGCAGAAAACATAATATTTATTTAGAAAACTTCCAAAAATCAGAAATAAGACCAATTGCTTGCTAACTTCGATAATAGAATAAGATAAAAATAAATACACAAAGATTATCAATTTTTCTACATAGCAATAATAAAATCTAGGACAAATAAGGAATATTATATAAACATACGTTTATTGTTATGGATATATATTAGATACAACAACAAAAATAACTACCATAAAGTATTTGGCAATCATTTATTTTACCATGTAAACCTAGAGCATATAAATATGATTACAAAATATTTGAAATGAAACAATGCCAAATAAAGGAAATAATAATGACTAAAACGTTTGAGATTGGGATCCACTAATATAATTAAATTTTGTGTTCTATCCAAAATAATTTAAAGTTTTAATGGTAAAATAATACTTCTATACCTTAAATTTTATGTTTAAAAAGTTTTTATCATATATTTTGCTTTTGAATCCTAAACATTTATAGATTGCTCCTACTTTGTAAAAGATGTCTTATCATAGAGTAAAAAAGCTAAATTAAATAAATGCAGTGAACTCATATGAAAATATATGCAAAGTTTTAAATCTGTAGTAGTCCCCTTCTCCATCTCACTATTTAAAAATATATCAGAAATCAGCTTTCTGCTCTACCTCTCAAACTCATATCTCTTCCCATTGGAAAAAAAAAAGTAAAACAAATTCATTGTAACAAATATATATTGCGAAGCAAAGCAAATTCACTCAGTGGTTGCATGTAAAGATACATATCATTCTGCATATAAAACATGTTACATCTCTATAATGGATAATGTGTTTCAGTGCCAGCCCTGTGGAAACATGAATGTGTTTGTTGTTGTTTGATTACAATACTCCTAGAGCTTAAAGCTATGTATATACTATTATTAATTGTGTATATTCTTTTGGTTTACTAACTTCATTCTTTATCAATTTATGAAAGTCCTCAAAAATGTTCATTTTCACACTATATTATTATATAAATTGTTGTTCTGGATCTGATTACTTCATCTTATGTGGTCAATATAAGTCTTTCCATGTCTTTTTAAAGTTATCTATCTGTTCATTTTTTAGTTCTTTGCAATTATACACCATACAATATGCAGACATTTATCAATAGTTGGACAAACTCTTCATTTCTATTTTTGGGAGTACCACAAAAAGAGCTGCTATATTTTTTATTTATAGGATTTTTTTCATTATTTCTTTGAATCTCTGGGATATAGGGCTAACAGGAATGTTTCTGGTTTAAAAGGCACATATTTTTGTCATAATTCCAAAGAGCTTTCAGAATGATTTTATTCATTCACATGTCCACCAACATTACAGTTTCCCGGAAAGAAATCTAGACTATCTATAGTCTACAAAAATAATCCAAAAATTTACTAATCTTAGAAATTTAAAAGAAAACAAGTGTCAGATTATACCTCATTTTATTATAAAGCAAACACAATAAAAAAACCAAAACCTTTGTACTGGTTAAAAATTAGAAGTAAATTAATGGGACATTAAATAAGGATAAATCAGAAATAGTGTTTCTTGATAAAATTAAGTTGTTTGATAAAATTCAGAACAAGTTTGATAATAGTATAATAAGAGCACAAATTGCTTGGAGAGAGGGACCTCCATTTGATTAAATACTGCTATGAAAATTAGAATGTAGTTGGGAATAAGATAGATTTAGAACAATATTTTGTATGACAAAATTTAAATGTATATGAAATCTAAAAATAAGATGTCAAAACATTAAGAGGAAAAAAAATAGAGAAGCACATCAGGTACTGGTCCAGGCAGAAAATACTGAATCAAATAAAGGAGAGAAAAGATAATTCAATTCAATAAGCACTAAGTCCTTAGTATATGTTAGAGAACATATCACATTCCAGGGATACAACCAAAGACAAAAGTCTACACCCCTAAGAAAACTTACAATCTAATGAGGGAGACAATATGCAAAAAAAAAAATAGATTGAGATAAATACAGGATAAAGAACTGACAGGTGGAAAATTTTGGAACTAAGAAGGGTAAGGCATGGCTGGAATGAAAAGGATGTGTTGACAAATAAAGTATAAGGAGACTGCAGAAGGAGATAGGTTATGAAGGACTTTAAAAGACAAACAGTAAATTTTGTATTTGCTTGTAGATGCAATAGGAAACAACTGGAGTTTATTGAGAAAGGATTGTAGTGGGGAGAGATTTGAGAGAGGCATGAGAAGATGAAGGCATGTATCAAGATATTGGTAATGTCTAAGGAGAGGAGAGAAATAACTTGAGAAGTATTACAAAGGTCAAATTGACAAGCCTAGGTTGCATATAAAGATTAGAAACAGTGAGTAATGTAGAAACACTCCTACATTGAAAGCCTGCAAATCTGGGAAGATAATGTTGCTTTATGCAGTAACATGAAGGGTAGGAGTGATGTCGGCTGTGATCCCTTTAAGACTTGTCCTTTCAGATTGATTTATTCCTTTTTGATTCCCAAACCCTCATAGCTGAAGAAGCTAGGACCTTTGATTCACAAATCCTAGTCAAAAGCACCCTTTTGAATTCCAATAGGAGATATCTGGGCTCTCTCAGCCCCCATCGAATCTGAGCCAATCTGTGTTGTCCCAGCCCCCATTCTAATGATCTACTCAGGTTTCCCAACCCCCACCTAGCAAATTCTAGCCCTCGCTGAAATCCAGCCAGAAGCCAACCTGGGACTTCACCCACAGGCCCCTTTAGCTAAATCTCTCCTTATAAAAGAGTCAAGCTGTAGTTATCTCTTTTCAGAGGATCGAAACATGACAGCACCATGCTTGGCACCACAGACTCTCTGTCCAATGGAATATTTCTCGTGCCCTCTTATCTCTATGTTCACCTTTTACTAACTAAACGTTACTTCCAAGCCCCATGATAAACCTCTTTTATCAATCTAGGTTTTTGGGCCTGTAAATTCCTTTACAGGGGACTCTGCACTGCCACTAGACCTCATTTAACTCTGTATCCTTGCGCTGAATCCAAAGTGGTTGCAGGGGAGCTCCATTTGACTCCCTGTACCCCGAACCAGCCACTAGACCTCAATTAACCTTAATTTCATTATCCTTATCTAGATCTCATCAACAGGAAGGGTAGAAAACTTAAGAGAAGCAATAATGAGTTCTTTTTTGGACATATCGAATTTAAGATATTTACTGCAACCCAATTCAAGATATCTGAAAGGTAGTTGGAAATGTAAGATCAGCAGAGAGATTGAAACAAGAAAGGTAGATCTGAGAACCATCAGTATAGATGTAGTAATTAATTCATAAAATTAGATGAGTTCACCAATTAAAGTAGAATAGAGGAAGAAGAGAAGAGAGCTATGGGATAGTTAATGTTAAAGAGTGTCATATGGAAGACAATTAAGCAAAAGAGACAGAAAATGAATGACCATGTAGATAGGAAGAAATCAGGAAAAGTAGGGTCCTGAAAATCTAATGAGAAGAGAATATCAAAAAGAAGAGTAATATCAGCAGTCTGCTAAGGCTGCAAAGAGGTCACGGAAAATGAGGACTGAGAAAAGGTTGTTGGTTTTTATAAATGAGAACTTATTAGTAACTTTGGAGAGAAAACTTTGATGGAATGATAAGGTTAGCAACCAGGATTGAAAGAAGGAGTTAAGAAGAGAGTTGGAGAAAAGAAAATAGAGACTTATTATAGATATTTTTTTCCCTAGGAGTTTAGCTATAAAAGGCAGAAAAGAAATAGGGTGATAGCAATAATGGAAGGAACAAATGAGGATTTTCTTCAGAATAGAATTCACATGCATGTTTGTAGGCAGGAGGAAATGAGCCAGTAAAGAATGAGAGGCTGAAAATAAGTGAAAGAATGAGGGTGACAGAAGGGGCAATCTATTGAAAGAGATATGCAATGGAATCATTTGAACAAGAAGGAACTATTGAGTTAGTATTGGTGAGGAATAAGGCTACTTCATCATATGATACAAAGGTGAAGGAAGAGATCATGACACAAGGCATCTGAGTGATAGGAGATGAGGAAGAGGGAGAAGGTTCCCCAAAATGGTCTCAATATTTTTTTTCAGCAAAATATGAGGATTTTTTGTTCTGTTGAGAGGGCAGGGTAAGGGAGAACTATGGGATGTTTGAAAAGGAACAAATAAATTTGGAACAGTGGATGTAAAGAGTGTGATGTGGAATTAATAAGGGAGGGATAGCAGGATCCCTTAGAACTAATGAGGACTTACTTGAGGTTATGTTACATAAATTTATAATGGATAAAGTCAGAATAGTTATGTGATTTTTTTTCACCTTCAATTAGCACCGTATATGTAGGTGTGAAGGAAAGACAACTGGTGACAGTGATCCAAAGCTGTGAGTGGGCTTGGCTGAGTCTAATTAATGATATGACAATGGGATTAAAGATTCAAGAGAGGAGAATAATGTAGAGTTGAATTGGTTCACCAAAGAGTAAAAACTGGTAGAGGAGAAAATGGCTTGTTCATCAGAAAATGGTTTTGAAGACAACTGAAGATTCCAAGGATTAAAGATCATGATGAGATTGATGCAAGGGAAGGAAGAGGGAAAGCTGAAAAGCCAAAAGATTATAGTTAAATAAGGAGAAGGAGATTTTAGAATTCCTGAATTTTGAGGAGGTATATTCATATATAATGACAAGATCAATATTATGATCTTCTTTGTATGTGACGAGGTGGGGTAGAGAAGTAGTCCATGGGAAATGAGTGGGTTGAAAAACTGAGTCATTAGGTTATTTAAGAGAGAATCAATATGCATGTTCAAATTCCCAGCATGAGGGTAGGAGATGATGAAAAGAGAATATTTATAAACCAGGTATAGAACTCATTAAGGACTACAGATCTGTAGACAACAGCTTCCAGGATTTTGATTGAATTGTAGATATGAAAAGTATAAACATCAAAGGAAGAGAAGTTGCTAAGAGAGGGAAGAGTAAGAAAAGCCAGCAATGACAAAAGGGAGCAAGGAATATTCCAATTTCTCTGCATTGGCCACTGAGCCATGGTAAATCAACAAAGGTACAACCAGTACTGAAAAGAATAGTCAGGAAAGCTGTATCATTAGGGGAAAGTCATTTCAGTAGAGAAAAATGTGTACTTAGTCTAATGAGGGAAAGTGTGTATTAATATTTCTTTATCAGCTATTTCTTGTAAGGATATAATAACCAAGGTATTTAGTGAAAACATAAATACATATCTTAGAACAATTTCTTAAATAATAATTCATTAAAGCTTATAACAAGAGGTTGAAGAAAAAGAACTTCAAAAAATTAACAGCTAGAGGAAAGAATGTAATAAATCATTATCTTTCAAATCTATGAATAATGGAAGAATTTATGACCAAAGAAGAGTATTATGGAATGCAAAATGGACAATTTTGAATAAATTTAAAAGGATAAGAAAAGCAATGCAGGCAAGATTTAAAGGAAAGCAGAAAACTGGCAAAAACTCTAAGAAGTTTCTCTAATAAAGGGCTCATTTCTCAAGTATATAGAGATTTATATCATTCCTCATTTGATAAATGGTCAAAGAATATGAACAAGTAATTTTCAGATGAAGATATAAAAGGTATCGATAGACATATAAAAAGATATTCTGTCACTAGATAAGAGAAATGCAAATTAATACAACTTTGAGATATCATCTGACCTATCATATTGGCTAATATGACAGAAAAGAAAAATGATAAATGCTTGAGGTGATGTGAGAGAATTAAGGCATTAATGCACTATTAGTGACATTGTGAACTGATCTAAGAACAATTTAGAACTAATGCTATTGTTTAAATTAAAAGAAAGAATGTTTTCCAAGTAAGAAAAATGTTGAGTTAGAAGATAAGATGCATATAGAAAACTAAAGGTTTATAGACTGTGAATAACATATAAAAAAATTCTGCTTCCAGTAAAAAAAAAAAAAAAAAAAAGTGGGGGGAGGGAGGGAAAGATAGATAAGGATCCTGAAAAGAAAGAGATTCTTTTCTTTGTTTTTAGAGAAATTATGGGCTGAGTCTGTGATATTCATTTCCAGTAGTGTTTAATTCTGCATTTCTATACAATTGAAATCTTGTGGCTATTCTACTTTTCAAATTTTCATATAACTAGGCCAGTTTTATGAGTAACCTAAAAATGCACAGTAGTGATTCCTATGGAGTATATTTTTGATTTGAATTATTAGATTATGCTTTGTTTCTACCAGAGGATATGGCTAATTATTATCCCCAAAACCCAAGGGAGAGAAAATATAAATAATTGAAGGAAATTTCTTCTTTCCCATTATATGAAGTTTTTGCATTTAGTTTTTCTCTGTTTCCTCTGAACAATTTGAAAATTTGAGTTAACCTTTGAAGTCCTGTTACTGTTTTTGTTTATTTGTTTATTTATTTATTTATTTTACTTTACTTACTAAAGGGATAAAACATCAGTACTCTCTCTCAATGGCCATCTTGAAAGCTGAGTCATGTCAATGGAAAGTCATTCAGATTAAGTACAGAGAAATCAGTGCCAAAATCCTTTCTTTAGAAGATCTTTGACTTGGAAACTCAGAATTCTTGTCAGTCTGACTGCAATCAAGTGTCCTAACTTATTTAGAACTTTTCCTTAAATTTACAGAGCTTTTTCTTTCTTTTTCTTCTTTTGCAAAATGAGTCACAGTGACATATTGAATACCTGCAGATATCTTTCTAGTGTTAATTATTATAACCCATAACAGAGAATGTTTATCCCTTCCTTTTGAAGATTTTTTCATTAATAGTTGTTTTTATTTTTATATTTTTGTACATTTGAAAAAGTGATTGGCTGAATGAAATGACATGAAAATAAGTAGAAAGCTGACTAATGAGAAATTATTATTTGAATTCCTGGTATTTTCTTAGTATATAGTTTAAACACTGAGAAAAAAAAAACTAAGAAATTCATGTTTAGTTTGGGGACAGTAGAAAAAGATTTTTAGTTAGCTAAGTCGAAATCTAAAGTATTGGCTTTGATAAAGCTTCACAACCAATGGGAATCCTTTTTGAGTTAGTGTGGAGTGGCCTTAATGCTGGATATAATCCTGTTGGCCAAGACCCCAGAATTGTACAGATGAGGAAAGGATGCAGGAAATTCAGTTGTTTACACATGTGTCTGTAACACTGAGAAGCTAGAGCAGCCCAGCAAGCCCAGAGGGTAAGAGTATTTAATAACCTTGTGGTTTTTCTATTTAATTTTTATTCTTTCCTACTGGGATAGAGAATGGGTTGTTCTACGAGCAAGGGAAAAATTAGTTGATTATAAGACACAGAGCAAGACAATTGTGAAATACAAGAAAGAAATATTTGAAGGTTTTTGTTAAGTTAGATGTGTTTTTTCTTTCCTTGTTCATTTTTTCACTAATGGTGCTATTTATTTTGATGTACATTTCCTGCATTTAAAATTTTTGTATAGTTATTATAAACAGGTAAGGTTTTACATGCAGATATAGATAGTAATTGAAATTATTATTTTAGAAACTTTGGTAGCATAAGATGAATATGAATTATCAGAAATGTTATATTTTATGCAATAAAAACAAGGTAATATTGCTTTTGCATAGAGTATATTCTCTTTTCAGAACTATAAACTTATGCTTCATATGCTTAATGCCCTTTGAAAATAAATGGTACTTTTGTTGAATTCTTATGATTGCTAAGAGGAAGTTGTGTGATCAAATGAGATATATCATATTTTAAAGCTATCACAACTGATCTGAATTTCCTTATATAAAATACAGGCTTGCATGTGGAAGGGAGAGGAATAGAGAATAAAGATCAATACATACATAAACTAAGGAAATGGAAAATATAACTATACAAAGGGGTAAAGCTATTCCTTAAAAAATCTTTCTTTGACAATATAAAGATTTAGTTTATTTGTTAATTTTTAAAAAAGATAACAATTTTGATTACCTGTGAATGTAAAATAAATTGTCAAAGAATGGAAATTCTTAAAATCATTATTAACTGTTGGATAAATGTTAAGTTACAGATGGCTTTCAAAAACTTAATATTTCTATTTTATTCCTCTAAACACTTTTATTCTTCACATCAACTGATATCTTCATCTCTCTAAATCAGCTCACATATCAGATTTTATATTCTTTCTTTGGAGGCAGGGTGTTGCAATTTTAAGTTTAGATGGATTAGATCAAAGGAATGTTCATCCCAGGATAGTTGCTTTAGAATATAGTTGAAAAGAATCTTTTTGACATGACTAAATTAGTCTACTTTTATAGTCAACAGGAGACCTTACACGGTTTGGGGAAAAAATCCCCATACCATTTTTCTTACATATACATTTTTAATGGCAACATTAAATTTAAGAGAATATTCTGAAAAGACTATAATATAGCACTAGTGCAGTTCTCTCACATGTCTTTATACTGTTGATTAGAAGACAGAAATACTTATTTTGGGGAAGATCAGAGGAAGAAAGCCATCACTCATTTCTTTATTCATGCAGTCATCATACTGCATATGAAGAGGCATGTTGAGTCAGGTTTTTCTGAATCCATCCTCTTCATCATTTCTTATAGCCCAATAATACTCCATTAATTGTGATACCATTATTTTATAACCATTAGTCATTTGATATTCATTTATTTTTTTCCCTAAAGCAAAAAGTACTACTATGATTATGTTTTATGTATGGATCTTCTGACATGGTATAATAGCTCCAAGTCAGAGGATCTAGGGTCATATATAACCGCTAGTGTTCCTCAGGCAAATCAATCAACATTTCTGAATTTCAGTTACCTGATCTATTAAATGAGAATTGAATTAGCTAGCCTCTGAATTTGCTTTGAGATCTCCATTTTTAAATTTTTATTTCTTTTATCTCTTCGGGATATATACCTAGTAATAAAATCATTGGGTCAAAGGGTATATATTATATTAGTGGTTTTTGGGATAGGATTCCAAAATATTTTCTAAAATGTTTGGGTTAAACTTCTACCAAGACTAATATGCTTATCTTCCCATATTTTCCCTAATAACTGCAATTTTTCTTATTTTGTTATTATAACCAATTTGATGGCAATGAGGTAGAATCCCAGCATTGTTTTAATTTGTATTCTTCTTATTATTTGTGATTTGAGATATTTTTCCATATAGTTGTTGATAGCCATATTGCTCCTTTTGAGAAATTTCTGTCCATATATTTTGGCTATTTATCAACTGGATAATGATTCTTGTTTTTTGGTTATCAGAATTTTATCAGAGGAGCATGCTTCAAATAAATAAATACATTCCCAATTAACCCTTTCCTTCTCATATTAGCTGTAGTGATTTGGTTTATATATTTCTTTTCAATTATAATTCTTAGAATCCCTAATTTGCTTCCTAAATTAATGTCAAAGACAAAGGGAGTGAATGTCAAGAATGTGGGTTAGATCTGAATAAATGAGTTATGAAAGATGGCATGCTAAGATAGGAGAGTAGTCTATAGCCTGGCCATAGGGGAATACAGAGCCACGAGAAACATAAGATGGCTAAAGCAAAATTATGATGGACTTTAAATGCCAGACTAATGAGTTTCTACTTTTGTCTAGGGCAATAAAGGAGATCTTCAAGGCTTTTGAGCAGCAAAGTGATATGATATTATCTATATATTAGGATGAATATTTTTGTAATGTGGAAGATTTAAGAAAGGGAGACATCAGAAAAAGAAAGATCAGTTAGAAGATCATTAAGGCAAATGGTGATAAAATCTAAACTTAGGGACAGATGTAAAAATTGTTCCTGGAAATATCAGGAAAAATCATTTATTATGAAGATGAGGAATATAATAAAGACTTTGTTTATAAGTATCTATGTGTTAAGTTGCAATAAGTTATAAATTGCACGTATTTGGAATCATGGATTCATGGAATCATGCTTTGGAAAAAACCTTAAATTCATTCTAATTCAGTTTTCTCATTTTACAAAAAGAAACAGGATATAGTGAAAAGATTGCTAGACTTGTGGTTGGAAAATATCATTTTAAAATCTGGCTCTTCCAGTTATGAACTTGACAATCATAACTAATCAGTTAACTGTTACAATCTGTGTGACTATTTCTTAGTCATTCTACCTTATTAGCCTCAGTTTCTTCATCTATTAAATAATTATTTATTAAAAAGACTTTTAATGCAACTTTATGCTCTAAATTTTGGATCTTATAAACTTCTCTGAGTCTGTTTCCTCATTGGCAAAATGAAGATATTGATGTTTATACTACCTATGTCTTAGCTGCTTTTCAACCCTGGCAGCTTTCTCTAAATATGAGGGTTTTTTTTTTTTTTTTTTTTTTTTTAACAGATTAGGAAACTGAGCATCTGAGAAACTAAACCATTTTCCCTTGGTCAAATCTATTTAGTCATACTCCTTTATTGCAAAACAGGAAATGTATATAAAAGTTAGTTTTGAAAATAGTTTAACAAAAAAACGCATTATATACAAAAGAAAAAAATAGAATATACTTAGATAATCACAGAACTGGAGGGAAATTTAGATTTAACTTTGGTTTTGTATTGTGTTTTTCTTTTGCAGAACTCAGAGAAGCTATGCATAATATTTTACTTGTTCTTAAACCATGTGAGAACCTAGAAGTATGGTACTTTTGGGGTACATAAAAGAGAAAATAGTGGTCATTTTCCTCTTTCTTTTTAAAATATAAATACAAAAAAGGAAAAAAAAAAACAAAATAGAAAAAGAAAGACAGAAAAGGGAAATAAAACAAAACAAAGCACAATCGTGTGCCAAGCAGAGCATTAGGGTGGATTCAAAATATATAACAATAAATTTCCATTTCAAAAAATGAAGAGATTATATTCATGACTGTCCATCTTTTCATTGCTTCCTTGTAGGTTATTCTTTGTTTGCTTCTGTTCACGTTTTACTTTTTTTTCCCCTCTTTAATCCCCTTCCCAACTCTAAACAGGCTACAATTAATCACAGATATATTTACACATATACACATACATACATGTATATAATATATCTAAATGCATATACACATATCTTTGCATTTACACACATAAACTTACATCTAAAATATTAATATGGCTGATACATTAATGTAGATTTTTCTCTTGATTGAATCTTTTAAGTTTGACTTTGTCTGAGTCAATCATTACTGAACTTGCTATTTTATTTCTAACAAAATTTCTTCCTGATCCTTTTTATAGCACTTGTGTATATCTCTTATTTCCTATCCCTGCTAACTTTTTTACTTTAAGTTTCTCTTTAACTTGTCTTATTACTTAACTTCCCCCATCTATGGATCTCTCTCCTCCATTCTTTCCTTCCCTTTTTATCCATTTTCTGTTAATCCATACACCTTGTTCCATTGCCATAACTTTATACATCTTTCTATATCCCACCTTGTTTTTTTTATCCCTTGTCCATTAATCACACATCTTGCTACACTACTAATTTATACACTCTTCTATAATCCTGATCCTGTTCTCATGTATAAGATAATGTATAATAATGTATATTATCCTCCCCACCCTTATTTTTTAAATAGAATTTGAAGGGTTCTATACCCTTCAATATGTAGTATTTCCTATTTAACCCATTCCCAAAGTGAGTAGCTTTTCAGACCTGCCAATCCACCTTCCCTCTCTAATACTTCTGTAGCTGTTTTCCCTCTATACCTGATTTTTGTAGCATAACTACTATTAACTTTTCCTAGAAAGTTTTGCTTCTTAGAGTCAGAGCATACTCAATTCTGCCTCAGTCTTTCTTTTGAGCTATCCAATATTTGATGTCAAACTTAAACATGTGATATGCATTTACATGCAAAAAAATAAACAATTTGTCTATGATGAGTCATTTGAATTTAATCTTTGATATTAACTCTTCCATGTTAAATTTTCTATTAAAATTCAGGTGTTTTTGAGACAAAATCCTGAAAATTTGCAAGTTCATTGAATACCAATTTTATTCAATATTATATTTAGTTTTGTTGGATGTGATATTTTTGTCTGAGGCCTAGTTCTTTTTATTGCCAATGTGTATTATTCTAAGTCTTGTGATCTTTTATTGCAGTTGCTTATAAATACTGGGACAATTATAATTTTAGCTTCAGCATATTTGAATTTTTTTCTGTTTTTTTTTTTTTTTTGTTTTGTTTCTTGCAAAATTTTCTCTTTGATCAGGGGTTTTTGAAATTTGGCAATAATATTCCTCTGTATTTTCGATATAGGATTTCTTTAAAAAGGTGGTGATAGGAAGGTTGTTTTTTTGTTTTTTTGTTTTTTTTTTTTAATTTCTACTTTCTCCTAGTGTTCTATCTCTCTAGGACAATTTTCTCTGATTATTTTTTGCATTAGTATGTCACAATTCTTTCTTTCTTTGGTCATAACTTTCAGATAGTTCATGATTCTTATATTTTCTTATCTTGATCTCCAGATTTTTTTTTTTTTTTTGCTCATAAGCTATTTCATATTTCATTCTATTTTTTCATTCTTTATGTTTTGTTTTGTTATTTTTTGGTCTCTTATGGCTTCTCTTTGCCCAGTTCTAATTTTCAAAGAACTATTTTCATCTTTAAGACTCTGTATCTCCTTTTCTTATTAGTTATTTTTTTTTCATAATCTTATTTTTTCTTGGATTCTTTATTTATTTTACTTTTTCCTCAATCTCTTTGATTTTGATTTTTTGTAGTCTCTTTTGAGCTCTTCCATAAATTCTTTCTGGGCAGGTAGCCATTTAATATTATTCTTTGGTATAGAAAAGGCTTTTTTTTTTTTTTTTTTTTTTTTTTTTTTTTTTTTTAAACTTCACTATCCTCCTCTGAAGATGTACCCTGGTCTTCCCCATTCCCATAGATTTCTATGGTTGAGTTCTTTCTTCTTTGCCTGTTAATTATTATTATTTTAAAGTAAAAGCTATTGGTATAAGCACCTCTAATCCTGGAGTGGAAGTAGAGATGCCTCTAACTTCACTTCAGCTCTTCTCTCTGACCTTGAATTCCAAACCAAAAGTTCCATGCTCCTTCAAATGCTTGCAAGCCAGCAGCAGTCCTGCTCCATTGTTTTTGTACTCATCAGGTGTGTTGGTTCCTTCTCGCTCAGGGCAGCTTGGCCTAGTATTCCTAGTCAGCCAAAGTTCCTCAGTCTTCCAAGACCCAAAACTCTCTTCATTAGGAGGTAAAAGTTCCTCTGATTTGGACTGAGACTTTAGTCAAATCCAACTAACTCCAGGGCACTCTGTTTACTGTTTCAGAGGACTAGCCTGGAGGTGCTAATATTTCACACTGGCTAAACCTTCATCCTGAGGTCCTCTCTTGAGTTGTACCAGTAGGACCCTTTTCTGCTTTATCTTTTGTTTTTCATCATATGTTTGCTATGAAGCACAAATTTGTTTTATTTGTGGTGGAAATCTTGAGAGCTTAAAATTTTTCAACCTACTCTGCCATTTTTGCAGAATCCTCCCCTTTCTTCTTTTTGGTTGTTGACAGAATCTAGCCCTTTGCCAAGTATAATGCAAAGTTTGCTTTTGTGTAGGGACCATAATCATTGTTTATTTATTTATTTATTTTTGTTGTTGTTGTTCATTGTATATGTGTATGCATGATGGATCTTTTTAATTGTCTAGTGAAATCTTCGAATTCTCAGAAGAAAGTTTCTTACCACACAAAATAAATTATAATAAATCTGAAAAGAAATAAGTAGCATTAAAGAATCATCAAAATTTTTTTTTAAAGTTCATGTTTCATATTTTGATGTCTACATGGTGTGATAAAGATTTGGATGTTCATTAAAACCTCTTTTACACATGAATCATGTCTCAGACAGGTTGACTGGTGAATGAAATTTCTAAAACGGCAAAATAGCTTTAATTCTGATTCAATTTAAAATTAAAATAACCCAGGGATAGGTAATGCTTTAAATTTCTCTCAGTAATTTATACCTTTGTGTCAATGAAATATCTGAGAGCAGTTTTTGTTACTGTAATCTCAGTGACTCTGGGAAAATGGAGAAATACATGATGAGACTTGAAGTTTCATGGCTTTGAACAGACCTTCTGGGATTGAAACTGAAAAAATAAGCACTAGCTTTAGGAAAGAAGGTAGTCACTCAGCCAAGCTGATGGAGAGATAGATTTGGTTTGAATTTTGTAAGAACAGGATCTGCATGGGAGTAGTAGCAAATGGTGAATGGAGAGAAAAAAGCTCCTGTGAATATTTGGTCCTCCCATTTGACTCCTGTGGCCATAGCCTACTAACAACAAAAACAAGCAAACAATAATAACCAAAGCTTCTTATGGCTATAAATGAAAGGATCTGGCTGACCTATTGTTATTTTCATAGATTATTATTATCTCAGAAAACCTAGTGAAACTTTAATTTTCCTCTATCCTCTTTACTCCCTTTTATATTCACTTCTATCATGGCAAAAATTTATCAATTTCTCCATTTCTTTAAGATGTTTCTAATTCCTGATTTTTTAACATATAAAACTAGGATAGTTCCTAACTATCCTATCATAATTAGGATGATATGATATCATCCTAACTAATGATAATGTCAGCAATTCACTGTATATACAGGAAGATTGTATATATTCACTGTATATTCACTGTATATACAGGAATGATTGGTGGTTGAGACAACTGAATAGAAGTTCGAATTTTGTTCTAAAATAACTAGGGGGAAACTAACATCACAGTGGATAGAACCTTGGACCTGGATATTTGAATTCAAATCCAGCTTCAGACACTTACTAGGTATTTGATTTTAGACAAATCACTTAGTCCTATTTGCCTTGATTCCTGATCTATAAAATGGGGATAACTAGAGAAGGAAACATCCCAGTATATTTGCTAGGAAAACCCTTAGACTTACTTTTGTCCAACTGAGAGTCAGACACGACTGAATAACAGTAACTAGAGTTCTTTTTAGCCTACTTTTAGCTCTGAGAGATATTCTTGAGAGAATTGAACATTCTTGATTTTTATTCATAACACTTCTAAACTCCTAAATAATCTAAGTTAACCACCCTATCAATCCTAGACTTATTGAGTCATATGTAAATAGATTTAGACTAGCAGGTCTCAAAAGCAAAGGCCCAGGGGGCAAACTCATTTACTATCTGTTGGTTTCCTTTCCTTTTAAAGTTTGAGATCTCTAATGAGGGGAAGTGTGGAGACTAAATAAGGGAGATTCACTCCCCAAACTTCAGATAAGGGAGAATTTGAGGATGATTACAAATATGAGGGTGGCAAGGAAGTTCTTTTGTCATTTGTTTTCATTTTCTACTAGTGCCATCTGTTGGTTACAATATGGTGGGAAGGGGAAGAAGAAAGTAGAGGAGGAAGAAGAATAAGAGAAAAAGGAGATGATAGACAGAGAGGCAGAGAAAAATAGTAGAACTATGGAGGCTGGTGTCTCAGAAAACAAATTTGCCTTACTACATAGTTTTGTCTAGGATACCTCTGCTTTTAGTTATTTCAACAGTTACTTTTTGATTTTATTTTTAATGCTGAAATTTCCCCAAAAACTGCTGATACAGATTATTATATTTTATTTTATTTTTTTCTGAAGCTGGGGTTAAGTGTCTTACCCAGGGTCACACAGCTAGGAAGTGTTAAGTGTCTGAGATCAGATTTGAACTTGGGTCTTTCTGAATTCAGGGCTGATGCTCTATCCACTGCGCCACCTAGCTGCCCCAATACAGATTATTTTAAATTAAGATGTTGGTGATTTTTGTTCTGTATTTATGTAAACATAAAAAAAAAATAAATATGCCTGAGAGCTTAACATTTAGATTTTTGTCTTTGATGTTGCATTTGAAGACAGAGAGATCTTTATGTTAGTTTTGAAACATGGACCATAATAACTCCTATGCTGGGTCTGCTTTTAATTTGTAGAAGAAATTCTTTCAAGAAATCAGAATGAGAACTTCCATTTTTGACAGTCTAGCATCTGTTTTGAAGATATAAGTATTTAAATATATTAAATATATTCTAATGGTGATATCTTATTACACATTCTAGATCTAGTGTCTTATGTGGAAGCAGTTTTAAAGAAATCACAGACATTAATTTTATGTTGAAATGGAAAGAGCATTGGGTTTAGAGATTGAGGATTTGGAACTAAATCACAGTTCTGCTATATATGTGTATGACTTTGAGTAAACCATTTAAGATCTTGATATTTTCAATTTCCTCATCTATACAATGGGACAGGGTAGCTGTTAATCTAGGTTGACTCTAGCTCTAAATATGTGATTATATTATCATTTATAGTGATATTTCTGTGAGGATAAAAGATTTATTTATGAAGGAAATGTAGATATTGAATCAGTCATTGTGATTATTAACATCATACTACTCTGTACAAAGCTCCCTATTGTCATGGATTCATTTTGTTGGGGACACAAGCTATAGATCCATAAATATAGTTAGCCAGTGCGTCCTTCAAGTATTCAATGTGGGTGCTCCCTTCACTCACACAGCTCTGTAGTATGGGACTCAAAAGACATGAACAATACATATTTATTTAGTATTTTCCTCATAAAATCCTTTAAGGTTAAATATATTATTTGCTATTATTATTTTCATTTACTATTATATTATTATTTACTATCATTTCATTTACTATTATTTTTTTTTTCATAGAAGATTTGAGACTAGGAAAATTAACTTCTCTTAGGTTCACAAAAAGGCTGTTGGGTCACAGTGGACATGAAGTCAGGAAGACTCATCCTTTTGAGTTCAAGTTTGGCCTTGGGCACCTTCTATCTAAATGAACAAGTCACTCAACTCTATTTGCTTCAGTTTCCTCATTTAAAAATGAACTAGAGAAGATAATAGCAAACCGCTGAGTTATCTTTGCCAAGAAAATCCCAAATGAAGTCATGAAAAGTCAGACACAACTGAAAAGATTGAAGCAAAAAAAAAAAAATGTTCACATAACTGAAAGCGGCAAAACTAGTACTTGAACTCAGCTCTTCTGGTTCCCAGTAGTGTCCATCCAATGAATATTGTAGGAAGTCAGAAGATGAAGAAGTGAATGGAGAATCTTTTTAAAAAATGCTTTATATTTCATTTAAATATTATTTATTTTTAAAAAAGCAATCTGAGCTTAACCCTAAATAGATCTTTTCTCTATAACATATATCTTGTGGATATCTTATGGCACAGTAAATAAAGTAAGACCTAGAATTATAAACATCGTTGTCCAAATATGACCTCAGATACTTACTAGCATTTTAATTCTGGGCAAGTAAATGGACTTGCTTCTTCATCTATAAAATGGGATAATAATAGCATATAATCCACAGAGTTTTGTCATGTTCAAATGAGAACATAATTGTAAATCTCTTACTACATGGCACATAGTGATATATATATATATATATATATATATATATATATATATATATATATATATATATATATATATATACATATATATATATGTTTACATATATGTATATGCGTTAGTATTATTAATATCACCAAGATATTACTTTCAAAACTTTCTTGCTTATTTGTATTTTCTTTTGAATTTTTGTTCAGTGCATTTTGAGTTATGCCCACTCAGTCTCTTTTTCTTTTTTGTAGCATTGCTCTTTTCTTCTTTTCCAAATCTGCCTCCCTTACAGTGGGGAAAAAAAAAAAAAAAAAAAAAAAAAAAAAATATATATATATATATATATATATATATATATATATATATATATATATATATATATATATATATATATATATACATATATATATATGTATACATATATGTATATGTATATATATATATATATATATATATATATATATAAAAATTATATAATAAATAAGTAGTCAAACAGAAAAAAAGATATGCATTTTCTTTGTCCAAAAATCATTCCCTAGCTATCATCCTTCTGGCAGAAGGTTGGTAGCATTCTTCATCATAAACCTGGAGTCAAAGTTGGTAATAGAATTAATCATAATTTTAAATCTTTCAAGCATGTTTTTCTTTATATGTTGCTAAGATGTAAATTATATGGTTAGTCCTGTTCATTTCACTTTGCTTCAGTTTAGGCAAGTGTTCAAATTCCTTTGGCATCATTCTTTTAATTATTTCTTAATTAGCATAGCAGATGTTACCTAAGAAGGCAGGAGCATCTAAGACTCAGAAATTCACTGACATCTAAGAATTATAGGAAGCTAGAGGCTACCCACATTTTATCTTTTGTATAGAAAGACATCAAGGTAGACCTAGTTCATGTATCAGGACTTCCCTGGGAATGAATGTCTTTCACATAGATGACTGTCTCTATAACTGGATAACTCTGAAATAGGATTTCTTAGAACCCAGGACAGACTTATTAGAGTTGCTCCATTTTTGTTCACAGTTTGCTTTTAGACACAGATCCCTGAGTATGGCCCCAAATTAGTCACTCTGTTAAATTGTTTCTTCTTTACCCCAATGAGTAAAAATGAAACATCAGATGCTGAAAATGTTTATTAAAATTGGTAAGAGGAAGGTATATTTCTAAAAGAAGATCAATTTTAATTCTGCATAGGAATCATCTGCCAGTAGAGTACTCTATTTTATGTAGAAACCTGTAAACACCCAAGAAACACCTCTTTTAACTCTCCCATATTCTAGAGATACTATCCTATCAACTAATGCATTTTTCAATAACATTAAGCAGGTGATCAATATGGTGACAATTAAGAATTTTGATATGGGAATATGGTATGCATTAATTAAATTCAGCAGAAACAATACAAAAAATTTATATCTTAAGTGTGCGTTTTACTAAATGGTGGAGGAAACATTAAGTTTTGTTCAGACACTATTCTTGACCTTATAGAACTCACATTCTGGTAGGGACATATGAGAAATTTGCAAAAGACAATAAGACAAATAAACAATAAATACATGAGAAACATATGGTCCAACCTTTTGAAGTGCTTGCCTTGATTCTGCCTAAGTTTTTATCTTAGTTTGGTGTTGGAGAGAATTCAATTAAGTGCTAGACATTGGAGAGATTTGGAATGGATTCAATTCTTGGTGGCTAATACAAATTAAGTCAATACATATTTAAAGTGCTTACTATTCACTGTGCTAAGTATTGTGACTTCAAAGAAAAGTAAAACAACAAAAAAAGCAATCCCTGTTGCCAAAGGAATTACAGTCTAATAGAGAAGATAACTTGCAAGTAACTAAGTACATTTAAGCTAATACACAGGATATATTGGAAATAATCTTAGAGGAAAGATGCTAATGTTAAAGATCATCAGAAAAGTCTTTTTTGTACAAGGTGGGATTTAAACTAGAATATGACAGAAACTGAACTAAGCATCAGAGATGAAGAGGTGAAGAATTCTAAACACTGGATAGCCAGTGACAATTTCTGGAATCAGTGGATATAAGAAAAACTTTCCTCATTCCTAAATGTTTTATCTATGCAAACCTATCCTTACACATAATCATACTCAATATTCAAGGTCACAGAATATTCAGAAAAGGGTAAGGGACAAAAAGGGTGAAGATCCAACATAATTTCTAGGTATTAAATGGTTTTCTTAATAACTGTCAACATATTTATTAATAAAAGAGTGGATATTTGGCCATATCTCTCTTAGACCAAAGACATTCATGGCAGTGGGCTCATAGCTTATTTGTTCATTAGAAAAGGGGTGTTTCTGAGGATGGCAATCATATTTGACTGGGTAACAATGAGAGAATGAATATTACAATGAGGGACTGAATCTGCACTTTGATATGTCATTTACTTCTTAAATTATCCCTAGACTTAGAAAATCTATTCAAATAATTTATCCCTGATGAGTTTGAGTAAAGTACAATGGCTTCTCCACCTGGATTTTGAGCAAGAAAGTTAGTCCACTATCTTTATCTGTAATGTCCTTCAAGAGACTAAACTTTTAAAATTAAGATTTAAAAAGGGAGGGCAAGTCTGAATCTACTCAGATAATTGGTTATTAATAATTATTTCTTTCTGTGGATAGGAACAAGTTTTAAAGAGCTTTAAAAGCCAGTGTGTTTATTTTATTCTGGAAGTAAGGGGAGATCTTGGAGTTTGTTAAATAAGAAAGGATAGGGTGAGATGATCAAACCTTTGCATTAGGAAGAGCAATTTTACAGCTTACTGAAGGTTGGACTGGAGTCAGATACTGTAAAGTCCAGGCTAGCTCCCTGGAGGCCTCAAGATCAGCCAAAGTCAGGATAAGTAAAAGTCCTTAGTCTTAAGGGGAGAAGTGAAGGAGACAGACAACCTGCCACAAGCTCTCCACCAACTTCCCTTCTCCTGGTCCTGTGCCCAAGTAAAGTTCTCTTACCTCTCTCACTCCACCTCCTAATCCTTACCTACAATTCTCTTAACCCCCAAAATTGAGCCAGCATTAACTGAGAGAAGAGCAATTCCAAACATATGCTAATAGAGTCATTGTCCAATACGTAAGTAGCTCTAAGTGTTTGGTTGTCTGATTCAAGTGCACTTATTCAGAGTTTCAGCCCTTTACAAGATACACTTGGGATAATGAGACAAAACAGAAAACTATGCTAATAGTCTAGGTGTGAGATGATGAAAACCTGCACTAGAGTAGTAACAGAATAAAAGGAAAGATGAAGCCATATATGAGTCATTCTCAACGTAGAGATGACAGAATTTTACATTCAAGGGATTTGAGAGTAAGAAGTCAAGCATGACACTTAGATTGTGAGCCTGGATGCATGGGATAGGTATAATTTTAGTAAAAATAGGGGAAAAGGAAGAGGGGTGGATTTCATTGAAAAGATGATGAGTTCAGTTGTGGACATGTTGTGTTTAAATGTTTATAACACATTTTAAGTTAGAGATATCCAGTAGGCCATTAGAGATATGGAATTTGAGATCAGGAGAAAGATTGTGGTTAGAAAAATAGATCTGAGAGTCAACTGCAAGATTTACCTTTTCTGAGTCTGTTTCATTTTCTTTTTTTTTTTTTTTTTATGTTTTTATGTTTTATTTATTTTTATTAAATATTTTCCAATTATATATATATATATTTTTTTATTATATATATATATATATATATATTTTATAATATTATCCCTTGTATTCATTTTTCCAATTTACCCCCCCTCCCTCTATTCCCTCCCCCCGACGACAGGCAATACCATACATTTTACATGTGTTACAATATAGTCTAGGTACAATACATGTGTGCGAATATCATTTTCTTGTTGCACAATAAACATTAGAATCCGAAGGTACATGCAACCTGGGCAGACAGATATTAGTGCTAACAATTTTCATTCCCCTCCCAGTGTTTCTTCTCTGGGTGCAGCTACCCCTGTCCATCATTGATCAACTGGAAGTGAGTTGGATCTTCTTTATGTTGAAGATTTCCACTTCCATCAGAATACATCCCCATACAGTATTGTTGTTGAAGTGTACAGTGATCTTCTGGTTCTGCTCATTTCACTCAGCATCAGTTGATTTAAGTCTCTCCAGGCCTCTCTATATTCCTCCTGCTGGTCATTTCTTACCGAGCAATAATATTCCATAACCTTCATATACCACAATTTACCCAACCATTCTCCAACTGATGGACATCCATTCATCTTCCAGTTTCTAGTTACAACAAAAAGAGCTGCCACAAACATTTTGGCACATATATGTCTCTTTCCGCTCTTTAGTATTTCTTTGGGATATAATCCCAGTAGTAGCGCTGCTGGGTCAAAGGGTATGCACAGTTTGATAACTTTTTGGGCATAATTCCAGATTGCTCTCCAGAATGGCTGGATTCTTTCACAACTCCACCAGCAATGTATTAGTGTCCCAATTTCCCCACATCCCCTCCAACATTTATCATTATTTGTTCCTGTCATCTTAGCCAATCTGACAGGTGTGTAGTGGTATCTCAGAGTGGTCTTAATTTGCATTTCTCTGATCAGTAGTGATTTGGAACACTCTTTCATGTGAGTGGATATAGTTTCAATTTCTTCCTCTGAGAATTGTCTGTTCATATCCTTTGACCATTTATCAATTGGAGAATGGTTCGGTTTCTTATAAATTATGGTCAGTTCTCTATATATTTTGGAAATGAGACCTTTGTCAGAACCTTTGTTTTTAAAAATATTTTCCCAATTTGTTACTTCCCTTCTAATCTTGTTTGCATTAGTATTATTTGTACAGAAACTTTTTAGTTTGATGTAATCAAAATCTTCTATTTTGTGATCAATAATGATCTCTAGTTCTCCTCTGGTCATAAATTCCTTCCTCCTCCACAAGTCTGAGAGGTAGATTATCCTCTCTTCCTCTAATCTATTTATTATCTCCCTCTTTATGCCTAAATCATGGACCCATTTTGATCTTATCTTGGTATATGGTGTTAAGTGTGGATCCATATCTAATTTCTGCCATACTAATTTCCAGTTTTCCCAACAGTTTTTTCCGAATAATGAATTTTTATCCCTAATGTTGGAATCTTTGGGTTTGTCAAAGATTAGATTGCTATAGATGTACCCTTTGTATCTAATCTGTTCCACTGATCTACCGGTAGCTATTTCGTAGCCAATACCAAATGGTTTTGGTGACTGCTGCTATATAATATAGCTTTAGATCAGGTACACGTAGACCACCTTCCTCTGAGTTTTTTTTCATTAGTTCCCTTGCAATTCTTGACCTTTTATTCTTCCATATGAATTTTGTTGTTATTTTTTCTAGGTCATTAAAATAGTTTCTTGGGAGTCTGATTGGTATAGCACTAAATAAATAGATTAGTTTGGGGAGTATTGTCATCTTTATTATATTCGCTCGGCCTATCCAAGAGCACTGAATGAATTTCCAATTATTTAAATCTGATTTTATTTTTGTGGCAAGTGTTTTGTAATTTTTCTCATATAATTCCTGACTTTTCTTTGGTAGATGGATTCCCAAATATTTTATACTCTCAACATTTGTTTGGAATGGAATTTCTCTTTGTATCTCTTGCTGTTGCATTTTGTTAGTGATATATAAAAATGCCGAGGATTTATGTGGATTAATTTTGTATCCTGCCACTTTGCTGAAATTTTGAATTATTTCTAGTAGCTTTTTAGCAGAGTCTTTGGGGTTCTCTAAGTATACCATCATGTCATCTGCAAAAAGTGATAGTTTAATTTCCTCATTTCCTACTCTAATTCCTTGAATCTCTTTCTCGGCTCTTATTGCCGAGGCTAGCGTTTCTAGTACTATATTGAATAGTAATGGTGATAGTGGGCAACCTTGTTTCACTCCTGATCTTACTGGGAAAGGTTGCAGTTTATTTCTATTGCATATTATGCTTACTGACGGTCTTAAATATATACTCCTGATTATTCTAAGGAATAATCCATTTATTCCTATACTCTCAAGAGTTTTTAGTAGGAATGGATGTTGGATTTTGTCAAATGCTTTTTCTGCATCTATTGAGATGATCATATGGTTTTTATTAATTTGATTATTAATATGGTCAATTATATTAATAGTTTTCCTAATATTAAACCAGCCCTGCATTCCTGGAATAAATCCTACTTGATCATAGTGTATTATCTTGGAGATGATTTTCTGAAGTCTTTTTGCTAATATCTTATTTAAGATTTTAGCATCAATATTCATTAAGGAGATTGGTCTATAATTTTCTTTCTCAGTTTTCGATCTACCAGGTTTAGGTATCAGTACCATGTCTGTGTCATAAAAGGAGTTTGGTAGGACTCCTTCATCCCCTATTTTTTCAAATAATTTATGTAACATTGGGGCTAATTGTTCTTTAAATGTTTGGTAGAATTCACATGTGAATCCATCTGGCCCTGGGGATTTTTTCCTAGGGAGTTGATTAATAGCTTGTTCTATTTCTTTTTCTGAAATGGGACTATTTAAGCAATTTATCTCCTCCTCTGTTAATCTAGGGAGCCTATATTTTTGGAGAAAGTCATCCATTTCACTTAAGTTATCAAATTTATTGGCATAAAGTTGGGCAAAGTAACTCCTTATTATTTCTCTAATTTCCTCTTCATTGGTGGAAAGATCCCCCTTTTCATTTGTAAGACTATCAATTTGATTTTCCTCTTTCTTTTTTTTGATCAAATTTACCAAAGGTTTATCTATTTTATTGGCTTTTTCATAAAACCAACTCTTGGTTTTATTTATTAAATCAATAGTTTTTTTACTTTCAATTTTATTGATTTCTCCTTTTAATTTTTGTATTTCGAGTTTAATTTTTGGTTGGGAGTTTATAATTTGGTCTTTTTCTAGCCTTTTAAGTTGTAAGCCCAATTCGTTAATCTTCTCTTTCTCAATTTTCTTCAAATAAGCCTCTAAAGATATAAAATTTCCCCTTATTACTGCTTTAGCTGCATCCCAAAGATTTTGATATGATGTCTCATCATTATCATTATCTTGGGTGAAATTGTTAATTGTTTCTATAATTTGCTCTTTCACCCAGTCATTCTTTAAGATGAGATTATTCAGTTTCCAATTACTTTTTGGTCTATTTACCCCTAACTTTTTACTGAATGTAGCTTTTATTGCATTGTGATCTGAGAAGAAGGCATTTATTATTTCTGCCTTCCTACATTTAATTTTGAGATCTTTATGTCCTAATATATGGTCAATTTTTGTATAGGATCCATGAACTGCTGAGAAGAAAGTATATTCCTTCCTATTGCCATTCAGTTTTCTCCAAAGGTCTATCATACCTAGTTTTTCCAATGTTCTATTTACTTTTTTAATTTCTTTCTTGTTTGTTTTGTGGTTTGATTTGTCTAAATCTGAGAGTGCAAGGTTGAGATCTCCCACTATTATAGTTTTACTGTCTATTTCTTCTTGCAGTTCTCTTAACTTTTCCTTTAGAAAGTTAGATGCTATACCACTTGGTGCATATATGTTTAGTATTGATATGGCTTCATTATTTATGCTACCTTTCAGCAGGATATAGTTTCCTTCCTTATCTTTTTTAACGAGATCTACTTCTGCTTTTGCTTGATCTGAGATAAGGATAGCTACCCCTGCTTTTTTGGCTTTACCTGAAGCATAATAGGCTCTGTTCCAACCTTTTACCTTTACTCTGTATGTATCTCCCTGCTTTAAGTGTGTTTCCTGTAGACAACATATTGTAGGGTTCTGCTTTTTGATCCAATCTGCTATCCGTCTCCGTTTGATGGGATCGTTCATCCCATTTACATTTACAGTTAAAATTACTAATTCTGTGTTTCCTGCCATCGTATTATCCCCAGATTATACTTTTTTCCCTTGACCCCCGTGATCCCCCTCCCCGATATTTAATTTACAGACCCCCCTTGTGACGCGCAACCCTCCCTCTTTTTTTTTTTTTTTTAGGATCCCTCCCCCCTCCCTCCAAGTCCCTTCACTTATTCTCCTTTTCCTTTCCCCTTTTCCTCTCCCCCCTTTTAATGAGGTGAGAGAAAATTCTCTGAAAAACAAATATGTTAATTATTTACTCTTTGAGCCTCTTCTGATGAGAGTAAGATTCACACAATGATTCTCCCCCTCACTAAGTTCCCTCAGATATGGTGTATTTTCTATGTCTCTTCCTGGGATGTAGTTTCCCTCTTTTTATCACTCCTTCCCCTTTTTCTGAACCGACCTCCTTCCCTTTACCACACCCCCCTTTTTTTCTTTTATATCAGTAAAATCAAATTATCCTTGAGTATTTTTTATATACCCACAACAGAGTTACAGTTCTCAAGGGTTCTGTGTACCTTTTTCTGTTTCTCTTCAGTCTTGTGGATGTAGATCAAATTTTTTGTTTAAGTCTGGTTTTTTTCTTAGAAACATATAGAATTCCTCTGTTTCATTGAATGACCATCTTCTTCCATGGAAAAAGATGCTAAACTTAGCTGGGTAGTTCATTCTTGGTTGCAGTCCTTGATCTTTTGCCTTTCGGAATATCAGGTTCCAGGCCCTTCTATCTTTTAATGTGGAGGCAGCCAGATCTTGGGTGACCCTTATTGTGGCACCTTGGTATTTAAATTGTTTTTTTCTAGCTGCTTGCAGGATTTTCTCCTTTGTGTGGTAATTCTGCAGCTTAGCCACAATATTCCGTGGTGTTCTTTTTTTAGGGTCTATTTCAGAAGGAGTTTGATGAATTCTTTCCACATCTACTTTCCCTTCTGTTTCTATTATCTCTGGACAGTTCTCTTTGATAATTTCCTGTAAAATAGAATCTAGGCTCTTTTTTTGGTCATAGTTTTCTGGAAGTCCAATAATCCGCAGATTATCTCTCCTAGATCTATTTTCCAGGTCTATAGATTTTCCCAGTAAGTATTTGACGTTGTTCTCCAGCTTCTCATTTTTTTTGTTTTGTTTGACTGATTCTTGGGTTCTCTGTGAATCATTCATTTCTATTTGTTCCATCCTGACTTTTAAGGAGTTATTTTCTTCTTTCACAGTTTTTAGTTCTTTTTGTAAATGCCCAATTTCGTTTTTAAATGAATTATTTTGCTCTATTGAGTTTTTTTCCATTTCCCTAATTTTTTTTTTTGAGAATTATTTTCTTTTTCCAATTCAGAAATTCTATTTTCTTGAGACTTTTTTATCTTTTCCAATTCAGAAATCCTACTTTCCTGTGTTTTTTTAACCTTTTCTAATTCACTAATTTTGTTTCCCTGCATCTCCTGTGAATTCTTTATTTTTTCCAACTCCAATTTCAGGACGTTGTTATTCTCTATCATAACTTCCCTTTCTTTTCCCCATTTTTCTTCGATCTCCCTCAATTTTTTAAGAGCTTCTTCTAGGAGAGAGTTATGTGATGGGGGGCAGGAATCGTTCCCCTTTAGGTTGTTATCTGATTCTCTGCTGTCAACTTCCTCGGGGTTGGATACCCGCTCTTTCTCTGTATAGAAGGAATCTATGGTTTTTCTAGCTTTTTTGCTTATACTTAAAAAAATCTTTTGGGGTCTGTCTCTGGGGTAGGAAATTATTTACTTCTTTACCAGCTTCCTCCCAGACCGGATGGATGCAGCGGCTCCTGAGCCTGAGCTAAGAGAGAGCTCTGGGAGAGAGTTCCCCACCCCCTCCCTGGAAGTGCCTCAGAGGTGATTAGCACTACTGTGCTTCGATGGCGTAGAATAGTGAAGACAGCACGAAGCCCAGCCTATGTGTCCGGGTGAGGAGTGGATGTCTGCAGCAGGTGACGTGAGAAGCCCCTGCGCTCAAACTGGAAGTGTCTGCCAGAAACCGCGGTCCCTAGTTCAAAGGTTCCGCTTCTCTGGGACTTCCTGGAGCTGAGTTCCACTCCCTCCAGCTAAGCTAGGCAGTGTGTGTTGCCTTGGGCCGTATCCACCCACTTGTCAATCTCTTAACTATTCTCAGGTGGTAGCTGAGGCCACACCCCCTGGTGCCGAGTCTGTTGAGTCACCCCCAGGGTCCAGGGAAAATCTAATCTGAGTTTTAAAATATTTTGGCTTTCTCTTCTGAACTGCTAAATAATTAGCAGAGAAGAGCTAACAGCCTGTGCCAGATTCCTTTACCTCAGTGGCTTCTCTGATCCCAGAGCCCTTCCCAGCGCAATGGGCGCAGTGTGCCCCTACCCCACCGTCTGTGCTGGTCTTTCTTATTCCTCCCCTGAGAACTGACCTTTCCTGTTGAAACTCCAGATTCTCTTCAGCTGGTAAGTCGTGCTTCCAGTCCTTGTGGTATCTATCAGTCCTGAGCTAATTTTGAGACTTAATTTATCTAATTGGTTGTGAGGGAGTGAGGACGTTCACTGAGTCGTGTGTTTCTTCTCCGCCATCTTGGCACCGCCCCCTCTGTTTCATTTTCTATCAAATGGGGATAATAATGCTTATACTTCAAAATTGTTGTGTTAATTATTTTACTGTATCTAAAGACCTTTGTCAACCTAAAAGCACTATATAATGATTAAATACTTAACCAAAAATGAATTGGGAAAAAAAAAAAAACACCATCTTTTAAGTACATAGTATAAATAATAAAACTTTGTTTTAGAGGAGAGGAAAAATTTGATCTTTTGACTTTTGATTGCCTAATTCATAGCCTAATACCATTATTGGTATAATATTTCTAACTCATTTGTTTGGAATAAAACCCTTCACAGTCCTGATCTAATTTTCATTTCCAGACAAATATTATGTTATCTTCCTTTAAACACTCAATATTCTAGCCAATATTGGCTAGAATATGATTCCCACTTTGAGAAATTTAATCTTCTACCCCAATGCCTTTGTATAGTCGAGTCTCCATACCTGGAATTATCTATCTCCTTCTTACCTCCACTTCATACAATTCCTAACATCATTCAAAGGGCAACTTAGACAACTTTTTTTAAGCTAATAAGTCCTGTCACTGAAACTATTTTGTAAATATTTTGTTTTTATTCAATCATGTATATTTATTTCCTCTTTGTGTGAAATAAAATTTTTTTGATTGTAGAAATCTGACATATGACATGAATTTTAAAAAGTTTGAAATGAATTTTATTATAAACATAATTATTGATATTGAAGTAGATTATGAAAGCTTTTTAAAACAAATGAGTGATCAATAACAAAAATGACTGAGAATTTCCAAAACAAAAATGTGATAGTGTATTCAATAATTATATAAGCTAAACAAATTACATAGAGCTTCTTGAATCAGGCCATATGTCTGGTAACTTTATGATCATTTAGTGTCTCAGATTTGCCCAAATTTGGGAAGTCATTAAGATTTTCAGTAAGAAAATGTGTGCAATATAAAGATTAAAAAGTAAAAATGATCAAATTTTCAACACAATTTAAAAAAAAAAAAAGAAGTCCATAAGAAGGCATTGGGAGATGTTTGCATTGAGAGATGTTCACATTTTGCATATATTGTCATTTATCCATATGAACCGTCATTAAATCAAAACCGGTGCATTATATGGTCTATGTTAAAAATGTGTTTGGCTGGAAGTTAATTTGTGTTATCTGGCTTTGAACCTTTATAACATAATTCTAATGTCTATAATCTTTTTCTTGTTTATTGAACAACTTTTTTATTTTACCATTATGTTTCATTGGTCATTCCAGATGTTATTAAAAATTGTTTTTGGGAAAAATTATAGACTTTATGTCTATCATACCATAGCAAATTCTTTGTTCATTTATGTTATTATTGTTTATTTATTTATAAAATAACAATATTGTTTGTTTAGGTATAAAGATGAAATCACATTTAATAATTAATTTCCCTAGGAAATAAAAATTCAGGGTATTATCCCTATATTGTCACCAATATTCAACAAATATTTTTCACTTTTTGTATTCCTTTTGTCCAAAATATCTGTACTGAAAACATACTTTGGAAAGTCTCAATGGAATTGTCCAAATATTGCAGTAAACAGTTTAAATATATATATATATATATATATATATATATATATATATATATATATATATATATATATATATATACATATATATTTATGCATATATATAATTTTATGAATAATATTAATTTAACTGTGTTATGATCACAAAAATATTCTGACTACTGGATTATGTGATCCATAATGGAGCTGTAAGATTTCCATGTGAATTTTTTTCTTTTAATTGAACTGTCAAGCAGTGCTTTAAATATTTTGGGAGAATAAGTTTCCATGAAGTATGACAATTTATGCTATTATCTAGAAATATGCCTTTTATTTAGGAATAGGGGTTAGCAGAGTACACACATTTCCCTTTTTATTGTTATAACATATCATTTGACATTTCCTTGTAGGGAGGCACATGTCATACATGAGTGTCAAGTTATGGCAAACCTTGAGAAAAACAGAAAGATCTAGGAATGATGCCAAACTATATAAAAATTGTTTTTAAACAAGATGAAAAAAATTAGAAGCAGAATTTTAGATTTCCTTAAAATTCTCCAGGAGGTCACACTGATTTGATAGATAGTATAGTGACAGATCCCATTTCTCAGTCTTTTCCATTAAAACAGTGATAAATTGTTAAGTGACCAGTATCTCTTCTGGATCTGGACATTTAAAAACCTCAGAAATTAAAATAAAAAGCACAGAGGTCCGTATAGAGAAAGTACCTAATTTCAAAAGATTATAGCTTGTCTTTTGAGAAAACATGAGAAATTGAGGAACAATTTTACTTCTTTGTATACCCAGCATTTATACAATACCTCATACTTACTAGGCACTGCATTGACTTGATTTGACTTGAACAGTATAAAGGAGAAACCAGGGGCCATAATGCAAAGCAACTGAAATTGTTTTTGGTTTTGTTCTTTTTAAAGAAGATAAGAACGAAAATGGGAAGTAGTTCCAGGGTGAAGGTAGAAGGGAGAGATGTAAGAGGAGAAATAATTTTAAAAAAAAGTCTCATGTGGATTTTTCCACTTAGTACTTTAGAATTGCTTCAACTCAGACATTTCACTTTTGAGAGAAATGTCCTCAGGGTATTCAATCCCTGTTATTTTGATATTTTTTAATCCAATGTATTTACTTATTTTATCTAAGGAAATAAGCAACTACACTTACAGTAAAAATAAGCAGATGAAGTCAGATTGCAGATCAATTAGGATTAGTGCTAAGGACTGGGTTTTATAGTTAACAGTCTTTAAACTGTGATTTTCTATTGTGCCAAAAAACACAAGCCAGTCAGGAAAACATTTTCTTAAATGTTTGGAGACTTTGAGAAACTTAATGTTCAAACAAATTTCAATTTTTTTTTATTTTTTTTTTTTTGGCTACAAATAAAGTGTGGACAGGCATTAAGAAAGGAAAAAAAGCAAAGAGAAAACACACTGACTTTTGAAGAGAATAAATACTTTTTAGAATTTGTTATTTGTAGTTGTAACTGGGTGTTTTAACTTTTAAAAAGTAAAATGATTCATAGAATAACAAAGATTAAAGTAATTCCTATGGGTTTCATAGCTAAAATATTTGAAATGAATAGGCCTTCAAAATGCCCTGATTTAACAGAGAATATTTTCCTTTCAAACATAATACAGAAATGACAAAAAAGATGGGGATGGGAATGACCCATGCTTATAGTAACTTCTACCATGAGGCTAAAACTGGTGAATCATTTGACTTCAGGAATTCAGA
The DNA here is from genome assembly GCF_048593235.1 of Sminthopsis crassicaudata. Lineage (NCBI taxonomy): Eukaryota > Metazoa > Chordata > Mammalia > Dasyuromorphia > Dasyuridae > Sminthopsis > Sminthopsis crassicaudata. The sequence goes on along the minus strand of NC_133617.1, from coordinate 208,375,850 downwards.
ACTTCAGTAGGATTTAATTTAATGTCTATAAGTATCAATATGGTTAGTCTCCCTGTAGCAAGGGAGCAACAAAATGCCTAAGGAGAAGCAAAATAGCCCAGGAATATCAGGATAGTTTTCCTTGATAATTTCTTGAAAAATGATGTTCAAGCTTTTTTTTCTTTTGATAATGACTTTCAGGAACACCAATAATTTTTAAATTATCTTTTCTGGATCTTTTTCCAAGTCAGTTGTTTTTCCAGTGAGATATTTCACAATTTTTTTTTCTATTTTTTTCTTTCTTAATTTTTGGTTTTGCTTTATTGTGTTTTGATTTCTCATAGAGTCATTAGCATCTATTTGCTCAATTTTAATTTTTAAGGATTATTTTCTTCAGTGAGTTTTTGTACTCTTGTCCCAATTGGCCAATAAAGTTTTTAAAGACATTCTTATCATTAGCTTTTTAAAAAAGTTTTCTTTTTTCACCACTCTCAGTTCTTTTCCTGTTTTTTCCTATATCTCCCTTACTTGATTTAAAAAATCCTTTTTTTGAACTCTTCCATGACCTGAGTCCAATTCTTATTTTTCTTGGAGGCTCTGGATGTAAGGGCTTTGAGTAAATTATCATCTTCTGAGTATATTTTTATCTTCTTTGTCACCACAGCAACTTTCTACGATCAGAAACTTTATCTGCTTTTTTCTTAATCTATTAGTTGACTTTTAACTCTTTGTTAAAAGTAGGTCTCTTTTTTTTAGGATGGAGGTGCATTGTTCCAAGTTTCAGGGTTTTTTTTGCAGCTGTTTTCAGAGATCTTTCTAGGGACCTAATCACAAGCACTCTTTTCTGCACTGGAATTGTTAGGAGAGTTCCTGTACCACTGTAGCTGAAAGATCCACTGTGTTGATGCCAAGACTGGCCCTGGGGCTGTGTTAGTGCAGCCTATGTTGGGAGGGTATGCCCTATTCCCATCCACCTTCTTTCCAAATCTTCCCAGTTGTCTAGGGGACTAAGAGATCCAGAAGCCACAAATACTGTTGTTGATTCAGAGGTCCTACCTTGCTGATAATGAAGGAGGTAAGAAGGAGGGGTTGGGGCTGGGGCTGGGACAAAGACTGCTGGTACATCCTGCAGCAAGACTACAAGCTGGATTCCTACCCATGTGCCATAGAATTTTTCAGCTGATATTCTAAGTTGCCATTGGCTGGAAAATGTTCTACATATATATTTTTTTTTTTTTTGGTCATCCGATACTCTAAAATTTGTTTTAAGTCATTATTTAAAGGGGAGAGGTTGGGTGAGTTCTTGCCTTTAATCTTCCATCTTGGTTCTGCCTCCCCATACTAGTTTTATCTGATTTTTTTTTTTGGGGGGGGTCATAGTTAATAGAGAGCTGTCATTCCTATGATAGGAAACAGGAAGTCTCAGGTCTAAATTACACTTCTGCCATGAGCTGGCTAAAGGTACTTGGGAAAGTCATTAAGACTCTCTTATCTCTCACTGCATCCCACGCCATCACCAGTTGTCCTGATCTATACCTTGCTACTTGATCCAGAGAAGTAGCTGGATCAAGTCACCCTGGAAAAGTCCCTCTGGTGACTTTGCATAGTCCAACTTCATTTAAATAAATTTCACTTGCATGTCATTGCATGTCATATACTCACACACATACACAATACATGAGACAGTCTTTGAATATTGCTTTTAATGATAGGATTTTTTTTTTTTTTTTGCTGAGGCAATTGGGGTTAAGTGACTTGCCCAAGGTAACACAGCTAAGAAGTGTTGTCTCTGAGGTCAGATTTGAACTCAGATTCTCCTGATTTCAGAGCTGGTGCTTTATCCACTAAACCAATAACTGCCCCCAGGATTTTTTTTTTTTTTAATAAAAACAATCATAAAATAATAAAATGCTTTTAGAAGAATCTCATCTCAGTGCATCCATGATCCTTCTGCTGGTATATGTGGTAATCTATTTACTAATAATGTAGCCTACTTTCTATTCATAATAATAGCCATGTTTCTATTCATAATTCATATTCATTACAAATTCATTCTCTAAATGGGATCTACTCTACACATTTGAGGTCTGTCTTTGAATCCTTTTATTATTTTAAAGATATTTTTAGTAAAAAAGTTAAAAAAAATTTTTAGCCCAAATTCTGTTGGAGTATCTATTATTGTTGTGATTTTTATTTTTGTTTATAATAGTGTTTTTGATGTTTCAGGGAACTCCCAGTGGGGAAACTATCTCCATCGATGCCATTCCAAAACTGTTCTAAAACCTAGTCTTAAAGAGTTGTCCAAGCATTGAGAGGTTAAATACTAGTTCAGGCTCACACACTGAGTATGTGGGTATGGTGGAATTGAATTTAGCTTTTCCTTATTCTGAGGAATCTATATTCTACAAAACCATACAAATAGCAGTCAAATATTTCAAATGAAATAGAGAAATCAAACCTGTGCAACAATTTAAATATTTTGGAGCAAATTGGATGTGTGGCTATGTGTGTGTTTGTGGATTTGTGTTCATTATCTAAATTGGCTTTTCCCCATAGTCTGATAGGAGCAGCCTTGAAAGACCCTTTCAGGCTTTCACAGGAGTAGGAGACACTACTGTAGATAAAGAAATTTAGGGGTTTAGAAAGAAGTCAGAGAGTTATCCTTGCCCCTTCTATCTCCCTTAATTCCCATATCCTAAGGAGTTAGAATCCTGTTTATTCTATCTCTTAAGTCTTTCGTCTACTTTAAGAGAAACAATTTTCTTCTAGTTCCACCTTTCAACTATTGTCACAGCCTTGTAATTATTCTTCTTGACTCCTTTCTTTTTCTTACTCTATTTCATTTTCAAAATAACTACTACATTTGTATTCCTAAACTATAGATGCCCTAAACTATTAGTGGCTATCCATTTATTACTTTTGGAATAAAGTTTAAAAATCTTTAATCTGGTATCTTTATCCACTTTCTTTTCCAATATAATTTCATACCATTTAATCAGCAAGCATTTACTAAGTATTTATTATGTGCTAGGTATTGTGCTAAGTACAAATAAAAACAAAAGAGGTAAAAAGATACAAAAAGAAGCAAAAGATCGTCAGCCCCAAGGAGCTCACACCTACTAGATTCTCCTTTATAAACTTCCTCTTCCTGCTTAACTACAATATTCACTGTTCCATAAATAAAATATTTCACCTTCCTTCATGCTTTTACACAAATGGTACCTGTTTTTTGGTTATGCTTTCTGAAAATCAGTGTTTTGTAAAATGAATACTCTCCTTATCTTTTAGAATTTTTAACTTCTTTGAATGTATACCTTCTGACAATTCTTTTTCAACACCTCTTCTAATAACTCATTAGTTGAGTTTCCTTTTCTTTTCAAAGTACATTAAAATATATATGTTGTATTTCCAATCATATAGCTTTTAGGATTCATAAGAATGTAATCTCCTTTAAACCAGAGTCTATTTTTGTTTTCTGTGCTCCTATAACCTAACATAGTGCATTGTACATAGGAAGCACTTAATATTGAAATATAATGTAGCAATTGAATATTATAAAGACCTTCAATTTCAGATAATTGATGGAACTCAAACTAAGATGACACACATTTACTCTAAGGCTCTTTCACTTCATTGTCCATTCTCATTACCTATTTCTTTGAGCACCAAAACACTCTCACTAAGAGAAAAATCAATGCATCTTTAAATTGAGTGCTTGACTCAATACACTGAATCTTAAGACTGTGGTTTTAGAAATGGAAGGTATTTTAGAGATAAACTAATCCAACTCAAATGAATAGCATTACATTTTGGGATGGGCAGGGTGGAGATCAATGGACTTCCTTTTAAAATCTTTTGGGAATTTTTAGGATGTTCCCCTCAGTTTTAGAGCAGGATGTACTCCACCTTCCAACTTTAAACAAAGTTGAACTTGTGTGAATATTTATTTTGAAGATTAATCCAGAAAGCTTACTTATGTTGCAATAGTGGGGCAATTTGAGATGTTTATTATGATCCAGAAAACTTTATGTCTTTCAGATTTTCCCAGAACTTTCAAAGTAATTTGTCCTTTTCTATGTAAGCACTTTTTTTCTTTTAAAAACTTCTCCTCCCTTTTGCACTGAGAAAGCATAGTTAAATTATACCAAGAATATCTTTTAAAAACTTTTTTTGGTTCACAGAATTCTTTCTATTAGTTTTCAAATGCATAAAAATGTGATAGTAGGGTACTTCAGATACTCATTTCTTATTTTATCTTTATACACAGGAGTGTACATATACTTCCTAAGTATAGATAACACATATGTGAGCTGATCTTCTTTTTTTAAAAGAAAAATTTACTAAATGAAATTATCTTAATTGCTCTTTTTGAAATTGTTGGTTGGCTTTGATTCACAGAATTTAGCAGCTGAATAATGCTGAAAGAAACAATTTATAAGTAAAGACATAAATAAGGTCAATCCTTTACACTTTCAAGAAATATTTTCTCTAACTGTATAATAAAAATGTGAACTTAATGTGCTCATAATAATTAAAATGATTTATATAATATTTAAATATATAGAAGCCCTTCCAAGGAAAACTTGAACATTGAACAGAAAGTATAATGATATAAAAAATGAAAAATTCCAGGAAAACTGAGAAAGATTAAATATATTTTAAAGGAGTAAGAAACATTGAGTTCAATAGAATAATAACAAAAAGGGAATTCAGCTTATTTTTAGCTGAATCTATAACTATTCCCTGACCAAAGAGTTAAAACTTTATCCAAAATGTTAGTGTATGTTTTAGCAATGAATTTATTTATTCAACATTTAGTTTATTTTTTAAAAATCATCAAGCAAAACCAACCCCCCCCCCCCATCATCCTATTAAATCATCTGAAAAACTTTAATGAAATTTTCTTTTTCTTTGGGAGGGTAAAAAAGCAGAAATAAAATACTTTTTTTTTTTTATTCATTTTTCCAAATTATCCCCTCCCTCCCTCCACTCCCTCCCCCCGATTACAGGTAATCCCATACATTTTACATGTGTTACAATATAACCTAGATACAATATATGTGTGCAAATACCATTTTCTTGTTGCACATTAATTATTAGCTTCCGAAGGTATAAGTAACCTGGGTAGATAGACAGTAGAGCTAACAATTTACATTCACTTCCCAGTGTTCCTTCTCTGGGTGTAGTTATTTCTGTCCATCATTGATCAACTGGAAGTGAGTTGGATCTTCTTTATGTTGAAGATTTCCACTTCCATCAGAATACATCCTCATACAGTATTGTTGTTGAAGTGTATAGTGATCTTCTGGTTCTGCTCATTTCACTCAGCAACAGTTGATTTAAGTCTCTCCAAGCCTCTCTGTATTCCTCCTGCTGGTCATTTCTTACAGAGCAATAATATTCCATAACCTTCATATACCACAATTTACCCAACCATTCTCCAATTGATGGACATCCATTCAACTTCCAGTTTCTAGCTACAACAAATAAAATACTTTTAAAAGAAAAAAAAAGGTTTTTCTTTCTGCTCCTTCCCAGAAGGGAAGGTATCTTATTCTTTGGTATCCTAAGTTTTTTTCTTTTTGCCTTTCCTCCATCTACTACATTAGTGTATGTGAAAATGGAGTATTTTTTGGTTAGTCATTTTTTTAGTCATGTCTTCCTTGATGCAATCCCACCCTTTTTTTTTGGGGGGGGGGTGTTTCTAAGCAAAAATACTGGAATGATTTGCCTTTTTTTTCCTCCTTCAGTTCATTTTACAGGTAAGGAAACTGAGTCATCCAGGATTAAATGACTTGCCCAGGGTCTTGAAACTAATGTGTGTCTAAGGCCAGATTTAGGCTCAGAAGGCAGAATCTGCTGGATTTCAGGCCAAGTGCTCTATCCCCTGTGCCATGAAGTTGTCCTAAATATCATTTGGGAACAAATACTCAACAACTTGAGCTTGCTAAAAGGTCAAGAAACTAAAGAGATTTAAAAAAAATTTTTTTTAGTATTACTTCCCCCTTAGAAAATGTCATTGTTTACTAATGAAAGCATTAAGAACTCTCCCAAAGCAATTCTTTTTTCATAAATGAAAAATTAAAAACTCATAAATAAAAGAGAATATATTTAATTTCAACATCAATAAGCCATTAATTTTGCTGGAGTCTTTCAGAATTTTCTAGTGTTCTTGATAGATGCATTTTAAATTAGAGCCTAGATAATTTAGTAGAAATGTCTCTTTGCTGTCAAGAATATTTTCTTTTTTATTTGGAGGAAAAAGCTTTTAAATGACTTGCCCAGGGTTACATAATAAGTATCTGAGGCTAGTCTTGAACTCATGTCCTTATGACTTTAGGACTGTTGCTCTATCCATTGCACCACCTACCTGCTATTCCTTCAACAATCACTTTTAGAAAAAAGAAATGACATTTCTAATCTTACATTCAAGATTTTATTGTTCTGCATATAACACTCTATCTCCTATTTCTGTTTTATTATTTCTCCAAAGATTCCTTTATGACCAAGGAAGGATTTGAATAGGTATTTATAAAAGTAATATATAATGCTTTCCTCCTTTCTTTCTTTAAAGTATGTTCAATTTAGAAAGCTCTGATTTAGGTTAAAACTTAAAAAAAAAAAAAAAACTTTAAAAAATCAAAGTTTTAATTATGAGCAGCATTGTTTTCAGTAGGGGACATTCCAAAGACATGCTGGCAGCTAATATGCCCTTATCACTTTGAAATTTATTGAAAGTGCTGTAAGATTGTCTTAAACAAATATTACCCTCTTTTCAGGGCTTTTTTAGAGCTAAAAACTCTATAAAGATCATTTACTTTGTGAGTGTTTTTCCACATTTCAGATTTTTAAATTAGTATCACAATTAAATGCTACTTGAAATTTATTTTTATATGCAGAATCAGAATTAGTTTATAGGATACAATTTGTGGGTAGTACTGCCTAAAACTCCAAATGAATAAAAGGAAGCTGAATGGCACAGTGAAAAGTGAAGAAGTTGAAGTCAGGAAGATGTGTTCAAATCTTGCCTCAAATACTTCTTTACCTTGTGATTTTGGAAAAGTAACATAGACTTTCTGACTCAGATTTTCCATCAATCAATGGGGGATGATTATTGAATTTTCTTAACAGAGTTCTTTTAAGGATAATATATATGACATATAAGGTATGTTATAAATGACATATAAGGAATACAAAGTATTTTACAAACTTTGAAACATTATATAATTGCTAACTAGTATTAGTTACTAGTATTGAAAATAATATTATTTATATCATGCTTTAAATTTGGCAAGATTCATGCTATGTCATTTGAACCTCACATCAATTCTGAGAAGTAGATTTTTTTTTTTTTTTTTTTTTTTTTTTTACTATCTGAAAAATGTAATTGATATTGGGAATTCCTGGCTAAGAATTGCCCTCTACCAATGCAAGTCCACCAACTCTTTTGCAGCTTTGAGAATTTCCTGGTTTCCTATGGCTAAAGAATTTAGCAAGAGTCACACAGTAAGCATTATTGAAAGCCACTTCTTAAACCAGGTCCTTCTGACCTCTTTGGAGTTTTCTTTTCACTCTGCCTTGTTGTCACTTTAGAGTTAATATGATCCCCATTTTATAGATGAGGGAATTAAGATTCTGAAAGTTTAAGTGTTTTGCCATGTCACACAGTAAGTATCAGATACCCTACTGGAACCCAGATCTTGCACATTTCAATCCCAGCCTACTATTGACTGTGCCATGATAATGAAGTGTATTAACCTCTACTTAATAAAAACCATTTATTTAATAAAAAAAATTAGACAAAACAGATACATACACTGATTTTCATGGCCTGACAACATTTGATAAATTCTCCTTTACTGTGAAATACTAATGACCACTGAATTCTACCAAACTGACAATAATATGTCACAAATAGCTGTCTACTTCCTTTGAACTGCCTCTCAATTCAGCTGCAGTTCTTGGTGCTCAGTCATTTCTTATTGGTCACATCTGTCTTTTGCTGTTTAACAGAAGACAGTAAGCTATCTCACTCTGCTTGATTCTGAGTTTCCTTTTCTCATCCTCATGGAGGAATAACAATTGTGACAACAGTAGATCAATAAACTTTATTTTTTTAAGAAAAGAACAATAATTGGCAGGAAAAATGTGAAATTTGTTCATTTTATTTTTACTATTACTAATCATGAAAAAACTTCCAAGCAGTTTCCATTTTTGTTTCCCAAACTTTAGCAATAATTTTTGTTCTCAGTAGATTGTCTTGTTTTCTAGATGAAATAATTAAAACTTCTCTTTTTCATCATCTTATTGTTTCCTACTGTTTCAGAGGAAGAAGCAGAACCATATATTCTTATTCCTTCACTTATGCCTTATGGTATTTCCTCTGTTCTCCTTCACCCTGCCCCTACAATACTGACTATTAAATCCTTTCCCCTTCATAGTTTCATCTTCATAATCTACAATTATGCTGAATCTATAGTGTTGTAGTTTCAGAAAAAATGCCTTTTCTCAAACTTTTTCTTCTGTAGTTACATTTAAGTTATTTTCTTTCCAAACTTATATGGGCTGGAGTCTGATGAATGGTCAAAGCAAAGCTTGTACAAGGTCACTTAAGCCAATATATCAATATAGGACAGGAATAAAAAGCAATCAAAAATAGTAAAGTTTTCAGACAGTTGAATCATGAAAATGGTTAGCTAATATTTTGTCAGACCATATTCTGTATTTTGCTTCTTCATTTACTTCTGATCTCCTGGATTCAGTCTTTACTTCTATAACTAACCAATTTATCAGTTATCCTCACTCATTGGATTTAAACTCTCAGAGAAAAAAAAAAGAAGAAACTGATTCTAGTATGACTAGAAAGGATTATTCTCTGCATTGACTAAATCCCAGAAAAATAGGACTCTGACTTTCTCACCAATATACTCCCTCTAGTATATGATAAACATTGCTTCTAAAATAATATATTTTAAAAGGTATTATTAACTTAAAATATATAAACAAAGAAGAACATTTTATTATGCAAAGAAGACAAGGAGAAAACTGTATGTAACAATTAACTTTTATTAATATGATTTGTTGGAGTGATTCAATATATAAAGTATTGTACTAAGAGTTTGGAAGTCCTGCATTTAAATTCTTTTTTTCCCCTTTTTTCTCTTTTTTTAATTAATTTTATAATAATAACTTTTTTTGACAGTACATATGCATGGGTAATTTTTTACATTATCCCTTGCACTCACTTCTGTTCCGAATTTTCCCCTCCTTCCCTCCAATCCCTTCCCTAGATGGCAAGCAGTCCCATACATGTTAAATATGTTATACTATATCCTAGATACAATATATGTGTGCAGAACTGAATTTCTTGTTGCATAGGAAGAATTGGATTTAGAAGGTAAAGATAACCTGAGACGAAAAACAAAAATGCAAATGGTTTACAATGCATTTAAATTCTAACACAGATTTATTAAACCTTTGAATCTGGGAAAGTTACTTAACCTTTTAGTTTTGATTTTTTAAATCTTTAAAATAAGGATAATAATATTTACCTTTTGGAGTTGTGAAGTTTCACATTAAAAAAAAGTTATATTAAATTTGACATGATAAAAAAACTTTTCTGCTTGTCTGGGCCTTCTTTTGCTCTGGTTCTTTTTAAAAAATAATTTTTACTTTCCTCTTTCTTTTATTTTTTTTACATTACTCTAAATACTAACTGGGACAGCTAGGTGGTGGAGTGGACAAAGTGCCAGGCTTGGAGTTTGAAAGACTCTTCCTTAGTTCAAATCTGATCTCAGACACTTATTAACATGATGATGCTGGGTACTTGACCTTGTTTACTCAGTTTCCTTATCTAAAGAATGAAAGGAATGAAGTAGCAAACTACTTAAATATTTTCTACAACAAAATCCAAAATGAGGTCACAAAATATCAGATATGACTAAAGTGACTAAATATTAATAATAACTCATTCCTCCCAACAGCTATTCATCCTCCAACTAGTAAAATTTTCACACGAAGTATAGTCACATAAAATTTGTTTTCATCAAATTTAATTTTTAAAAAGCTGGTTCTTAATAAACACAAAAACCCAAGCATGATAACTTCTTTGCATAGTATATATAGCACTAATGTGTAGTATATGGTGACATACTGCCAGGGAGGTGGTCAGATTCCTCACATCTGATTCAACAGGGATTATTAGAGATAGAGGAATCCAAGAGAAGTCATTAGCACAATATCACTTTTTTATCCCCCCAATACTTTCTTGTCTAAGGAACTCATTAAAATGAACTATATGTTATAGGTTAGCTAGGGAGAAAGTCAGGTCCTTTTAGAATATGTTCTATAATCTATGGCTGACAGCTTTCTCTTTGGTCTTTATTTATTTTTCCCTCTTATAACCTTGTTATTTTCTATGTGGCAAGAGAACCCAAGGTCAGTTTAAAACTCAGTCACTTGCCAAATATTCTATTGCCTTTCCCCCCAAATAATTACACAACCAAAGCTAACATGCTAAAATAATTTTATGTGTCAAGGAGTATGAATTAGAATACAAAAATGTAGTGAGGAAAACACTTGCTGGGTATGGGAGGTAATCAATACAGTGTAACACCCATGGTAGCCAGGGTAATTATGGAAGTCAGGGATGTCCTACTTTACCACAGAAAGGGGAAACCTTTTTCTTCAGATTGAAGCTGTAGAGTAGGAAATATATCTTTGTCACATGTTCAGATATGACTGGATGATCCACAGTTTTCATATTTTTGCTTGTAAGCAATAAAAAGAAAACAAATTATCCCATATATTTTTCTCCTTCAAGGTGGAGAATTCCTTAATCTTACTTCCTTCTTTTTTTTTGGGGGGGGGGGGCACCATGAACCATGTCCATATAAGATATAAGACATTTAACAGTAAATCTTTTATGTGTTCCGATTGCTCCAAAAACTGTCTATTCCCCATCCCTTTCCTCTTTTCAAGCCTTCCTATTCCCTGAAACACAACCTTATTGAAATTTGACCAGTTTATAACCCCACAATGGCCTTACAATGAAAGGAAGACAATCTTTGTGGCAAATTTCATTTTGTCTCATTTTAATAAATTGCTACAGTAACCACCGCCTTCAGCAACCAATAATACCATGATCAGTAAGCATCCATCAATATCGAGGTAAGACCCTTCATCAGTCCAAAAAAAAAAAAAAAAAAAAAAAAAAAAGACTACTACTTCCTGAAGGCTTAGATGATGTTTAGCATTTTTTGTTAGGTATACAATATTTTAAATTAAGGTATCTACACTTTAAAAGACATAACACAATTGCACACTTAATAGAGAACAATACAGTATGCAAATAATTTTTTTATGCACTGAGAAACCAAAAAAATAGTTTCTGTAATTATATTAACATTATTTGATTTTATCCTCTTTCATTTCTCATCAACTTTAGCTTTCATTGTTAATCCATTCCTTTTAGAAAATCCATCTTCTCTCTTTTTTTACTTATAATAACAATCAAGATTTTTCTCTCTAATTTAAATTAAATATGAAAGTTTAAAAAGTCCCAAAGACTATTACAAAGCATGTAAAGCCTTTTAAAAATAAATGCTCAGATTTATATTTATTTTATGACTTTGTTACCTCTAGATTAACATCTAATGTTTGACATAACTTGTGGCTTATTCCAAGAGTTCACAGCAAGAATTCAGTGGTTGATAATGATGATAATATGAGTTAAACTAATTATCCATCAACTATTTCATAATATTCAATTGAATAATTTTAAAAATTCTGTTTCAAAGAACAAAAGATCTAGAATCTTGATGGAAAACTTGGTAGGGAGAGGAAGGAGAAGGTAAGAATGAAAGCAGAATAATATATCCTGACTTTACATTATAGTATAAAGAAATTGTCATTAAACTTATTAAATATTGACTTTAAAAAGTAGATTGGTAGAAAAGACAGGATAAAGAAGACACAAGAACTACTATACTCAAAAATAAAAATGTGATAAAATAAAAATAGGGAAGTATTTCTTATTTAATGAGCACTGCTGGGAATGCTAAAAAAGATGCTTAGCAGAAATAGAGTTTAGACAAGGTATTACACAATGCAAAAATCTCAAATTGATACCTAATTAGAAAATTAGAAGGCTTATCATGAATTTAAAAAAAAAAAAAAAAAACAAGGAAAAATAACCAGCTCAGATACTTTAAGTTCCAACTGAAATGTTACTTTCTGCAGGAAACTCTTCCTAATGGCTCTCCATTCCAATGATTTCTTTCTTTTAATTCTTTCCTATTTGTTTTGTTTCATATTTGTTTGCATGTTGTCTCTCCCATTAAATTTTATGCTCCATGAGGAGCCTCTTTTTGTATCCCTAATACTAAGTAGAGTGCCTGGAACACATTAAATACTTAATAAATATTTATTTATTGATTTATAACTCTTAATGTGCAAATATATGTATACACACACACACACACATATGTATTTGTGCGTATATACACACAGACATAAAATACCCCCACTAATAAGCAGTCAAAATTATGAATAAATTGAACTCAAAGAAGAATTGAAAACTCTTGTAAACTATATGAAATAATATTCCAAATTACTAATAATAAGACCAATGCAAATTAAAAGAAATTTGAGATTTCAATGCAAATTTGGCAGACTATCATAGATGACAAAATGTGTGAATGTTGGAATCATTGTCAAAGGCAGGAATATCAATATAATGTTGGTAGTTCTGTTAATTGTTATAAACATTCTGAAAAGCAATTTAGAATTATATTAAAGAAATAATGGAAATATATATATATACATATCTTTGATCTAGAGATCCAACTGTCAAACATAAACTTCAAGGTGATTAATGTGAGAAATAAAGTTCATATACAGTGCTTCTTGAAAGTAATAGTGTAATTTTTAGTTTTAATAGCTCAAAATTTCACTAGGATTTTTGGGACATCCTTTATGCAGCAAAATATTTGTGTTAGTAGATTGTATACTAGCAAAGAACTTGAAATATACTAGATGCCCATTGATTTGAGAATCACCAAAAATAATTGTGGTGCATGAAGGCAATAGACTGTTTTATTTATCCTTTTTACATCACAGGAGTCAAAGGCCTAGAATTCCCATGATCTGTGGAATCCACATAAATTTTTTTGACCTCTTCATATCAGAGAATATGTCTTATTTTCTTTTTCTTTTTCTTTTATGGGGCGTTTGCAAGTATCTTGGTGTAATTTTTTTGTTGAATATTTGGTCATAAGCTATATGTAGGTCAATTTTATGTAAAATACTGTGTGAAAAATAACTATTTCTGTGACATTTAGAGGCCTTACTGTGTATCTGTGACTTTCAAAATACACCCCTCCCCTCCACCATTCCCATTTAATTGCTTTTACAAAACTATATTGGGAAAATTTGTGTTGTGGAAGGGATAATTGTATTAGGAGGAACATGAAGATTTCAAAGCAGGTATAACTTATAAGATTTGATATATCATAGAGAACCCCAAAGACTGTGCTAAAAAGCTATTATAAATAATTCAGCATTTTAGCAAAGTTGCAGGATACAAAATAAATCCACATAAATCCTCAGCATTTTTATATATCACCAACAAAATGCAACAGCAAGAGATACAAAGAGAAATTCCATTCCAAACAAATGTTGAGAGTATAAAATATTTGGGAATCCATCTACCAAAGAATAGTCAGGAATTATATGAGAAAAATTACAAAACACTTGCCACAAAAATAAAGTCAGATTTAAATAATTGGAAAGACATTCAGTGCTCTTGGATAGGCCGAGCGAATATAATAAAGATGACAATACTCCCCAAACTAATCTATTTATTTAGTCTATACCAATCAGACTCCCAAGAAACTATTTTAATGACCTAGAAAAAATAACAACAAAATTCATATGGAAGAATAAAAGGTCGAGAATTGCAAGGGAACTAATGAAAAAAAAGTCAGAGGAAGGTGGTCTAAGTGTACCTGATCTAAAGCTATATTATATAGCAGCAGTCACCAAAACCATTTGGTACTGGCTAAGAAATAGAATGGTCGATCAGTGGAACAGATTAGATACAAAGGACAAAAAAGGTACATCTATAGCAATCTAATCTTTGACAAACCCAAAGATACCAACATCAGGGATAAAAATTCATTATTTGGAAAAAACTGTTGGGAAAACTGGAAATTAGTATGGCAGAAATTAGATATGGATCCACACTTAACACCCTATACCAAGATAAGATCAAAATGGTTCCATGATTTAGGCATAAAGAATGAGATCATAAATAGATTAGAGGAACAGAGAATAGTCTACCTCTCAGACCTGTGTAGGAGGAAGGAATTTATGACCAGAGGAGAACTAGAGATCATTATTGATCACAAAATAGAAGATTTTGATTACATCAAACTAAAAAGTTTCTGTATAAACAATACTAATACAAACAAGATTAGAAGGGAAGTAACAAATTGGGAAAATATTTTTAAAGTTAAAGGTTCTGATAAAGGTCTCATTTCCAAAATATATAGAGAACTGACCCTAATTTATAGGAAACCAAACCATTCTCCAATTGATAAATGGTCAAAGGATATGAACAGACAATTCTCAGATGATGAAATTGAAGTTATATCCACTCATATGAAAGAGTGTTCCAAATCACTACTGCTCAGAGAAATGCAAATTAAGACAACTCTGAGATACCACTACACACCTGTCAGATTGGCTAAGATGACAGGAACAAATAATGATGAATGTTGGAGGGGATGTGGGAAAACTGGGACACTGATACATTGTTGGTGGAGTTGTAAAAGAATCCAGCCATTCTGGAGAGCAATTTGGAATTATGCCCAAAAAGTTATCAAACTGTGCATACCCTTTGATCCATCATTGCTGCTATTGGGCTTATATCCCAAAGAAATACTGAGGAGGGGAAAGGGACCTGTATGTGCCAGAATGTTTGTGGCAGCTCTTTTCATAGTGGCTAGAAACTGGAAGATAAATGGATGTCCATCAATTGGAGAATGGTTGGGTAAATTATGGTATATGAAGGTTATGGAATATTATTGCTCTGTAAGAAATGACCAGCAGGAGGAATACAGATAGGCTTGGAGAGACTTACATGAACTGATGCTGAGTGAAATGAATAGAACCAGAAGATCGCTGTACACTTCAATGCTGTATGAAGATGTATTCTGATGGAAGTGGATATCTTCAACATAAAGAAGATCCAATCACTTCCAGTTGATCAATGATGGACAGAAACAACTACACCCAGAGAAGGAACACTGGGAAGTGAATGTAAATTGTTAGCACTACTGTCCACCTACCCAGGTTACTTATACCTTCAGAATCTAATACTTAACGTGCAACAAGAAAATGGTATTTACACACATATATTGTATCTAGGTTATATTATAACACATGTAAAATATATGGGATTGCCTGTCATCAAGAGGAGGGAGTAGAGGGAGGGAGAGGATAATTTGGAAAAATGAATACAAGGGATAATGTTATAAAAAAATTACTCATGCATATATACTGTCAAAAAATTATTTAAAAATTTTTTAAAAATTTGATATATCAAAGAAAGCAGAACCAGAAAAACCTCATATACCAATTAGAGTAATCTTAATTGAATAGCAAACAAAATTAAATACTATTTAGATATAAGGAACAAGATTTTTTTTTTTTAAAGAACTGATAATATATGTTTTCTTCTATTCTATAGAGAGGTGGAAACCTTTGATATGAAACACTGTGTGTACTGATAGACTCCACTGATGTCAGTCAGTCAATAAACATTTATTAAATGTTTACTATGAGCCAGACACTATGCTGAGTGCTGCTATGCTAGTTACTTTTGCTGACTTTATTATTTCTTTCATTTTTTCCTTTTTCTTTTTTTACAAGGTCTGATGTGTTTGATAGGATGATAGTAAGTATATATTCAGAAATGAAAGTGATATAAAAACAAATCAATAAAATAAAATTTTGCAATGAAGTCATCATTTTCAAAAAATATTTCAAAAAAGATATTGAAAAGTAAGTTCTGAAGTGACTTAAGTTTTCAGACTATTTTTAATAATTCAGTCTAAAAATAAACCTTATGAAATATTTATTCTATTATTTTATAATCATCTATTACACAAAATGTAATAATATAATATGAAAATTCATAAATATTTTTTTCATCTATATGAATTAATATTTTAATAGGACAACTTTCTTTAAATGAAATTTATTGTTAGTAACAGTCCTTTAAGAAATAACTTAATATTTTCTTCATTTGAACACTTTTAACTGAAAATTTTCATTTTATATATTCATCAGAAAAATGTCATTAATCATCTTAAACTAATTATGTAAAATGTTTATATGGAGAAATAAAACAAAAATGTTTGTTTAAAAATCTGATAATGGATGATTGAATTTAGTAGATTGGCTATGAATGTCCTTTTCATGAATGAACTTAAATGGAAAAGGTTTGTAATGTTGCATTAGACATATAGCTTCAAAATTTAAAACAAGAATGCTACTTGTTTTATGATCCTACTTGAGACTAATCAAGATGTTTAAGTATTAGACTTACATTTTTGGTCTAAGACAGCATTGTGTTACCTAAGAAAAGTCACACTCTTTCAGACATTTAGGAAAAACCTCACTTAATAGACTCCGTACAATGTTCAAAACAAAGGCTATGATATTGAGAAACTAGAATGAATCATAGCACATCAGTATTTTCTGAAGAAAGGATGAAAGAAAGGAAAATAAAATGTCTTAAGGAGGAGAGAATATACCAAGCATGAACTCTTTAGGCATTGGACCTCTTGGAAGTGAAATAAGAACAAATAAAAGAGGGAAAAGGGAGATATAAAAGATAAAATTTATGTACTTAAATCACTTTTTTAAAAAAGCTATGAATGTCTATTAGTCACTTAAAACATGGATATAAAGGCTTTTGTTTTCTGAAATATATTTAAAAAAAAGCAATGGATGCAAATGGGTGGGGTATATTTGGGATTCATAAGCATAGTGGGAAAATTGCAACCAATTATTGCTAGAAACAAGTCAACATGTATTTTAATTGATGATGATCACGCTAAATGGGGTGTTGCAGGCTACTAACCATGTCAAATACGATTATGAATAACTATTATAGTTATGAGATGATCAAATTAATGCATAGAAGGAATAATATAATTTAGTTGACTTCAATAAAAGTAACTAAACTTTATTAAAAGTTTATCAAATAAATCCAAAATACTGAATTTGAAGCAAACTTTTTAAACAAATTAAATAGAAAAAATGGCATTAAAGAACACTGGTGAATTTACTACTCACTAAATGATAATAAGTAGCATTTATATATTCTCCAGGAGGTGCTATTATCCTTTTTTTATGCAGTAGGATGCAGAAGCTGAGTAATTCAGCCAATGAACAGCCAATACATATTTGCTTATTGGTTTACTTTTGAATATATTTTATTATTTTCCCCAATTACATGCATTTTTTAAACATTTTTAAAAATACTTTTAAGTTCCAAATTCTCTTCCTCCCTTTCCTCCATCTTGAAACAGTAAGCAACTTGATATGTAAAAATATCACATTCATGCAAAATATATTTAACTATTAATCATTTTGTGAATGGAAAACAAAAACATAAAAACCCACCATAAAATAAGAAAAAAATATGAGATTTTTAACTACATTCAGTTTCTATAAGTTCTTTCTCTGAAAGTAGATAACATTTTTCATAATGAGCCCTTTGAAATTGTTTTGAATCATTTTATTTGTTGAGAATAACTCATAACAGGAAAGAGCATTCACAGTTGATCATCATACAGTATTATTGTTACTGTGTACAATATTCTCTAGTATTTGGTAACTTCATTTTGCTTCAGTTTGGCAAGTCTTTCCAGGTTTTTCTGAAATCATGCTGCTTGTAATTTCTTAGAGCAAAATAACATTTTATTATATTCATACACCACAACTTGTTCAGACATTCCTCAATTGATGGGGATTACTTCAGTTTCCAATTCTTTTTCACTAGTAAAAGAATTGCTATAAATATTTTTGTACAAATAGATCAATTTCCCTTTAAAAAATCTTTTTAGGATAAGGACCTAATTAATGAAAGAGTGTGATTCACAGGATGCTTTTCAGAATGGTTAGATAAGTTCACAATTCCACTGACATTGTCTCCCTGTCTAAATTTTTCCACAATTCTTCAAATATTTATCAATTTTCTTCTCTTTCATATTAGCCAATGTAATAAGTGTGAAGTACCTCAGAGTTGTTTTAATTTGCATTTCTTTAATCAGTAGTGATTTAGAGCATTTTTTCACATGACTATAGATAGTTCTGATTTCATTTGAAAATTGCCTTTTCATATCCTTTGACCATTTATCATTTAGAGAATGACCTATTTTCTTATAAATCTGATTCAATGCTCAGTACATTTTAGAAATGCGCGCCTTTAACAGAAACTTTTATTAAACAAACATTTGTTACAAGCCTATTGTGTCCCAGGATCATTGGATAACTTGGTGTCACAGTGGATTCGGCAGTCCTGGTGTCAGGAACATTTCCAAATCAAACCCCAGATACTTATCAGCATGGTGACCCTGGGCAAATTATTTAGCACAGTTTGCCTCATGTTCCACATCTGTAAAATGAGACAAACCTTATAGAATCTTTGCCAAGAAAACCCAGGAACAATAACAAAAACAACTTGCAAGAGGGAAGAACCAAATGCTGAAGTAAAGGCAGGAACTTGCCTCTCTCTTTCCCCTAAACACCTCCAAATTCCTTTGAATAATGATCCAACAAATTTTAAAAAGTCAGAAGCCACAGAAAAATTTGGACAATTTTCCAGCTCAAGACAAGTAGGAAGGTCAGCAGAAGGATCTGTTGTACCAGGATGGGAGTCCAATGCAGTCTCAGCATAGATTATACCAGCACAGCCCTAGACCTGGCCCTTGTGTCAGCAAACTATAAGTGGGCATTGGGGCCTCTAAATCAGTGACAACAATGCTTTCCAGATCTCTCAGACTAGTGACACCAAAGATAACGCTAGGGTATCATCTCTGTAGGGTGAGAAGGCCTTAGAAAACCAAGAAACTAAGAGCAGGCCTGAGTCCACTGAATGTCAGAGGCAACAGCATCAGTGGTTGAAGTAGTAGTGGAAGCTTCTAGAGGTCAAACAGCTGATCAGAAGGAAGTTTTTTTTTTTTTTTTTTTTTTTTTTTAAACTAATGTTGAGGAAACTATGTATTGTTTTAGCACAATATAACATAAGCCACAGTGGAGCAGGGACCCTCTTCACAGTTTTAGGGGAGAAAAGAGTGTTTGTTATCATTCAAACACACTTCTCCTTAAATAATAATACTTTGGTAGAACTGAAAATCGCATGTCTTTAAAAAGATCTCTGAACACAATTGCACAAAATTCCTGAACCTTGGGACATTACACCCTCCACCTTGGAAACAGAGCACTATTTTATATCTACCATCAAAACCAGCATTTGGTTCTTCCCTCTTGCATTTTATATCTACTATCAAAAGCATAAACTTTCTAAGGAAAAGGTGGAATTCAGTGAAATAGATGGGTTTCAAGCATTCTTTTTTTTTTTTTTTTTCCCTGAGGCTAGAGCTAAGTGACTTGCCCAGGGTCACACAGCTAGAAAGTGTTAAATGTCTGAGGTCAAATTTGAACTCGGGTCCTCCTGAATTTAGGGCTGGTGCTCTATCCACTGCCCCACCTAGCTGCCCCTCAAGCATTCTTGATAAAAAAAAAGTGAGAACTGAATAGAAAATTTGATTTCCGGAAAAGCATAAGGACATAATTAGAAAAGGGAAATCATAAGAGAATTTATTAGGTTAACATGAGAAGATAATACTTGTAACTCATAAGAACTTCCTCATAATTAGGAGTTAGAAGGAACATATATATATATATATATATATATATATATATGTATACATATATATAAAGAGAGAAAAAGAGAGAGAGAGAGAGAGAGAGAGAGAGAGAGAGAGAGAGAGAGAGAGAGAGAGAGAAGACACAGAGTTGAATATGAAGGGATAATATCTAAAAAAGTAAGAGTGAGAGAGGAGAATAATGAGAAAGGGAAATAGGTAGAATGGCATAAATTATCTGTCATAAAAGAGGCAAGAGAAACCTTTTATAATGGAGAGGAAGAGTGAGAAGAAGGGACATGATTGAACCACATTCTCATTAGAACTGGCTCAAAGAGAAAATAGCATACACATTCCATATAGTTTATGAGCTCTAACTTACCCTGCAGAAAAGTGGGAGACCAAGGAGATATAATAAAGGGAGAGGGTAATAGAAGAGACATCATGTTGGGGGAGGGGTTGGCCAGAAGCAAAACAGTTTTGAGGAGAGAGTAAAATGAAAGAGAATAGACTAAATGTACGTGAAATACAGTTAACAATAGTAATTATGAAAAGAATTTTGAAGCAAGTTTTTCTGATGAAGGCCTCGTTTCTCAAATATATAAGAAGCAGAGCCAATTTGATAAAAAGAGGGCCATTTCACAAATATTCAGAAGATATGAACAGTGTCCAACGTACTGCAAAATCATGCACATACTTTTCCCTAACAATACCACTTACTAGACATGAATCTCAAAAGAGATTACGGGAAAAACAGGAAAAGCACTTTATGCACTTTAGATATATGGACACCATGAACCTTGGCAGAATTTCACAATCTTATGACAACCAGTTTCCATATTTTCTTTAGGTTTTTTTTTAAATCAGTAAAATATCTTAAGAAAAGTCAAAAAACTATAAACAATCAAAGAAAATTCTTTAGAACAAAATTTTTAAAGAAGTAAAATGTATTAGAATATATATCTCACTAATTCTTAACTATTTCTGTAAATAGAAACATATATGTGTATGTGTGTATTTGTGTATCTATCTGTCTGTCTGTCTATACCTCTTCACTGACTCTAAATAGAATAGTAACCTTTATAAAACTCTAAATTTCATCTTGACATCCAAAATCTCTGGGAAACTTTTTCCTCCTCTGGTTTAGGATTTTAAATATCTCTTTTTTTCTTGCCAGATTATACTAATATCCCTTTAAATATCTTTTATTCCTTTGTGATATTATTCAAATTGTCACATTCTCAATTTCAAAATCTTTCTAGAAATCATAAGGAATGCTTCCAGGAAAACAGGAAAAGAAAGGCATATACTAATATGGTACAGTAACATTTTCTCCATGTGGAAAATTCTGTGTCTATTTATTTTATCTATTAAAAAGCATTTCTTGACTTTACTCTTTAAAAGTAAAATAATTTCACTTATTCAATAGACTTCTATCATAATAGGATTTTCCTTCTTAATGTCATACATTTGTTTACTAATATATCAGCTTCTGAATTGCTTCCATTATCAAAAATAGGCTTCATATGTATGCTGTTTGTGTTTTTTAGGAAAATTTCTTGAAGTTATTATATATTTTGCAATAGAACAAATATAATAATAAACAGAAAGCAAAATGGTTTCATTATAAACACCACAGACATGGTCATTCCTTTCTCAATTTTAGACAATGTGTTATTAAATAGTATCTTGAAACATTTTCTTAAGGGAAAAAAATAAAAATTTTTTGGATGAGAGCTTATTTCATCATTCAACAATCACTCATCTTTAGCACTCATGCATGTCTTCTTTTGGAAACAAATGACATTCATTCACAATGGAATATAGTAAGATTGAGTTTTTAAAAATCAATTTTGATCAATCCAATTCAATTGAACTTGTTAAAAAAAAAAACAGCTCATGAATGTTGAAAAATAGAAAAAGAGTTAGAGACGATATCACAAAATGGAAACTATTCTTAACATTCCAACAACTAATATCCATAAATGCTCGCATTTTGAAAGCCTAAGTAGTTCCAGATGTTTATGAAAAAGAAATATTGACAATGGGCAGACTTCCCAGAGTAGTTCATTTGAACTGAAATGAAGAGAAAGAAGAAAAAAAAAAATCTTGCAAAATGTTTATAGATTCAAAGGACAAAATAAAAGAGAGTAGACAATTTAATGGGGAAAAGTAAGATTGGTAAATAAACTAGGATACTGAAGCAGTTATAATTAACTGCTCTGAGGTTGCTTTGGATCATTCTTAAATTAGATTCAGTTCAGACTCTTTTTCAGCAAAATGATTTTTTCAACAAAATGCTAATGAATTGATAGAAACTTCTTGATAGAAGTGTACTGTTAGCGTAATCAGTAGTCAAAATGGCTATTCTACCAGAGTATTTCAGTATTGTTGGTAAAAAGCAAATGAACTGTTTGCTTATCTTTAAAAAGCTTTAATTTTATGAAATTTATAAATACATGTTACAATTGAGATAACGAGTTGGCAAGATAGAGGTTATACTCTTCAGAAGTGAAATCAAGTATATTTGCAAAATTGTAACTTGTTTATGGAGATGTTGTATAGAGATGGTGAAAACAAAACTAACCTAGGGAAAAATGTTTCCGTTATTGTTACTAAGGAAATTCTCAGGTGGTCTGTGACTTTGTTATTTTTCTGCTCTTATTTCCCGTTATCTGCTGGGGAAGAAGTGAGAGTGTTGTGGAATAGGTAGAAGGATGATAAATTCATTTACATTGTAGTATAAAAAACTGATGATAATCAATAAACTTACTATTTTACATCTTTCAGGGAAATTTTATTTCAACATGGGGAAAAGTTCTTATTTAACTATAATCAAAAGAATGAACTAATTGTAGAATTGGGCATTGCATTAAAATTGTCTCTTATTCTGGTCCTCTTGACAACCTTCTTTTGTTTCTAGCCCGTATAGTGCAAAAGTTTACATGTAGTCAGAATAAAATAATAACCACATTGAGTAATATTGAAAAGAAAAACATAGAAGTCATGTGCAAATTGTTCTAAAGATCAAAGACTTGTAACTTGTAAATTGCATCAAATATTAATTAAAGAATCATATTCTAATACTGTGCTAAATCAAGGAAACCAGTTAGGTCTTATTGTATGGACCATTTGGTTCTATAATAAGTAAACCTCAGATAAGCTCCACAAACCTGCAGTAAGACCAATAGAACAACAATTAGTGGTGAAAATTTTGATGTAATTTTAATTACCTAACCCTAAGGTAATGCAGATAAGATTTAATCTGTTCCCTTGTAAGCCATATAAATATGAGACCCTACACTTATGCAGCCTAGTACTCCCAACTCTAATCTGTGTCAATGGCCTTGAGGACAAAGTTATTAGGAACTTTAATTTCCAAAGATTACTGGTAGCTTGAGTTAATAGGATGACATGGTGTGACTAGTGATACACCAGTTAACCAACGAGCATTTATTAACTATCTACAATATGACAGACCCTGTTAGTCATTGGAAAGACAAATAAAAAGTTCCTTCCTCAAGGACAAAATATTTTTAGAGGCATTGGTAAAGAGGAAATTGTATTTCAGCAAAAAGGCATCAAGTGTTATGTATGAGCAATACCAAGAAGGACAGATTGGCTATACTCTAAAAGGCATAAAGAAAAATAAATTATAATAGGCTTGTTTGAACCAGATGATAAATGGCTTAATCTATTCATAGTAGAAGTTTATATTTGATGTTAAAGATAATATGGAATCATTAGATTTTATTGAGTAAGAAAGTGATAGGTGCAGATTTTAACTTTAAGAAAATTTCTGTGAAGAGAGTAAAAGATGAATTGGGGAGAAGAGACAATAGAAACAGTGAACATATTTGCCATGATTAAATTAATGAAGAAAAGTAGTAGGATGGTGAATATCTGAATGGAGAGAAAGAGAAGGCAGTGAAATGTTGTGAATAAAGGAGAGATGATTTGGCATCCAGATGGATATGTGAGGTGAGGGAAATGAAAAGAAGATAATTTTAAGGTTGTGGATTTGGATAACCAGAAAGAGAGTGATACTCTTGCTATAAATAAGGAATCTTCAGAGAAAGGTTTGTGGGGGTGAATGAGTGGAAGACAATGAAGTTGGTGTTGTGAGATTGGAATTCATTAGAAAGATTAGAGTTTAACTACATTGAATATTTGGGTAGAGATTCCAATGTCATTCACATGCTTTTTGTTAATTCATATTTTTGTTGTGTTTCAATATGTAGGAATCATTCATTTATTTATTAAAAATAAAACAAAATAAAAGATGTTTCTTCCCTGGATAAGGATTAGATCTGAGATTTTATTAACATAGGGAACTGTAGGGAAAACTCCACAGGAAATCCGTTCAAATACTATTTCACCACTTCTTTGGCAAAATTACCTTCTTAGAGTATTGCCTGGAGCACTGAGAGATTAAATAACTTGTCTGAGGTCACATAGTTCATTTACATCAAAGACAGGGACCTGAACTAAGATTTCCTTGGCCTCAATGATAGTTTTTCATCCATTATAATACTCTACTCTGTCCTTGTTTACTATTTGGTTTTAATAATCAAAGATTGTTCAACATAATTTTGGATAAAATTCATTAATGTACATGATATTTTTTTAAAAGATGTCATGGATTGAATATATGATTTAACTAACATAAGGTATCCTACCCTTGCGTGTCAGTCCTTTTTCTACTTTAGAGAAATTTTTAGAGAACAGAGTTTAAAGAACTTACTAAGGACCACATATTTTGTGACAGGTCTTCCTGATTCCCAGGCCACCTATGTCTATACTTTCTCTTTTGTGCTTTCTCTTTTAACAAGTATTTAAAAATATCAATATTTAATGCTGTCTTCCATTAGAACACATGCATAGATTTTAAAAAATCATGCTTGAGATCATATAAATAAGTTGATTTTCTTTTGCACAGTGATACAATGGAAAAACAATTCTTCACATTCAAGTTGTTTAACAACCAACATTATATTTAAAAAAATATGATCTCTGACTTGTTCTGTAGAAGATCGTGGCAAATTGTGTTAAATCTAAGAATGTCTCAAAGCAGAATTACTATGGAAAAACACTTTAGAAAATAGACTTATTCTGTTACATTTGATTTACTTTTCTTTCAAGATAATACAGTGAATGAAATATATTCCTATTTGTATATTTGGATTCAGAGATTGCGAAAGATTACCTGAATTTTTATGATTTTTTTTGGTTTGCAAATACTTTCCTAAAAACAAATAAAAAACAACAAATTAACCAACTGACCAAACAAACTTTATCAGAAAAGAGGTACAATATCTTAAAACATAAAAGAAAGGAATGTTATCATGCACATAGCAGGTGTTTAATAAATATTGTTTTACCTAATCAAGTTTTTATTAACAACTTGATCATTTGAGTTTCCTGTATGAATAAAGCGTAATTCATTATTCTCTCTCTATTCTCACATGTCCCATCCCTCTAGGTCATTGTTAATTGATGGACATATAATTCACAGTTAAAGCAAGTCATAAGTTTTGCTGCTTCTTAAAAGCCAATTTATTGTTTATTTTTTGGCATGTGTTCTTTTGAAAATTTATTCAAATAAAGGAAGGAAATTGGGACTAGGCAATAAATTGTAGTTTCTAAAAGCTGTGATAGAGTGGAAATGCTGTCAGATCCATATTGACAAAAACAGAGAAAGTTAGGAAAGTTCTTATACCTATGTGATTAGAATTATTACAATTCATAAGGAAGGCCACAAAAGCTACAATATTTATTAGATAAGTCTTCATTAGTTAAAAAGCACTAATGAAGACTTATCTAATAAATATTGTAGCTTTTCTTGCCTTCTTACATACATACATTATAGTCATTCACATTCCCAATAACTATGAAGGAGGTACTACATTATTAAACCTATTTTAGAGGTGAAGGAACTGGGCTAAGAAGAATCAATTGATTTCAAGGATAGAAATTGTGGAGAAGCTGAGATTCAGGGATTTTGGAATCTTAGATTTTAAAGATGAGAGAAATCTTTTTTTTTTCTTTCAATAGTATTTTATTTTTCCAATTATATGTAAAACTATTTTTTTTCTTTTTTAAGCTTTTTACTTTCAAATATATACATAGATAATTTTCAACATTTGCCCTTACAAAATCTTGTGTTCTAAAATTTTCCCCACTTTCCCTCATTCCCTTCCCTAGATGGCAAGTAATCCAATATATGTTAAACATGTGCAATTCTTCTATACATATTTGCACAAACATCATGTTGCACAAGAAAAATCAAATAAAAAAGGGGGAAAAAAAGAGCAAGCAAACAACAACAAAAAGAATGAAAATACTATGTTGTGATCCACAGTCATTTTCCATAGGACTCTCTCTGAGTTCAGAAAGCTCTCTTCATCACAAGACCATTGGAACTGACCTGAATCATCTCACTGTCAGAGTCATGTCCTTTAAAATTGATCATCATATAATCTTGCTGTTGTTGTGTACAATGTTCACCTAGTTCTACTCACTTCACTTAGCATCTATTCATGTAAGTCTCTCTAGGCCTCTATGAAATCAGCCGGATGATTATTTTAATATAACAATTATATTCCATAATATTCATATTTACTACATATTCATGTTTACTATTTGGTTTTAATAATCAAAGATTGTTCAACATAATTTTGGATAAAATTCATTAATGTACATGATATTTTTTCTTAAAGATGGCATATTGGATATATGATTCATATAACTTATTCAGCCTTTCTCCAATTGATGGACAACAATTGATGGTTCCTTACCACTACAGAAAGGGATGCTACAAATATTTTTGCACATGTGAGTCCTTTTCCATTTTTTATGATCTCTTTGGGATACAAGCTCATTAGAGACATTGCTGGATAAAAAGGTATGCACAATTTGATAGCCATTTGAGAATAGTTCCATGTTGCCTTGTTGCCATGTTGTTGGTTAGATCAGGTTACAATTATACCAACAATATATTGGTGTCCCAGTTTTCCCACATCCCCGCCAACACTTATCATTGTCTTTTCCTGTCATCTTTGCCAATCTGAGAGGTGTGTAGTAGTACCTCAGAGTTGTCTTAATTTGAATTTTTCTGATTAATAATGCCTTGGAGCATTTTTTCATATGATCATAAATGGTTTTAATTTCTTCATCTGAAAATTGTTTGTTAATACCATTTATCCTTGTATTCTTATCAATTTAAGACAATTCTCTATATATTTTAGAAATAAGACCTTTATCCAAGGGATATAAAATTCCCCCCCCCCAATTTAGTGTTTCCTTTCTAATTTTGTCTGCATTGCTTTTGTTTGTAAATAACTTTTTAATGTAATAAAATCAAATTATTCATTTTGCATTCCATATTGTACTCTAGTTCACCTGTGGCAACAAATTCCTTCCCTCTCCACAGATCTAAGAAGTAGACTATCCTTGATTGTTCTAATTTCCTTAAAGTATCACTCATTACATCTAAATCATGAACCCATTTTGACTTTATCTTGGTATAGGATGTTAGGTGTAGCTGAATGCCTAGTTTCTGTTATACTAAATTCCAATTTTCCCAATAATTTTTGTCATATACTGAATTCTAATGCCAGAAGCTGAGATCTTCAGGTTTATTAAACACAAGATTAATATAGTCATTGACTATTGTGTCTTGTGAACCTAATCTATTCCACTGATCTGTTAGCCAGTACCAAATGGTTTTGATGACTGCTGATTTATAATATAATTTTAGGTCTGGTATAGCTAGACCATCTTCACTGGCTTTTTGTTTCATTAATTCCCTTGAAATTACTGATCTTTTGTTCTTCCAGATGGTTTGTTATTATTTTTTCTATGTCTGTAAAATAATTTCTTCAAAGTTTGATTGGTATAGCACTGTATGAGTAGATAAATTTAGGTAGAGTTTTCATTTTTATTTTGTATTAGCTTTACCTACCCATAAGCATTGATATTCTTCCAGTTGATTACATCTGATATTGTATGGAAAGTGTTTTGTAATTGTGTTCATATAGTTCTTTACTTTGTCTTGGCAGTTAGACTTTCAAATATTTTATATTATCTACAGTTGTTTTAAATGGAATTTCTCTTTGTATCTCTTGCTGTTGGACTTTGTTGGTAATATATAAAAATGCTGATGATTTATATGTATATTATTTTGTATCCTGTAACTTTGTTAAAGTTGTGAATTGTTTTTAATAGATTTTTTTAGTTGATTCTCTAGGAATATCTAAATATATTATCATATCATCTGCAAAGAGTGTTACTCTGGTTTCTTCATTATCTACTTTAATTAATTTCTTTTTCATCTCTTGTTGCTAAAGCTAACATTTTTCATACAATATTGAATAGTAATGGTTGTTAGTGGGCAACTTTATTTCATCCCTAATCTTGTTGGAAATGGTTCTAGTTTATCCCTATTACATATAATGCTTGCTGGTGGTTTTAAATAGATCATTTTAAGGAAACTTCACTTAGTCCTAAATTCTCTAGTGTTTTTAATAGGAGTAAGTTTTGGATTTTATAAAATGTTTTTCTGCATTTATTGAGATAATCATATGATTTATTAGGTTGGTTATTGGCATGGTCGATTATGCTAATACTTTCCCTAATATTGAACCAACCATGAAATCTTACTATAAATCCTAATTGGTCATGGTATATTATATTAGTGATAACTTGCTGTAATCTCTTTGTTTATATTTATTTAAGATTTTTGCATTGATATTCATCAGGGAAATTGGTCTATAGTTTTCTTTCTCTGTTTTGATTTTACTTGGTTGAGATACCAGCACTATATCTGTTTCATAAAGAGAATTTGGTAGGACTCTTTCTTTCCCTATTTTTCTAAATAGTTTGCATGGTATTGGAATTAATTGTTCTTTAAATGTTTGGTAAAATTCACATGTAAATCCATCTGATCATGGAGAGTTTTTCTTAAAGTTGATTAAAAGCTTGTTTAATTTCTTTTTGTAAAATGGGACTATTTAAGTAATTTTTTACTCCTCTGTTAATCTGGGCAACCTATATTTTTGTAAGCATTCATCATTTTGCTTAAACTATCAAATTTATTGGGATACAGTTGGGCAAAATAGTTCCTAATTATTGCTCCAATTTCTTCTTCATTGATGGAAAGGTCAACCCTTTCCTTTTTGATACTGACATTTTGATTTTTTTTCTTTTTCTAATCAAACTAACTAAAGGTTTATTTATATTGTTTTTTTCCCATAAAACCAACCCTAATTTTTTGAATTAGGTTCAATAGTTTTCTTACTTTCCATTTTATTAATCTTCTCTCTTATTTTCAGAATTTGAAACAGTATTTATTTGGTGGTTTTTAATTTGTTCTTTTCCCAGATTTTTTAGTTGCATGCCCATTTCATTGATCTTTTCTTTCTCTATTTTATGCAAGTAAGCGTCTAGAGATATAAAACTTTCCCTATCAATTGTTTTGGCTGCATCTTATAAATGTTGGTATGTTGTCACATTATTGTTATTCTCTTGGATGAAATTATCAATCGTGTCTATGATTAGTTATTTCACCCACTCATTTTTAAGGATTGGATTTTTTAGTTTCCAATTAATTTTTGGTCTATTTTCCATGACTTTTTACTAAATGCAATTTTTATTGCATCATAATCTGAAAAAGATGGATTTACTATTTCCACCTTTATGTATTTGATTTTGAGGTTTTTATCTCCTAATGCTTGGTCAATTTTTGTGTAGGTTACATGTATTGCTGAGAAAAAGAGCATATTGCTTTCTGTCTTTATTCAATTTTCTCCAAAGGTCTGTTTTATCTAACTTTTAAAAAATTCTATTTACCTCCGTAAGTCGGATGGTTTTTGACTGAAATATTGTGATGAGATTTTTGAGAAGAATCAGAATAGAACATTATTATATTATCAGTATTAAGCAAATTAATGTATAAGTATATATAATTCAAATTTTAAGCTTTTAAATTTTAACTAAATAAAAAACTTGGTGTAAAAATAAATCAATCCCCCAACTCCCACTTGATGTGACAAGTATCTTAAAATATTAGCTAAACCATAAGTAAATAATAGATTTTAGTGTTTTGGCTACTCAGATGACATTAAAAAAACCTCTTCTATTTCACATAAGATTTATAGTGGGAGCCTATTATTTTTAAAAACCTCTTCTGCAGTCCATCCCCTCTGTCTCTTTCATTAATTTTAAATCCCATGTGACACAAGAGAATAAAAAACACTTTCACAAGTTACTTTCAATAAACAAAAACACAGACAAATTTTCTGGATAGAAACGTAGGTTAAACAAAATGAATTCATACCAGAATAGCAACAAAAAATGTACATGATAAACAGCTATATAGGTATTATTTTGTCTTTTCTTTTTAAAGAATCCAGCTTTCAAAAATAAATAATAGGTTCATGTGAAGTCAATGATGCCACATTATTACTATTGTTAAGCCATTTCAGTTGTGTCTGATTCTTTGGGTCCTCATTTGGAATTTTCTCCATTAAAGACATTGGAGTTTGTCATTTTCTTTCTCCATCTCATTTTGCAGGTAAGAAAGTGATGAAAACAAGATGAAGTGCCTTGCCCACTGTCAAACAGTAAGTTTCTGAAGCTAGATTTGAATTCAGGAAGATAAAACTTCCTGATTTCAGTTCTATTACTGTATTAGCTGTATTACTTAGTTGTTGTTTATTCCACTTTACTAAAAACCAACAATATGAAGAAAGTGATTAGAAAGACAAAACATTTTCCCATGTTACCTCAAAGAAATAAAAAATTACTAGTTATTTTTAAAACCATGAACACTCTATCTCTCCAAATGACATACAAATATGCAAAATTTTATTGAATTCTAGTTATTAAAAAATCTGAGCTATCTGTCTAAATGCTTCTCATGTTAATCATCTTAAAATGAGTTCTATTGTACCTTTGAAGTTTTCCCCCAGGTATGTAAATCTATATTTATGATTGTAGGAATATTATATATATATGACCACATGAACAAAATACTCATTTTGTTAAGCTTTGTTTTTATTTCAACATTTTATTTTTATGGGTCAATATTTGTAGAATTTCTTTTTATATGGCATAGATTAGAAAAAAATTCATAACATAAAGAGAAGTCTTGAAACTTTAAATTTTGCATCTGAAAAATCTAAAATATTCAACATGAAGTACACTTTTAACTAAGTGAAATCTTTTCTTAATGTGTAAAATTCTCTGTGCAATTTCAATTGAGTAACAAATATATTTTAGCCAAAGCCATGGAGTTGTTTTTCTGTAAAGAGAACCTTTATATTGAACAAGCATATTGTGTTTCATTCAAGGACACTGAATTAGTATCATTAATCTATTACTTGACTTTGTGGAGATTATTTTGACATAAGGAAAGGCAAATATGGGGAAAAAACACAATACTTGACATTGGTGGTAAGCAAATTAGACAATTTATTTAAATGACAATTAACTTGTAAAGTAAAAACAAAAGGTATTTAATTACTAAATGTCAGAAATAATTTTTAGTATCTAAATTCATTTAATAGCAAACATTTTGCAGAAGATATGAAACTGGGATGGAAGACTTATATATTAAATGATTAGTTGATTTTGTCATTTTCTCTTGAAAAGGACCAAAATGACATCATTAGAATCAAATTATAATGTTTTGGGCTATGGCTGATTAAATCAATACTAGCTTGTAATGCTATACCACAGGTTGAATGATATGCAATTTGGTGGGGCCAATTATGTATTCTTACTTTGGAGTTTAAAAAATAATCAATAGAAGATAGAAGATATGTCTATTAAAATTGAAGTTTTAGTCAGTTTTATGCTAATTATTATTCAGAAATATGACAGGAAATTAAAAAAAGACAAAGCAATCTTAGGAAGCATTAAAAGAGATAACTGTAGAAATAAAATGATGTTACTTCTATGTAACCATAGTAAAATCCTATTTGATCTCTTGTGTTTAGCTCTGAGATTCATATTCATTATTAAGTTGAAAACCATGAAGATCAGGGTAAGCAGGATGATGAAGGGCCTTCAGTTCATTTCATTGAACAGTGGTACAAGGAACTGGAACTATTTAGCCTCAAGACAGAAGATCATGGGAGGGGAGTAAGAATATATATGTGTATATATATATATTTATATAATGTCTATCTTCAAGTATTTGAAAGACTATCACATAGAGGGGGGATATAAGTTGTTATGTTTGGCTCCATATGGTAGAATTAGATTGCAAAACTGAAGTTTTAGTCTTGGTATAAGAAAAACATCTTAACAGAACTATATGAAGATTACTGTCTTGGGAGGTGATGGGTTTCTCTTTTTTGGAAGTTGTCCATAAAAGACTGGATAATGTTTTTTCCAGTATCTTCTGGAGGGGGGTATTATTCAGTTTTGGGTTGGATTATAAGATTACTAAGATCCTTTCAAATCATAAATATTTTATGAATCTGTGAGTAAGATTAAAGGATAAAACAAAAGGTTTGCTTCTGTATTTTATGCAGTCTTAGGGTACATGAGAATGATATGATCAACAAAGTATGACCCAATAATTCCCCAATACTCTTTGTAGCTTATAATTTGACTTGGACTGAAATAACTCTTCTAAAGATCATGTCATCTCTTGACACTAACTTTTGTCTAACAAACAGCACATCATTTGGGACTGTATGATTGTGTGCCAAGTTGGCCTACTTGATGCTGTCACTTTCCAAAAACAATTGGCTTTCCTCCATTGTCTCATAAAATGCTTGTGTGTGTCCTTGATTTTCTTTTGTTTTTATTATTTGGGATTGTGCCCATGCTGGTGGTGAATTGAGGTTTCGGATCAAATTCCTTTGGTCTCAAGATATGCTGCATTTTCTTGCTATCAAACTAGAAAACTGACTTTTGATGAAAAATGTGTCCTAAGTAGAACTAAATATCTCTCAAATCTCATTTTTCTTGCCTGCATTGCCAGATTCAGGTAACAAATATTGATGGAGCACAAGTTAATGTCTCTAGTTTAAACTTTATGGAGATTTGATGATGTACTAGAATTAGACATTTTTGTTTGGGAAGGAGTAGGTTAGAAAGCACCATAACAATCATGTTTTGTAGATGAGGAAACTAAGGCACAGGAGAGATAAATAACACATTCAAGGCCATTTAGTGAAAGAGCCAAGATTTCAGTCAGATCCTTCGACCACACTTTTTAAAAAAAAGCTTTTTATTGAATGCTCAACTAGGAAAAATATACATTCTAAATATGGATACTATATATATTTTGCCATATTTTTATGAACAAGTAGAAATATAATTTTTATTTTTTTAAGTTGGTAATATTTTAAAAATACAAGCTTATAAAAGTTTAAAATGTGGTAAAAGGTGAGATATATTTTTGTATGAAATGGGTAAAATTTTATCTTCAAAGTCTTTTAATAAACTTTTAGAGAGTAGAACAAAGTCACATTTGCTATTTTTATATGACTGACATCTTCAGTTTTATAACTTCACAAACCTTAGGGTATATAACCTAACTATTGTCAAAATACACTTACAAAATAATCTTGTGATCTCAAAAAAGATTTTCATAAATGGAATTTGGCATTATAGAGAAATGTGCAAACTATTAAATGGATTTTAAAAGTATATTGCAATATTCTTTAAGAGTAAAATGTTAAGATATTTTGAGCAAGAAAAACTTCAACTCAATAAATTATTTGAATAAAAAACCTCACTATGTGACAATTTGTAGACTGTAATATAAATATTGTTCTGAATAGATAACCCCCCAAAAACTGATAGTGAATTTATATGTAATATTTTGTGATACAATTATGTTCCAACTTTATTACTTTTATATTGTCCTACACTTGAGAAAATTGTAAAGAAGATAAGATTATGATTAAATAGTTCAACATTCAATATAACTTATTATGATAAATATATGAACTTATAAAATCATAAATGTATGTAAACTTATGAAATATGAAAACTTATGAAATATGAAGAACACTTTTCTAGGAGATATATATTAGTATACACTATATTTTAAGTAGTTAAGGACAATACTGTTTGCCAACTTTCTTATTATTTCTTAATATTATATCTCTGAAGCTGTGTTTTCTTTGTAATCTATTATTGAGGAAGACAGTTAGTGGCTCTTTAATGTTGCTTTCCTGCTTTAAATACTTTCCAAAATCCTCATATTTGGCCTTCTCAAGGTCAAATTATAAATCAAGACATCTCAGAGACTTGTTCCTCTTGTCACTTTTTGATTTACTATGTATCATCAGGCACTAAAAATACTTTACCTCCTGAATATTCACATTATTTTTATTGATTTAAATGCTTAGGTTCCTGGAAAGTAAACTTTTAACTGTTGGGTTTTTTTTTTTTTTCTGGTGAGAGAACAAATTCAAAAATACAGAGATGAATAAATATTTTCATAATATTTGTAGTGTGTAAGATGTAATAAGCTGAGGTTTATTTTTATTTCAAGTTCCCACTGAATCACAGAATTTCAGAGATAGAAAGATTCTCAGAGGTCACTTTTTCCAACCAGAACTTTCTCCATAATATCCCTATGTGGCTACTTAATTTACAATTAAAGATCACCAGTGATAAAAAACACTGCCTTTTGGGACAACCAACTTATTCGCTTTTGTAGTGATTGAATTATCAATATTATCTCTGTGCATATCATGAATATTTGTGAAACTTTTATTGAATATTTCTGGGTTTGCTCTCTAGACAAATTGTTTAACTTATTTGAATACAACTCTTTGTGAACAAATTTGTGATTGAAATTAAGAAACTGATTTGCTCAGTGTCATACAGCTAGTAAGTTTCTAAGGCTGGATTTAAACCTAGTGCACCCTGTCTTCAGATTCAGTGATCTATCCATTGTGCTACCTGGATGCCCTCTAGATGAACAAGAACAGATGTTTTTTTCCACATAAGAGTGTGGCAATATTGAAATATTTGAAGAAAGATATCATGTCCTACAGGGTTTTCCCTTCTTAAAGCTAAAAATGAAACAAAATAGAACAAAAAAAAATCCCAATTCTTTAAATTGATCATTTTATGAAATGGTTTTCTAATGACATGGTAAAATTTTCTAGTCAATTAATGTCTTTTCTAAAATGTGGTGCCTAGAACAGAACACAGTTCTATTTTATTCTGAACAACACTTAGTGAATTTCCTTGTTCTAGACATCACATCTGCCTTAATGAAACTTAAGATTGCTTTTGATTTCTATGTTACATCGACATATTATATTGAAGCTGCAGTCTAAAAAGAGTTTTGAAATATTTTCAAATGAATTATTAAATTATTTAGAGTAATTACTAATTATTACCATTATTAATGAAGAGTGAGCTACTCTTACCTATACATATGTAATTGACTTCTTGGACTCAAGCATATGACTTTACATTTATCATCCCTTGTATATTTTTTATTGTAGTAATTATATTTTTTAATACCTATTGATTTATGAATCATGTTAGGAGAGAAAAATCAGAGGAAAAGGAAAAAAACATGGGAAAAGTAAAAAAATAGAAAGAAATGAACGTCTCCTTAGTTATTTTTCTGGATGCAGGTGACATTTTCTTTTCTTTCTTTTCTTTTTTTTTTTTTTTTTTTTTGAGGGTGGGGTTAAGTGACTTGCCCAGGGTCACACAGCTAGGAAGTGTTAAGTGTCTGAGACCAAATTTGAACTCATGTCCTCCTGAATTCAAGGCTGGTGCTCTATCCACTATGCCATCTAGCTGCCTCTGACATTTTCTTTTCCAAATATATTGTGATTGCTTAGAATCACTGAACTATTAAGAAGAACTAAAGTCTTTCATAGTTGATCATTACACATTCTTGCTATTATTATATATAATGTATTCTTGTTTCTGCTTGTTTAGCTCTACATCAGTTCAGTTCATGTAAATCTTTCAAGGCCTTTTTATAATTTGATTGTTCATAATTTTTAAAAAAACAATAATATTCCATTACCACATATACTACAATTTTTTCAGCCATACCCCAATTGATGGGCATTTTCAATTATTTCCTACCACAAAAAGTTGCTACAAATATTTTTGCACATGTGGATCCTTTCCCCTCCTTTGTGATTAAAGGAAATTTATCTATATTGAAATATAGATCCAGTAATAGCACTGCTGGGTCAAAGGGTATGTATAGTTTTATAACCTTTGGGACATAGTTTCAGATTGGTCTCCAGAATAGTTGAATCATTTCACAACTCCATCAACAATGCAATAGTGCCCCAGTTTTCTCACATCCCCTCAAACATTTATCATTATCTTTTCCTATCATTTTAGCCAATCTGAGATGCGTGAAGTGGTACTTCAGAGTTGTTTTAATTTGCATTTCTTTAATCCAGTCATTTGTAGCATTTTTAATATAAATATTAATGACTTTAATTTAGTGATCTGAAAGTTGTCTGTTTATATCCTTTGACCATTTATCAACTGGGGAATGACTTGTATTCTTAGAATTTGATGCAGTTCTTTATATACTTTAGAAATGAAACTTTATTAGAAATACTGATTATAAAGATTCTTTTTTCCAGGTTTGTACTTCCCTTTTTTATCTCATTTGTCTTGGTTTTGCTTGTGCAAAATTTTTTGAATTTGTTGTAATCAAAGGTGTCCATTTTGCCCTTCATAATATTCTCTAGTTCATCTTAAGTCACAAATTTCTTCCTTCGCCATCATATCATATCAAGGGAGCTGATCGATAAATTATTCCTTTATCTCCTATATATTCTTACTCCCCTCCCATGATCTTCTGTCTTGAGGCTAAATAGTTCCAGTTCCTTGTACCACTGTTCAATTAAATGAACTGAAGGCCCTTCATCACTCTACTTACCCTGATCTTCATGGTTTTCAACTTAATAATGAATATGAATCTCAGAGCTAAACACAAGAGATCAAATAGGATTTTACTATGGTGACATAGAAGTAACATCATTTTATTTCTACAGTTATCTCTTTTAATGCTTCCTAAGATTGTTTTGTCTTTTTTAATTTCCTGTCATATTTCTGAATAATAATTAGCATAAAACTGACTAAAACTTCAATTTTAATAGACATATCTTCTATCTTCTATTGATTATTTTTTAAACTCCAAAGTAAGAATATATAATTGGCCCCACTAAATTGCATATCATTCAATCTGTGGTATAGCATTACAAGCTAGTATAGATTTATTTGATCAGCCATAGCCCAAAACATTATAATTTGATTCTAATATCATGCTGTCATTTTGGTCCTTTTCAAGAGAAAATGACAAAATCAACTAATTGTTTAGTATATAAGTCTTCCATCCCAGCTTCATATCTTCTGCAAATGTTTGCTATTAAATGCATTTAGATACTAAAAATTATTTCTGGTATTTAGTAATTAAAGTTTATGGTGTCCTCCTTTATGCACAAATCATGTATTCATTTTGTCCTTATTTTGGTATGGGGTATGAGATGTAGGTATCACTATTATATTTCATCTTATTTCATTCAATTTATCTTTCTAGTCTGTTAAGATTTTTTTCTTTGTTATTCTGATGCTTTCATTCAACATATTAGTTTTATTGTCCAGATTAATGAAATCTGTAGATTTGCTAAGTGTCCCATCTTTTGTGCCTTTAGTTAAGTCTCTTTTTACTCTTTTACCTTGTCAAGAAGTTATAGTGATCTATCTAATTTATTAGCTTTGGGCAAACACCGCAAATATTACCAACTTTTTTCTCCCCTTCAACTTGTTGATTATCTGACTTTCTATATTATTCCTTCTATTGGTTATTGCAATGAATAATTGATATGTATCATAATTTTTACATTATTGCTATTAGTATTAGTTTCATTATCTGAAGATATTTCTAAATGTTTGGTCATTTGTAAAACTTTGATATATGGAATAAATTTACATTTTTCTTTTATGGCCACAAACAACTTTACCCTGAATGTGAAATTTTTATGACTAAAAATCTCATTTCTTTAATCTACTTATACGATAATAAAATTTATTTTTCCTAAGCATATTAATAAATAATACTCAACACTTGTCAATTTTGGTTGCCCCAATTCATCCAAATCCTCTTCAAAAATGTAACTATGTTTTTTTTTTTTTTTGGTTTTTTTTTCTGATTCAGTCAGAGGACAAACAGCAAAAAACAAGTAAATTTCAATTGAATGTATAATTCTACATTCATGCTATGCTTCCTCTCTCATCACTTCCTCTTAGATCTTGAGTTCATTCTCATAAATAAAATACATGCTCTTTAAGAAGAGAGTATATCTACATAAAAATCAGGAGGATCATCCATGTGAGTAGAATATCTATAGCCTAATTATCACACACACACATACACACACACACACACACACACACACACACACACACACACACACAAACACAGTGTCACCGACAATTTTGTGCTATGTTTACTGAATTAATTATGATTACTGAGCCTGATTTCTGCAGAAGAGGAAACAAAAAACAACTACTCTCTTTTTAGTCTTCTAAAGCAGTGTTTAATGATTTCTTACCCTTAGATTTTTTGCATTTTTTGCATTGCCCTTTGAATATTTTCTTAGAATTTCTGTTTTTGACTCTCTACCTCTATCCCTGCCTTATTATTATTATTTTTATTATTATTATTATTTTTTTACTTTGCTCTTGACTTCAGTTCTTTACTTTACTTCCCTCAAGAACTTCCATTATACACTACATTAGGTAGTTAGGGATGTTATTATTATCTTCATTTTTTCAGAAGATAGCTGAAAGTTAAGAGGTTAACTTGCTTAGTCACTCAGAAAATAACAATAGATCTGAAACTTACATGCAAGTCTTTTGAATCCATAGAGTCCTCTGTCTCATTGAGTTCTAGAACATTTTCTTCTATCTTTCATTAGATCATAAATTTCATCAAGACAGAGATCCTTTTTTTTTTGCCTCCTTTTTAATTCTTAACACTTGGCACATAGTAAATGTTTAATAAAAGTTTGTACTTATTGAAGTGTACTTTTTAACTAAATCTGAAGCCCATATTTCTTTCTATTGTTATTGTTTTCCCTGCTGATTTATCTGCTTATTTCAAATGATTTTGAGTTTTCTTCCTGAGATCTTTAGTAATTTCAGTTTTCTATTGCCTCTTTGATTTTCTCTATTTGATAATCTAGGCCTTTAGGCCTAGATTTCAGAGCTTCAGCCTCCCATTATGAACAATTTATACTTCATAGTCAGTCTAGGTCTTTGCTTCAAGTGACTTTTGTCAATAGAACTAGTCCTAGCTGGATACTGAGCTCTTTCCTTAGGTTTAATAGAGCACTACACAGTGATATCCTCTAGCCTCAAAATATATATGGTCTATGTTGCCTTCATGTTCCCTTCTTTATCTTACTTCTCTGGTCTGAACATGAGCAGTTCAGAGCTCTGTAGTACAGACTTATTTGCCAGAGGCAGATTTCTATTGTAATAAGAACAGATTTTCATAGCCTGGCACCTGAATATCCAAGGGCACTAGAAAAAGAAAGAGGAAAACAGAATGGAAAATTGGATTTTGTTTGTAAGCCCATATATCAGGATCTTGGGAGGTGGGAAACCATTGTTGAGTGAGCCCAAAGTCAATGAGCATCCATTCATTTTTTCTTCTTACTTTCTTTTGTATTCTGAATGTTCTAGACCATGGAGGGAGCTGAAATCATTATTATTTTTGGCTCATTATTTCTATTTTGGAGAAGTCTAAGAGCTCATGGGGATCATTTGAAAGGTTTAGTTTTCCATTTTGTTGCTAAAGTGACCTGGAAGTTGTTATATTACCTTTTATGCAAGTAAATATATATGTATATTCTATAGAGAGGCAGCATGGTATTATGTATAAAGGGCTTAGACTTTGGAAAATCTGATTTTAAGTCATGCTTCTCATATGCATTATCTGTGTGACCCTAGGTATGTCACTTTATCTTTGGGTACTCCAGTCAACATTTTAAGACTATAATTTGTAGGATAGTTTCAGATATGCTTTAATAAACAGTTTTTTTAAAGAGGCTTCCATATTTTGAAGAAAAAAATAGTTTTGGAGTCAAAACAAAATTACATATTTCATCTAATATGTGATTCACACAGTATAAGAAAGACAATATTAACACATATTTGGATTTTAGTATTTGAATACTTTATGTAAAAAGGAAGGAAGCTAGCTAAAGCAAATTGAAAATAGAAAGTTCAGCTGTTCTCTGGGTTAGTTGGATCTTTTTGTGTCATTTTAAAAAATGTTTTGAGTTAAGGACACTCCAAATGTCTTGGTAAGTTCTTTACTCTTAATTTTTCAGCTCAAGTGTAACTTAAAGGAAATTCCTTCCATATGTTTGAAACTTATAAATCATCAAAATATATAGGGTTTTTTTTTTTAGTTTTGTTTTTATACCATTTGATGTTGAAAAAGCCTTCTTGAGTCATTTATTTTCAGGGGCTTTTTCCCTGGGCTTGGGTTTAGGAAGACTTGAGTTCAAATTTAGCCTCAGACACTTACTAGCTATGTATGATATACACTTACTTGTGTGAATTGTGTGGATCTTGACAAATCACTTAAACTCTTGCCTTAATCTACTGGTGAAGCAACTGGCAAAGCATTCCGGTATCTTTGCAAAGAAAACCTCATAGAAAATAATGCTGTGCTATGCTGCATGGGCTCATGAAGAATCAGTTGTGACTGAATGACAACAGCAGAATATAGTCTGAGAGGGCAATGACAATTGTATATTGTAATTGAATGTTCAGAGCAAAAAAATTATGAATATATAGCTTATTCATATGTTGTGCATTTTCAAATCTGAAATGGGATCATAATCATAGAAAATGAATTACTGATCTTGAAAACAAATAAGAAAAATTTAGCTCCCCATAATCCAAGAGATATTAAATAGTAAGATTTTCCCCAAAGTGTTGGTTTGCTTATGTATGATTTTTGTGAAAATGGATTAAGCAGAAAGGTAATATTACATGGGAGAATATTTTCTCCATGTGTTTCTGAAATTCCTAAACATATACAACATGTCAGCACAGTCTATTTAGATTATGTGATTAAACTCAAATACAAACAAGTGGGGAAAATTGTAAAATGAGAAAATATAACAGTCTCCAATTTACAAGTGGATAATTTTTTATGGAATTTCTGATTCCATATATTCCATAAACAAATCAGGTAATAATTATATTGAAAGGGAGCAAAATTTTATTTTCTGAGCATTTAAAACAGGGGAAAAGAAAGTTCCTTTTATGTAAAATGAATTGAATTCTAAAAATAAAGGCAATCCAGTTCATATTATTTTAATCTTGTTCACATGGAAATGCCTTTTGGTGCATTTTGAAACTTGAGGATACATTTTTACATATAGCTAGTGTTTTCGTAAATGGTATGCCTATAAGTGATTTGCAAAACCTCACTTTAAAGCTAAATCAAAACTGATCTTATATGTTTATTAAAAATCATCATTTTTAAGAAAATGATTTAATAGAAGTATGATTAAAATTGTTATACCTAGAACAGGAACCACAAAGACAAATGGTGGGAATAAATTGATCTTGTGGAAATTATATTTACTTATCAGACATTTTGGAGGATTTTAAATTTTCTTCTGGCCTGTTTAGTATAGAGAGCCCTAAGACCTTCAAAATATTTTTATGCTTCTTTGCTACATTGTATAATGTAGTGTGATTATATTCATATTAAAGAAACAATTCAGAGATGTTTCCAAAGTGTTATTTGTGATAGTATTAAAGGCAGAACTACAGTGTATTTAATTTAAACTAATTTTTAAAAAATATAATTTTAAACTAAAATCATCTATTCCCTTACTCCTTGACATCCATGAAATTCTTTACTCAAGAATGTGTTGTGTGAGGGAAATAGTAATTATAAGAACAAATAGATATTGGATTGAGATGTATGAGAAGATTTGAAGTTATTTTCATTGCTCCCCAAATGAAACAAAACAGGACAAAATCCAACTACATTTAAAAAATTTTGTTAGAAATGGAAGAGATATTGTGGATTCTAATTCCATTGTTTTACAGAGTGAGGTTTGAAAGAGGGCACTGGCTTTCCTCCTGTTTTGCCCTTCACTGAATTATTCCTATTACTTTTTTTCTCAGAGTAAATTTTTATTGCATAGTAGCAGAGAATTCCTGGACCTGAGGAAGATTTTTCTTACTCCCTGAAGTAACTGAATTGATTCTTACAGGTTTTTATGAATGAAAGCAAGAATCCAGGAAGGAAGGGGATACCGTTATATGCTTTCTGGCACACAATGAGTTCAAACTTGATTCTCTTTCCCATTCTATTTTCATTCTATCAGTAGGGCAGATTGAGAAGTTGGATACAGCAAAACTTCAAGGAAAAATACCTCTAGGAAGAAGTACCTTTATTCCTCCTCCCCAAATTCTCCATCTTTACAAGCAATTTAGTCTACAAACATTTATTGAAGTGCTTAAAATATACCAGACACTCTACTGATCACTGAACATTAAAAAGGGGGCAAAAATGTGTTTCTTACCCTCAAAGAGATTATGTTCTAATAAAAGAGATAATATATAAATAATTAGACACATAGATTACATATACAGAGTGCTAGGAGACAATTTGGAATGGAAAAACATTAATAAGAGGGAAGAAGTGGGAATGGCCTGCAGAAGGTAAGAATTGAGTTGGATCTTGAAAAAATGGAGATGTGGGGAACAGTGAGTGCATAGAATTGGGAGATTAAGTGTTATGCATGAAGAATGGCAAGTGGGCCAGTGAAAATGGATCATAGAGTACATGAAAGAAATAATTTGCAAGGAAAGTAGAAGAGTCCAGTCTGTGAAGAACTTTAAATTTTAAAAAAAAGAGGATTTTATATTTTATTTTGGAGGTAATAAGAGACCCAGTGGATTTTATTAAGTGTTGTCCTCTTACTCTTCACAACAGTGCTTTACCAATGTAAATGTGTATATGCACACACATATGTCCATCCATTCATCCATCCATTAATGTAGTAGATGATTTTGATTCCATGTTTTTCCTCATTGAAGGCATTTGACATACTATGGCTGAAAAACTCATACTAAAACATGGAAGCAAGCACTTAACTTTGTTTCACTCCATTGGTAACTGAGAAAGCTCAAGAGCATTGCCCATTACCTGGGCAAGCATACCAACTTTAAATTGATGTACTATACTGATGAACTTCTTTGAGGAAATTTTGACATAATTTTCCATAACCCCTCACAACTGACAGTATCAAAGACTTTGGTCTGAACTACAAATGCTGTATATATTGCTGTTCTGCTGCTGTAATTTTTCCTGGATTTGTTGGGCAGTAAATATCACATAAACTGTTCTTTAGCATCTTCTGAAGTCATGATAGTTCTCAGATAGATGACTTTTTACCAGTTACAGCAAATGCTGAAGTTTTGAGTGCTATGGATAAGTTCTCTTGAATTGCTAGTGTACTTTCCGGGATGTCTATATTAATGATGAGATTGACACATGCATTGCTAGCACAGGGAGTGTTTGGGAAGCCTTGAAAGAAAGTGTGGGAGAGGAGAGATATTAGACAGCACCAAACTGAAAGTCTACAGAGCTGTTGTGCTGATCTCTTTGTTATACACCCGTGAGACCTGGACAGTATACCAGAACCATTCTAGGAAAATGAGTCACTTCAATATGAATAGTCTTAGGAAGACTCTGAAGAGCACCTGGCAGGATAAAATACCAGACACTGAGGTCCTTTCTCAAAGGAAACTGTCATGCATTCCAACCCTACTGCAGAGAGCACAACTCCATCAAGCTGACCACATTGAATGCTTGCCAAAAAATTATTTTGTGGAAAATTCACACAGGGCAAGCGCTCACAAGATTGTCAGAAAAAGTGATACAAAGACACTTAAGGTCTCTGTTAAGAACTTTAGAATTGATTGTATGACATGGGAGATACTGACACAGGACAGCTCACTATGGCGTGCTCTCATCAGATTAGATGCTGTGTTCTATGAGCAAAGCAGAATTGAATTAGCCCAAAAGAAACACAAGATGTACAAAATCAGAAAAATTACCCCAAATCTTTATAAAAAACTACTTGTGTCTGACCTGTGTTAAAGAATTCTGAACTTGTATTTGTGTGATCAGCCACATTTGGAAACTGTGACTCACTCATATAATGATGTCATTTTGATCCTCTGAGAACAACCAACCAACCAATCAATGATTCTAAGGTTACCTGTCTTCCAACCTAGAAGGCTTTGCAGTTTTCTCATGCTATCTCCTGAAACAATGAGCAAATACAGTGTTTGTGTGTCTGTGTGTGCTTATGTGTACGTGTTTGTTGTGTGTGTGTGCGTGCATGTGTGCCGGTCTGTGTGTGTTTAAATCATTCATTAAGGTCAGAATGATTTGGTGGAAAATTAATGATCTCTTCAATTCACTTAAACCCAACATTTACTAATTACCTGCTATTTCCAAGCCATTGGGTAAGGCATTAGTAATACAAAGACAAAAGTTAAATTGGCCCTGCTTTCAAAGAGATTGCATTTTAGTAGGGAGAAGGAATACACAGAAAGAAGTAAATAAATGTATTGTTACTTTAATGAAGAGATGAAATATATATATATATATATATATATATATATATATATAT
This sequence comes from Sminthopsis crassicaudata, assembly GCF_048593235.1. Classification (NCBI taxonomy): domain Eukaryota; kingdom Metazoa; phylum Chordata; class Mammalia; order Dasyuromorphia; family Dasyuridae; genus Sminthopsis; species Sminthopsis crassicaudata. The sequence continues at coordinate 208,331,224 of NC_133617.1, read as the reverse complement.
ATATATATATATATATATATATATATATATATATATATATATACACACACATATATATATATATATATATAATATATAATTGAGTACCAAGCCAGATTGCAGTCAATCTTTTGTAAAACTATTCCTTTATTTGAATTAGGGATGAATAGACAGAGCAAAGGACATGGAAATAAGCATAGGTATAGGCTATAACATCAAAATAAATGATTGGATAACATTTTCCCAGATCCCCATTTTCTTTTGTTTTTCCTGTGAGAAGAAGCATTTTGACAAATTTCAATTTATAGACACAAAGAATGTACAATTTGGAAAATTAAAAAAAAGACTTTGGGAATAATTTTGTTTTGATTTTATGCAATATTTTATAACTGCTATGCAAAAACATATCTAACAATCATTTGGATTATGCTCTCTAAATTTTTACAAATCAATTTACTTTTTAAGTTTGACAAAACCTCATCTGTCAGTTAATGCAGGAGATTGGCAGCTATATGCATTCCATAGAATATGTGTGAAAACCCAATTGGATAAACTTTATATTCAAAAGTCTTCCCTTTTTCCTAAAGCTAGACCATGAATATTTTTCCTATATCACCAAAAGACATTTCTTAAGAGAATTTTGCATGGAGTAACTGGGACATGGATGCTGGAAAGAAACATCTTTTCAGCTAGGATTTAAAATTCATTTGTTGGAAGTTTATTTTTCTCCTTTCCTCCCATTCATTCTTCTTCCTTCTTCCTTTTTCTTTCCATTTTCTCTTTTTCTTCTCCCTTCTCTTTCTTCCTTCTATTCTCCTCCTTTCTTTCAATTCTCCTTTTTTCTCTTCTCTCTATTCTGTTCCCATCTCCATCTATTTTCTTTCCTGGTCTCCCATATCCTTCTTATTTCTCCTGTCTTACCCTTTTCTATCTTCTTTTGTTCTGTCCTGTCCTCTTCTGTCCTTTCCTATCCTCTCTTCTCCTCTTATTCTGCATCAAATAGGTCATATCCTCATTTCAAGTGTTCTATTTTTCTAATGAAGTACTATTTTGACTATCTTTCTGGTAGTCATCTCTGGAAAAGAGAAAAAAAATGTTGTATACAAAACATTTCCAAATGAGAGGCCCTCTGATTCTTGCAGTTCATTTCCATTTCAATTTTGGCTTGCATTTACAAGGAAATAACTTGGCTCTTTGATTTGGCTCTATTGCTTTGAATGATATTTTATACAAAGTGAAGTGCCTTGTGACACAATATCATTAAAATCTTTGGTTGTATGTAAACTTTTGAAGAAGTTCAATATGGTGTAGCTTTCATGTGAATAGGAAAATGAATATAAAACTATAATATTCTTATGTTGCTATTTATTTTTCTTTTAATTATGTTGAGGGAAATACGCTTCTCTTTTCACATTCTAAGAATTAGAAAACTCTTATACCTTAAAACATATGTGTTTAGAACATAAAAATGAAAAAATAATTGCTGAAAATCCTCTTGTACCTGTTTGACACATTGAAAACTACACATGTGGAAGAGCATAAATTCTGTTATATCCACAAAAACCTCTAATTTGACTGAAACAAAATCTGTATCTGGCAGGCAAACCATTATAGAAAATTCACAATGATCACCTTGCCAGAAAACAGGACTATTTTTTTGTTCCCCAAGTTGCATTACAAATGATGCGTAGATTCTTTGTAAAACAGATTTGTTGACTGGCTATTTATTCACTTCTTTATTCATATTCCAACTTGACTACTTCATAGTCCTGCCCTATACAACTGTTTCGCTTTTTTATTTCCTCCAGAGTACTAGTGAAACAATATTATTAATAACCAGTGGCTTATCATCAATAATAGAAAACTTTATGTGCAAAGATGATTCTGAGATGGTTGGTTCGAGAATAAATAGACTTCATTTCCAACTATTGATGATTTTTTTGTAAGGAATTTATATTTTAGTACTTTTTGTTTCTTAGAAAGTCCTAGTTTAAAGAGATATATTCAAGAAAATTCATCAATTTGTTTTACATAGGTGAAACTAGAAATAGTTCTAATAGAGTGAGGTAATGGTAAAAGAATTGAGTGATAGAAAATCAACCAGCTAATTCATTAAAGCTTTAAGACAATATATTTATTGAATACTAGATCTCAAAAACTACAAAAATTCCTATTCAGTGAGATAATAGAACTTAAACATTATTTAATGGTATTCCTTAGAAAAATATAAAACATGACAGCAAGTTGTTTATGTTTTTTTAATACAACTCCATAAAAAATTCCTAAGAGTAGAGTTATAAATAACAGATACCTGAATATGTTATTACATTATTTATTTGTGTAATTTAAGCATGTATTTTCCATCCACATGCAGTCCCCAAATTATTAAACCACCAGAAAGTTTGAAAAAAAAAGTACAGTATTCTTCTTCACTCCCAGGATACAGCATATGTATATTTTAATCTTTAATTTATCTGAGAAATAGGGCTGAAAAACAAACAAACATGTTTTCTTGATCTTTAGCTAATTTAGGGACATATGACATTGCTCCTCCACTGCAAAGCAGGTTTCTTCCAATGATATGATGAAACTTTATTAGTAATTCCCCAGTCTGTCATTCTCCTTTGAATTCATGTAGCATTCATAGTTAAATGAACACAGTGCATTTAAGTAGAAAAATCACTAAATCTTTCTGGATTTTAGTTTCTTCATCTCTAAAATAGAGTAAGTATAATAACTATCCCACAGAATTCCCATGAGGATCAAAAGAGATAATGACAATGAAGTGCTTTTCAAAACATAGTCATCTTCATCTATACACATGCATATACACTAACAATTGATATTATCCTATTCTTAAATCTTATTATTTTTAGCATCATCACTTGGTATTTTTATTTCTTTTAAATTCATATATGCTGTCTTTCTAGCTAAATATAAACATTTTGAGATTAGTGTAATTTCTACTTGTATCACATTTTTTAACATAGTGCCATTAATATCACGTGTTCAACAACAATTCATTACTGATAAACAAAACACATAATTCCTAAATGTAATAAATATAATTCACTTGTTGAAATGAAGTTGGAGGGATTGTTTTCCAATGATTTATTTTGAAACTTATCCAGAAATCTACCTAATGGAAAGAATTTTAACATTTTTTAGTAAGAAAGCTTTTTTTCTTCCCATTGTCAAGAATCCCTCTTTTTCCATTGTGGAACATATTTTTACTAAGTGAAGGAAAAAAGTGAATTAATGAAAAATCTGATCTTATTAATTTGAATTTTTTTGTCATGAACCTATTGAGTATGAAATACTTTCTTAGAAATTAGTAGATAAGAAATCTAATGCAACTTTTTTCTTCAAGTAGCTTATAATCAGAAAATAATACAAGAAATTTGATATTAAAGTTTGAAATTAAGCACAATGAAGGAGTAAGAATAAAATTAAATATCTTATTTAAGTTATAAAACTCTATATTTCTTTGAGGTTATATGGAGCACACACATATATGAGAAAGTCTATTAGCTTTATTTATTGCATTTAAAATTATCATATCATGGATCAAAATAGCCAATTTGTATTCCTTTAAAAATATTTATTTGAAACTTAAATAAAAATAAGTTAAAAAAAAAAAAAACAGAAAAAGGGGAAAAAAATGCCTGAACCTAGCAGAACATCAGGGAGGATTCAAAATCTTTAATAATAAATTTCCATTTCAAGAAAATATATATGATAATAGAAGAGATTATATTCATGACTGTCCATCTTTTTATTTTTTTTTTTTATTTTGCCTCATTGAAGGCAAAATGATCTGGCATGCACATTTTATTTTATCTCACTCTCTCTATTTCTCCCCCTCCATCAACTTCCCTAAGTAGGCTACAGTTAAACATGAATATATTTATGTGTGTATATGTATATACGCATATAGACATACATAAATGTATACATATATATTTACTCATACCCATACCCACACTCTATATCCATATATACTACGTACACACACACATACACAGATATACATATATATATATGTATATATATATGTATATATATACATATATACATATACATATACACATACATAGATATGCATTTCAAACACTATTACTATGGCTGATAACATAATGTAGATTTTTCTCTTGATTGAATCTCTGTCTTTATTTGGAATGTATGAATACTAGCCTTATGTTTTTTTCCTAATAAACTACTCCTGATCATTATTATTGTGTTTCTGTACATCTCTTATTTCCTCTCTTTCTAAACTCTTCTACTTTATTTCTATTTCTTAACTTGCCTTATCTTCTCCCATCTTTTCCCCTCACCCTTTTCTTCCCTTTTTGTCCTATTACTGTTAACTTGCACATTTTATCCCATTCCTGTTAATTTAAACACCCTTCTGTACCACACCTCATCCTATTCCTTTCTTTCTTTAAAGATTTTGGAGGATGCTATAGCCCCCTTGATATACACACACAAACACACATGCTCATACATATATATATATATATATATATATATATATATATATATATATATATATATATATTATTCTCTATTTAATCCATTCCAGATATGAGTAGGTTTTCAGAAATAGCATCTTTCTTCCTCCTATTTAATTGCTCTGTGTACACCTTATTCACATTGCATAATTATGATTTTTACCTTTTCCTAGATGGTTCACTTTTAAAAATCAGATCATACTCAGTTCTGCTACAATTTTTTTGGACTATGCATTTACTAATGTCAATCTTAGACATATGGTTTACCATATGTTGAAAATATAAACAGTTTACCATTATTGAGTTCCTTGAAATTAGTCTTCGATATTGGCTCATATCAAACTCAGATTTGTTTGAGACAAAATCCTGAAAATCTGAGAGTTCAATGAATGTCCATTTTTTCATTCAATATTATAATTGATTTTACTGGATTTTGGTCACATGTTCAATTCTTTTGATTGTTGATACATAATATTCCAGGGACTGTGGTCATTTATTATAGCTACTTATAAATACTATATAATTCTAACTGTAGCTCCAGCATATTTAAATTATGCTTTGTTTTGTTTTTTGTAAAATTTTCTCTTTGTCCTGGGTTTTTTGAAATCAAGCAATAATATTCCTATGTTTTCCTTGTAGAATTTTTTGAGGAGGTGATCAGTAGATTTATTTTATTTCTACTTTCCCCTTTTGTTCTATCACTGCTGGCTACTACAGGAGAGCAGAGTTCTTGGTTTTAGGTTCCAAGTCAGAAGGAAAAACTGAAATGAAGCATCATTCTATCAACTTCCATTTCACCTGCCTGTCCCAGAACTAGAAGTGGTTACACTAATAAATGCTCATGTTAAAAAAAATGAGCAGCAAAAAGGAGAAAGTACCCAAATATAGCAAATTACTATGTGACTAGGGAAGACACAGAGAAGGACATTGAAATAAAAAAGTGTTTCCTATGGCAGAATAATGTTAAATAGCTAGCTCCATAGAAAGAATTTATAGAAGAACTAAAAAAAAGACTTTAAAAATTAAATGAAAGGGAGGAAGATTCTCCGAAGATAGTGAAGTTTGTAAATTTCAAGTTCAAGTTTTCCAGATTTCCTTCACAAATAAAGTAATTTGTGCTTCAGAATGAACATAGACTGGTGAAAAATTAAGAAGACTTGGGACAGAAGAGGGGCCCTCCAGATACAACCTGAGAAAATCTGAAGACTCAGAGTTTGGGATTAACCCTATGTGAAGTGCAAATTTGTCCAGGCTAACTGCAGAAGAATGAAATGAGGAACCCGGAACTTAGCTAAGTTTAACTGGAGCCTCAGTCAGAACCACAGAAACTTTCATGTCCCAGACTGAATGAGGAGTTAGGGTCTGAGTCCCAGAGGACTGAGTGAGCCTGAACTGATTAGGAACACTAGGCCTGCTGTGCTGCAGAGAAGAGGCCTTGGACTAGAAGGAACCAGTGGGCCATTTAGTGCAAAGGCAGTGGGGCAGGGATGCTGCTAGCTGTGGGCACTTGGTGGAGGGTGGAGTTTGGGGTTCCAGGTCACAAGGGAAAGTTCAAGTGAAGCTAGAAGCACCATCATCCCACCTCACAATTAGAGGTTCTTACAATAATGCCTCTTATTTATTTATTTTTATTTTTTTTGCTTTTATTATTATTATTATCATTTTGCTTTTTATTTACAACATATATGCATGGATAATTTTTCAGCACTGACAATTGCAAAACCTTTTGTTCCAATTTTTCCCCTCCTTCCCCCTACCCCCTTCCCCAGATGGCAGGTTGACCAATACATATTAAATATGTTGAAGTATAAGTTAAATATAATATATGTATACATGTCCATACAATTATTTTGCTATATAAAAAGAATCAGACTTTGAAATAGTGTACAATTAACCTGTGAAGGAAATAAAAAATGCAGGCAGACAAAGATAGAGGGATTGGGAATTCTATGAAGTGGTTCATAGTCATTTCCCAGAGTTCTTTCACTGGGTATAGCTGGTTAAATTCATTACTCCTCTATTGGAGCTGATTTGGTTCATCTGATTGTTGAAGAGGGACATGTCCATCAGAATTGATCATCATATAGTATTGTTGTTGAAGCATACAATGATCTCTTTGTCCTGTTCATTTCTGAAATCATCCTGTTAGTCATTTCTTACAGAAAAATATTATTCCATACCACAATTTATTTAGCCATTCTCCAACTGATGTACATCCAATCAGTTTCCACTTTCTGGCCACTACAAAGAGAGCTGCCACAAACATTTTTGCACATACAGGCCCTTTCCCTTCTTTGGTATTTCCTTGGGATATAAGCCCAGTAGTAGCACTACTGGGTCAAAGGGTATGCACATTTTGATACCTTTTTGGGCATAATTCCAGATTGCTCTTCAGAATGGTTGGATTCTTTCACAACTCTACCAACAATGCATCAGTGTCCCAGTTTTCCCACAGCCCCTCCAACATTCATCATTATTTGTTCCTGTCATCTTAGCCAATCTGACAGGTAGCCAATCTGACAGGTGTGTAGTGGTATCACAGAGTTGTCTTAATTTGCATTTCTGTGATCAATAGTGATTTGGAAAACTCTTTCATATGAGTGGAAATAGTTTTAATTTCATCATCTGAAAATTGTCTGTTCATATCCTTTGACCATTTATCAATTGGAGAATGGCTTGATTTCTTATAAATTAAAGTCAATTCTCTATATATTTTGGAGATGAGGCCTTTATCAGAACCTTTAACTGTAAAAATGTTTTCCCAATTTGTTACTTCCCTTCTAATCTTGTTTGCATTAGTTTTGTTTGTGCAAAAACTTTTTAGTTTGATGTAATCAAAATTTTCTATTTTGTGATCAATAATGATCTCTAGTTCTCCTTTGGTCACAAATTCCTTCCTCCTCCACAAGTCTGAGAGGTAAACTATCCTATGTTCCTCTAATTTATTTATGATCTCGTTCTTTATGCCTAAATCTTGGACCCATTTTGATCTTATCTTAGTATGTGATGTTAAATGTGGGACCATGCCTAGTTTCTGCCATAGTACTTTAAGTCTTGCAAAACAGTTTATAAATGTTATCTTCATGCACTTCCATAAGGTCAATACAACAGTTATTAATATGCCCAAATTTCAGATAAAGAAACTAAGTTTTAGAAAAAGGTGATTTTACTATGTTTCTTTTTGAAAATAATAATTATTAGAGTTGTATTGAAAGCCCAGTCTTCTTGACTCCAAGTCTAGCATGCATTATGACATGACAAATAGTAAATAAAGTTCATTAGTTTTTAATACAAAGGCATTTCCCCTCCCCTGAAACCATCTAAGATACTGCCTTATAATGGGTAATAGAAAATTATAGAATTTTGAAAACTAATTTTCTCCTGGGAACTATGGAGTACTAGATTTCTTTCTATGTGTGATTAGGCTAAAACAATACAAACTTCACATGTGCCAATTAGTCCCAGTGAAGCTATTTGCAATGGTTAATGCTTAGACAGATTTGTCCAGATTACCAGATTGATTATCAATTCTCACATAGGCTACATGAAATCCAAATATCAGGGTAGGATCCTGGGTAGGAATTCATGGTGAACTATGGTTTTCTGGTTTTCCACTCATTTTATTGAAGGATAGTGGCTAACAAAGTACCTACCCTGAATATTTATCATTCTACACTCCTAAGGGCAGAGGTAAAGATCTTTGATTTGTTTTATTTATCCTTGATTCCAAATGGGCACAGACATGGTAATAGTCATATTTCTACTGTTTTAATGCTGAAAGCAAACATGACTTTTGGTGAAAACATGTGGTCAGAAATATATTAGAGTAAAAATCTTTACTTTTTTGCTATCTCCCATTAAATATAATTAATACTGTTTAATATTAAAACTAAAATAACTCTTTCCTGGAAATCCAATTTAAATTGGAAAACATACTAAAATTAGAATCAGAATTTTTTTCCTCCCAAATTTTAGAACTTACCCTTTCTAACAACAAAAGTATGGTCAAGTCACTGAAACTGACTCTTAGTTTTTGCTATCAGTACAAAGAGTAGCAATAATGGCTATTTGAATGTTGCTTGAATGAAAACGCTTGGTAAATTTCCAGTGTTATATAATTTTTTTATTAATTCCTCGTATTTTTTTAATAGAGTTCAGATAGAAATTATGTAGGGACAAACCAGAATCCTTTTATTATTGTTTAATTTTTAATATTCAGGGAGCTATTGAATGGAAGGATAAAATGTCTGTTTCCTATATACTAAATGAAAACATTTTTAAGATGACTACAATAGTAGACAGAATGATGGGGATAATATGTATTCTGTTTTTATCTTTCATGCTATTTTTTCTGTTACTAGATACTTAGTTAATTTCATTCTTCTTTTCAGTGAAAAAATATTATAAATATTACAATAATTTAGAAGGTTCTGAACCTGTGATTTTACTAGAGTAAGGGTGTCCTTCTACCATTGCAAAAGTGTAAATACTCTGCAATTTACAGTCTTAAGAGTCTGGGCCACTGAAAGGTTAAATCGCTTGCCCATAGTATATAAACAGTACATGTCAGAAGCAAGACCCAATTCTTCATCACTTTAATTTTAATACAGTATGCCACAGCCTTATTTTCTATCTCCATTCCTCTTTATCTTTCTCTGTATAAATGCACACACACACATATACATATATACATATATGTATATATTTACATATATTTCAAGTACACATATGTATATGTTGCATTTAAATTTAGCTTTATAAAAAGTCTAAAATGTAAATGTAGCATCACTAAAAATAGCAAGAATAGGCTACTCTCTAATGAACTCTCATTTAAGATCTTACACTGCCATAAACATATACTTTTAGTAAAATGTTTATATTCATGTGAAGAGCTTAGTCATGTTATTTATTTAATATAAAAACATAATTCATAAATGTCAATAAATATTTAATGAGAAGAGTATTCTGTTATGATAGATTAGATGATTAAACAAGGCATTCATTTTATCTTTTTAGTGCAAAATATTTAGACTAGAAGAAATGGTGTGAGTCTAAGTACTAACTGATGAGAACATTTCTTATTTAGTCAGCTATGAAAAGCATAAAGCTAATTGGTAGGCAATATTCTAAAGTAGCAGCATTCAATTACAGTGTTTGAAAATCATCAGTGGAATACAAGATAGGAGTTATGTTATAATATTTTGCACATTTATAATACAGGTTAATTTAAAAACATAGAATTGATGTTTAACACCCTCATAAAAATGACTGCCTCATGTCAGATGTCATCTAAAGTAAGTTCAATAAAGATGTGTACTCTTTTGCATAAACAAGTAGTATTTTTTGTCCTTTATTAGAAACTTTTCTATTTTTTAATGGGAATATTAGTCATGGTTCATACACACATACATATATAGCTAGAAATTTGGTAAATTATATTATATACACATAGCAGGAAATTTGATAAACTACATTACATTTATTCCAAAATACAGGAAATAATTAGAAGAATAATTCAAAATCAATAGTTACTTAAATCTGACTGAATATATTCCTAGGCTAACAAAAGAATTGTAGTCACAGGTCCATCTCATTATAGTCAGGATTGAATTGTTTTGGAACAGGTCCAGCTCACTTGTTCAAAGTGAGTTTTCAACAATTAAAAATATTATTCATTTTATATCAGACAAACTGTTTCGCTGAATTCCCTGGCAAGGGAATCAGAAGTTCTAGAATTTCCTTAAGTAGAAAAAAGGTGGATTGGTTACAGAAAAGGTATTTGTACCATAATGAAATGAATTAAAAAATGAGAGTAAAGTTGTATATGGACTATCTCTCTCTCTCTCTCTCTCTGTATATATATATATATGTGTGTGTGTGTGTGTGTGTGTGTGTGTGTGTGTGTGTGTGTGTGTATACATATATATATATATATTTATATAATGTAATCTTGTAATATTGTTGACAGTAAGATATTTAGTATATCTATCTGATTTGACATAACAGATAATATCAGATAAATTAGATATAATATCAGATATTATCTATTGGTAGATAAGCCCAGAAGTCTATGTTGTATTCATTTTGTTTCTCCAATTATAATGCAACATTAAAAATGTTCTACTAGGCACTATACAGATCTATAGGTAACAAGGAAATCAATGTAGGCGAGTTGGAGACATATTAGAAGAATGAGTATTAAATTTATTATATGCATTTGGACCTTATTAGCAAAGATAATTGAAAAACTAGTATTAACATTGAGAAGCTCCTCAACCATCAGTAGTACCCTGTTCCTTCTCCCTCATAGTTCTTCTTCTTATTATAAGAAATACAAATTAGGACAATTCAATTTAGAGCAAATCACAGAAGAAATGAAAAGAAACAGAAAATAATTTGAAGATGTAAGATCCTGGATATTTATTGTGTGCTACTGATATTAAATTCCCATGCAACCTCAAATAAATGTTGAATTGGTACTTCTTAATGGAAGACAGTACTGATTGATATTTCTTCAATTTAGTGAGACCATTTTTGTTTTTCTGTTTAATTCTGTCCTTGAAAAGAGGGAACTATTTTGTTTTATTAACTTTTTTTGGGGGGGAACTATTTCTAATATGGTATTCTATGGGCTGAAGATTCTTTAAAAATTCTCTGGTAGGTGATAAGTTAGCTATTTAAGAAGGAAAATTAATTATTTCATGACATTAGAAAATATTTATAGATTTGTAGAAAGTTAATATTGGAAAAGACTAGACATTCTTTAAATCATAGATCAGTGACTTCTCTTTTTGGCACAATTCTAGACAATATTGCTAAAAGTATATGGCATAATAGATAGGGAGTTTACCTCATACCACTCAGGACTTGTGTCCAACTTGTGTCCTTGACACGCATTATGACACATTTGCAAAAGTAGTTTCTCAGATTCCTATGAAATTCTCCAATATTATAAGTTCAGTATAGATATTGATTAGCATTGGTAAAATGGCTTTTCTAATCAATGATTCCGTGCATCAATGAAATCATAGATCAAGACACTCTTCCCTCCCCAAGAAGAAAAAAATTAAAATTTCTTCTTATTTTTATGTCAAAGTGATTCAAAATTCCTTTAAATATTTAACAAACAGAAATAACTTAAACTTCTGATTCTTTATATTAAAGCAATGAAGCATAGTGCAATGAATTTTATTGGGTCAAATGATTTTGCTACTGGCAAAAAAATGTGAATTAAAGAGGGATTTCCTATAAGTGGTAAGATTCTCCAGATACTTTTGCTTATATATTATACTGTGCTAATTTCCCCTTTTTGGGGAACATTACAGACCCTCCTACAAGAGATTCATAATCACTACAAAGTGAGTTTTAGTCAATAATCCACAGTGGAAAAGTCAAGTACATAAAATGCGACTCCTAATGTTTAGACTATGACATGAAATTGTATCATAATATAGAGTGTATAATCTACATAATCTACCTATATAAATATCTATATGACATCTATATCTTAACCCATATCATCTATATTCATCTATCTATATCACTGTATCTTTCAATTGTCTTTTTAATACTGACAAGCACATGGTTAATATTGACAAGCATATAGTCTTTTTATGAGCTTATATTCTAGAACTATTTACCAAAGCAAGATCTAGTGCTTGAGCTTTTCTGACATAGTCTTTGAAATTTCAAGATAATCTCTAAAAATTATTAAGCAACGAGGTATATATTAGCAGAGGAGAAAAGCAAAAAGAAATGGATAATGTCTTGTCAAAGAATTCAATATAGTTTAGTCAGTTCTGATATGACAACATAGCCAGACTTAAAGAATAGTTAGTAGTTTAATATCAATATGTCAGGAAACCTATAGTGAAATATTCAAGGGATGTGGGCTTGGCTTTTCTCTGTGTTATTTTCCATTGTTACCAGTGGCTTGAATGAAGTTAATGTTCACTTAATTTCAGATAACTTTAGTTAAATAGTTAATAAACTGGAAGACATATTTCAAATTTTAAAATATCTTATCTATTAGAATATTGAGCTTGGATAAATATACAGTCTTTCATTTGGTTATACAGTGAAAGGTCAATGATCATCATCAATAAACATTTATTAAATACATTGCATGTACATATATAGAACTTGAATTGAGCCTCCTGACTCCCAATGTATTGACCTATCTAGAATATTATCTTGCCTTTAATTGAAATCCAACATAAATAAAGAGAAAGAGTACTTCACTAACTTTATTTAATTGAAATAAATTTTCTTCTCCATAAATTTGATTTGAGTAACTAAAAGAACTTGGGGATGTGATTACTTAAGATCTATGATCTTAAAGATAATGGAAAATGGGAAAGATTCTGCTGGCATGAAGATAGGCAAGTGTCTTAACATTCAGAAATAATAAAGGAAAGAAATAATACATCAAAACTGAATTAAAAGTTGAAATTTATACTTTAAGAGAAGAAAAAAAAACTTAGTATTTTGAATTATTGCCAAAATGAATGGATATGTAATTTCTTATCAGAGAATGGTCAAGTGGAGGTATACATGAATCTATTGGGTAACATTATAAACATTCTTGATTCCTTTGCTTCTCCTCTCTAAATGCTATTTTAACATCTTTATATATCATATCAAATGCTGTCTAAACATGGTCTTTCCACTGTCATCATTTTTGAGAATAGGTTTCAACAGAAATGGTGGCAAATCTATTCCATTTTCCACCTCTTTCCATAGTTTCATTAATGTTTTGGAGATGATCTGGATAGTTAGATCTCATGTTACACTTTCCACTGGTTCACTTTGCCTTCTATGTTTTATATTTCTATTTTGTGAGACAATATTGCTAAGTAAAAAAAAAATATAGAAAACTGTCTTCTGTTACTTTCATAACTTTCAAAAATTAGTTCATATCCAAGGTAGTCTGTTACAGTGGAAAGATTACTATATTTGGTGTCACTGTACCTGGGTTGAAATTACTACCCCTAGTAGTAATCTTGGCTCAGTTATTTGACCCCTATGGGCCTCAGATTCTTTACCTGTAAGTGAAAAGTTTGGATTACATGATCTCCAAAGTTCTCTCCAAATCTAATTCTATATTGAACTTTAAATTGGTGATACCTTTAGCTTCTATTGCTTTTTTATTGCTCTCCATTGCACCAGCAAATCAAATGATTACTAGGGTTTGAGGGTTTGAGGATCTTTTGTTCTGTTCCTTTTGGTATTTTTTTTTACATTGGTTAGACTTCTTTCAGGAAGAGTCAGTACTTCCTCAAAATACCCCTGGGGAGGAAAAAAAAAGACTTTTCAAAGTCTAATGGATAAGTGTAAAATGAACAAAAGGGCTCATAAGTTTCCATGATGGGAAAGATCACATGATCAGGGGTTATTGGAAAAGGCTTCATTTTCAGTTTGAAATTGGCTCTCAAATGAAATTTAGGATCAAAGAGAACAGAGATAGAATCACATTCCAAAAAGGGGGATATTGAACTAGCTTTGTGCAATAATATTGAAGATAGCTTTCCATCCTATTTTACTTTTAAATATATTTAATTTGGAAGAATTCCTTTGGGAGAAAAAATAAGTTTTACATCCATAAAAAATTCCATTTACTTTTTTTCCCAATGAAATATTATCCCTATTATATAACATGTGATGTTATTACATTTTATTTTTCACCAAATAAATCTGGATATCATAGCCATTAGACTAAATACATATATACTGTTATTCTCTCTTTTAAAGGCCATACACAGTGAAGAATGAATTTAAATTCCATCCACAAGTTAATTGAAGAAACACACATTTTAAGCTCCAGCAATCTTCACTGAGATCACCTTGTGAAACAGAGCCACTTGCCTCACCACTCCAGGATCCCTGTAATTCCTACTTACTAAATCAAAGCATGTATACAAATGGTGCCAGGAACTTCTGTGCTCACTCTTATGGCAGCAATGATTGGGATATCTGTGAAGAGCTTCGAATTCGAGAACTTGAAGAAGTCAAGGCCAGAGCTGCCCAGATGGAAAAGACCATGCGTTGGTGGTCAGATTGCACTGCCAACTGGAGAGAGAAATGGAGCAAAATACGAATAGAAAGGAATAAAGCCAGGGAAGAAGGACGGCAGCTCAGAATAAAGTTAGACATGGCAATGAAGGAATTGAGCACACTCAAAAAGAAACAAAGTTCACCTAATGAAAAGGTATTATTGGATGCTGAAGTCATTAGGAAGGAGAAGAGTGGTCATGTGGAAGATTCCTGTCCACAAGAAGTTCAATTTCCAATGATTGCTAAGGAATATAATCCTCCTAAAATCAATTTGGGAAACATACAGATTTCTCCCAACGAAGATATAAGCAAGAAGGTAAGGGATAATTGTCATCAAATAATCTCATCTTCTAGAGACTATTTAAATTTTTTTTCTTTTAAAAATAAGTTTAAACATAATTTATTAAAAGCTATTCAGATATGTTCCATTTAACTTAACTAAAATGACAATGTAATGACCCATGTTACTTAGACAAAAAATACAGCTCTTTATCTTGACTCTTCTATTTTTCTGCAGTAGCAATTGGGTATAGAGGAAAACTCTATAAACAGTATTCAGAACAAATCCATGAAATAAGGTCAGAAGTAACTGTGGGTTGTTTCATTAAGAAATCACAATATATCACTTTTTTTTCTATCTCTGTTTAGTCTTCTATCTGAAAAGATACTTTGGCATGTAAAAAACATTACAAAAAAATCTTTAAGGTATTCCATGGCATTTTAGAGACTATAAAAGTAAGAGGTATAACATGGAAAGGATAAAATACATTTGGGTGCTTATAAATCTAATAGAATTAAGATAAACATTACTTTTGTTTGAATTCAATATATACTTCTCCAGTGTTCTGGCCCTCTACATCTCCAGCTTTCTTTTGTTTTTGAAAACAGGTGGTCAAACTCTCCCTGACTTCTCAGGGAGGTGAGAACACCAAACCCAGATATTGTTACCAGGTTTCCTCTGGATTGAAGGGTCTTACTTGAAACAGGTATACATAAATCCATTAGCATGGAGGTATAACACAATCACATAGAATATAACACAGGCTAGTAATGATGTAACAAACAACATGAATCAATATGAGGAATTATACATGTCCATAAATCCTAGAAGGAGCATAAATAATAACAATCACACATACACCTCCTCCATCAGCCAAGAGATAGTCCAAAACCAATCTATTGCCCACTATTTCATGGGTCAAAGAATCCAATGATTCCTTTAAGTTTTGAAGTCCTACAGTAGTTTCATCAACAATTTTTGATGTTCATGAGCCAAGCTTTTTCAGGGGCACATGTAGTCAGAGATGGAGCCACCCGATGTTTCTTGGGTCTTCTCCTTCTCTCACAAGGTGAATATGATTTGTTGACACCCATCTGATTCCTTCTCCATCTATCGAGATATAAGCAAACCCTCTCCCCCAAGCAACTAACCTATCTGGTCCCTTCCATTCATCATTTTCTGGATCTCTCCACATCACCTGGTGATCATCTAAAGATAATGGAGCTACTTGCACTGGTGGGTTATAAAACTTGTCTGCTGGAGCTAGTACATCTTCATCAAAAATCAAAAAATTGATCGTATAAAGAGCTAAATTTAAAAGTTCTCTAGGGTTACCTGTGGCTCTCCCTCTCTTTTGTTTTTGGAGGAGCATCTTGATGTCTCTGTTTCTCCTCTCTATTATTGCCTGTCCTTGAGGATTAAAAGGTATGGTAGGGTGTGTAAATCTGATAGTATGCACAAAAGTGTGCAAAGTGTTTAGAAGTATATGCAGGTCCATTATTTGTTTTTATTGCTTGTGGCACACCCATAATTGCAAAAGCTTGTTTAAGGAATTCAGTGATTACTCAGTCAGTCTCTTTTGCTGCTGGTATTGCAGCATGTCCTTGCTATAGATTTGCAATCATTAGGGGTTAAAATTTCAAAAGCCAAATTCTCTAATAACATCTTACCATAAGATGATGTAGACCCATAAAGATTGCATGCCTTTTTCAGATCTTTGATAATTTCCAAATTAAATGAAGTGTATTTTTTTCTTGACCTGAAAGTCAAACTCTTCAATCAAAAGGTACATTACTATTCTCAAATCAGATATATCTTGTTCTTCATTTTTAGCTTTAACTAATGCCTTTTATAAGTGTGTCATAGGGGGTGGCAAAGCTGCTGCATAACTCCTTTCTTGTTCAATTCTTCATGCTTTTCAGCTGCTTTATCAGCACCATCCCCTCCTGCTCTTTCTCCTTTTTCCTTATTTTAAAACTTGTGGGATCCCTTAAAGCCAACTGTATTATGTTGTATATAAAGAATGTTTCCTTAGGAATTGAATCAGGACCGTTATCATTGTGAAACTCAATTAGTTGCTCTCCAACTAGTTTCCACTTATCTGACTCTAATTTTTCTTCCTTAGAAAACCAAAGAGATGTACATTCTAATATTTCTAAGAGTTCAATAATCTGCTCCTAAGTTACCAACAAACCTTGCTTCTTTATTAACCTAACTATGCATTCTACACACTTCTCTTGGGATGGGGAAGGCTCTTTTCTTAATATTTGCCGTATTTTAGTTGAAAAATGAAAGTGACTAGTTTAGGCCTTAGCAAAGTTTTCTGCTTGTCTGTTTTTATACTCACCCTATTTCCAGGTCATAGGGACTTCTCCACTGAACTTATGATCGTGTCAGTTGAACTGCTGAGTATAGGTCCTTATGTCCACATTTGGGTGCCAAAATGTAATGTTCAGACTAGCTTTCTGAATGTCCTCTGGTATGAGATGGACAATCCTGAGAAGTTAAGAAGGGTGTAATCACCTCCTTTTTTGGTGTTTTTATCTCTCTTCCTGAGAAGTCAGGGAGGGTATGATCACCTGTGTTCTAAAACAAAAGAAAGCAGGAAATATAGAAGACCAGTATTCTGGAGAAGTATACTTGAAACAATGTGTTAACTCAGTGGAATTAATGAGATAACGGTTCTCTAGTTCACACATATCTAGTATAATATAATGGTATAATCACTCTAATTTGATATAATGATATAATCACTCCAGATTGGCTTATACTCTGTAAATTGTAATGATGTAATTGTAATAGGGTATTTAAGGGCTGAGAAAACTAGGGACAAAATCAGACTCAGACTGAGACTGATTGGAGACTGCTGGAGAAGACTTGAGTCAGACTGAGACTGGGTCAGACTTTGATAGACACAGACTGTGAAAGATTCAGATTGTGAAGGAAACAATAAAGGCTTTGGCCTCTATTCTTGTCTATCCTCATGGTGACTATCCTGCTGAGACTAAGGCCATTCTGTAGGACCTCCAGAAAGCTAGCCTGAACATTACAGGTATGGATAGCATTCTTCATCATAAGTTTTTCAGAGGAGTCTTGAATAATTGTATTATTGAGAATAGCAGTCATTCACAGATGATTATCCCACAACATTACTATTACTTTGTACACAGTATATTATATTTCTCTTGAGCTCATTGAGGACTTTCCATGTTTTTTTTCTGAGAACATCTTGATCATTTCTTATAGATACAATATTCCATAATAATACATATAATTTATTCAGCCATTCTTCAATTGATAAGCATCTCTCAATTTCCAAATCTTTGCCCTGAGAAAAAAGCTGCTGTAAATTTTTTTGTGCATTTTCTTTTTTAAAATTTAATTTAGGATGTATGCTTGGCATTGGCATTGTTAGATCAAAGGAAATACATGATTTTATAGCCCTTTGTGCATAGTTTCAAATTGCTCTACAGAATGGTTATTGATTTATATACTCATAAAAGTAAGGTAGAATTCCTATATCCATATAGAGTATATATTGTTTTCGGTTAAAACCAAATCTGATAAGAGTAAAACTCACTTACTCTCCTTTTCCTCTTCTCCTATTGCAAAAGCTTTTTCTTGATTCTTTTATTGCAGATAATTTATGCCAATCCATCTTTCCCTTACTCTAAGTACATTCTCTCATCCCTTAATTTTATTTTTAAAAGATATCATCTATTCATGTTCAGATCACACCTGTAACATCTAACTGCCCTAATAATGATAAAAGTCTTATGAGTTATAAGTATTATCATCCCATATAGAAATGAACATAGATTAACTTTATGTCCTTTATGATTTCCCTTTCCTGATTACCAGCTTATGCTTCTCAAGTTCTGTATTTGAAAATCACAATTTCTTTCAGCTCTGCTCTTTACATCAAGAATGATTTGAAAGTTCTCTATTTCATTGAAAATCCACCTTTTCCACCTGAAGAATTATACTCAAGTTTGCTAAGTAGATGATTATTAATTATAATCCTAATTCCATATCTCTTTGGACTATCGTATCCTTTAATATAGAAGCTCTAACTCTTGTGTTATCCTGACTGTGGCTTCATTATACTTTAATTGTTTTTTTTTTTTTTTTTTTTTTTTTTTTCCTGGATGGTTATAACATTTTCTTCTTGACCTGGGAGTTGTGAAATTTGGCAATAATATTCATGGAAGTTACCATCTTTTGGTCTTTTGCAGGAGGTGGCAAGTGTTTTCTTTAGATTTTTTTTATTTTACTCTAAAGTACTAGAATATCAGAAGTTTCCTTTGATAATTTCTAGAAAGATGATTACATTTGTTTTAATCATAGGTTTTTTCAGGTAGATTTATAATTATTAAATTACCTCTTCTGACTATTTTATAGATCAGTTGTTTATCCAGTAAGACATTTCACATTATTTTCTTTTTTTTTTTTTTTTTTCATTTGGGGTATTGTTTTATTGTCTCTTGCTTTATTATGAAGTCAGTAGCTTCCATTTGTTCAATTCTAGTTTTTAAGAAATTGTTTTCTTTGATGAGCTTTTCTAAATTCTTTCTTATTTGGCTGATTTTGTTTTTTAAGGTATTCTTTTCCTCATTAGCTTTTTGTATTCCCTTTTTTATCTCTTTCATTTCTCTTCCCAATTTTTTCTCTACCTCTCTTACTTGATTTTCAAAATCCTCCTTGAATTCTTCTATGATCTGAGAACAGTTATTCTTTTATTCTTTGTTTTAAAGTTTTTCATTTTCAAAACATAATGCATAATTTTCAACATTCCCCCTTGCAAACCCTTGTGTTCCAATTTTTTTTCCCTCCTTTCCTCCCACCCTCTTCTTGATGGCAAATAATCTAATACATCGTAAACATGTACAGTTCTTCTACATATATTTCCATAATTGTCATGCTGCATAAGAAAAATCAGATCAAAAAGGAAAAAATAGAAAGAAAATAAAATGCAAGCAAACGATAAAAAAAAGTAAAAATACTATTTTCTGATCCACTCTCAGACTCCACAGTTCTCTTTCTAGGTGCAGAAGATTCTCTTCAATACAAGACTTGGCTGTTGAAAAGAGCCACATCTATTATAATTTATCATCACATAATCTTTCTACTCCTGGGTACAATGTTCTCCTTGTTTTATTCACTTCACTTAATGTCAGTTCATGTTAATCTCTCAGGCCTCTCTGAAATAATTTTGCTTATCATTTCTCATAGAAAAATGATATTCCATAACATTCATGTACCATATATTCAGCTATTCTCCAACTGATACCATTCAGTTTCCAGTTTCTTGCCAATAAAAAAAGAACTATAACAGACATCTTTGCACATGTTGGTCTTTTTCTCTTTTTTATTATCTCTTTGGGATACAGGCCTAGTAGAGACACTGCTGGATTCAAAGTTTGATAATCTTTTGGGCAAAGATCCAAACTGCTCTTCTGAATGGTTAGATCAATTCACAACTTCACTAACAATGAAGTACTGTCATAGTTTTCCCTTGTTCCCACCAACATTCATTATTAGCTTTTCCTGTCATTTTAGCCAATGTGAGAGGTATGTAGTGGTACTTCAGAGTTGTCTTAATTTGCATTTCTCTGATTAATAATGATTTAGAGTATTTTTTATATGACTAGAAATGGTTTTAATTTCTTCATCTGAAAATTGTCTGTTCATATCCTTTGACCAATTATCAATTGGAGAATGTCTTGAACTCTTATAAATTTGAGTAAATTCTCTATATATTTTAGAAATTAGGCCTTTATCTGAACACTTAGATGTAAAATATATGAGTGTAAAAATTTTTTCCCCAATTTGTTGCTTCTCTTCTAATTTTGTATTCATTGGTTTTGTTTGTATAAAAACTTTTAAACTTAACATAATAACCTATTTTCCATTTTGCATTCCATAATGTACTCTAGTTCTTCTTTGGCCACAAATTCCTTCCTTCTCCATAGCTCTGAAGGGAAGATTATCCTTTGTTCTTCTGATTTGCTTATAGTACTGCTCCTTATGCGAAAATCATGAACCTATTTTGACCTTTCCTTGTTATAGGGTGTTAGGTGTAGGCCAAGGCCTAGTTTCTGTCACAGTAATTTCCAATTTTCCCAGTAATTTTTGTTAAATAGTGAGTTCCTTTATGATCTTTGGGTTTATCAAACTCCAGGTTACTATATTCATTGATTATTGTATCTTGTAAACTTAACCTATGCAACTGATCAACTACTCTATTTCTTAGCCAGTATCAAATGGTTTGTATTCACATTGCTTTATAATATAGCTTTAGGTCTGATACAGATAAGCACTTTTCATTTGCATTTTTTTATTAATTCCCTTAAAGTCTTGACCTTTCATTCTTCTAGATGAACTTTGTTATTTTTACTAGCTCTGTGGAATAATTTCTTGAGTGTTTAATTGGTAGATTAATTTAGGTAATCATGCCATTTTTATTACATTAGCTTAACTTACCAATAACCATTTGATAGTTTTCCAATTGATTAGATCTGATTTTACTTGTGTGAAGTGTTTTGTTATTGTGTTCATATAGTTCCTGACTTTGCCTTGGTATGTAGATTTCCAAATATTTTATATTATCTAAAGATATTTTAAATTGAATTTCTCATTATATCTCTTGTTGCTAGAGTTTTGCTGGTAACATATAAAAATTCTGATATTTCTATGGACTTATTTTGTATCCTACAACTTTGCTAAAGATGTGAATTGTTTTTAATAGTTATTAGTTGATTCTTTAGGATTCTTTTAGTATACCATCATATCTTCAAAGACTGATAATTTAGTTTTCACATTTATCTACTGATGCTACTAATCATTTTAAGGAAAACTCCATTTATTCCTAAACTCTGTAGTATTTTTAATAAGAATGTGTGTCAGATTTTTGTCAAAGGCTTCTTCTGTATCTATTGAGATAATCATAATTTTTGTTAGTTTGGTCATTGATACAGTCAATTATGTTAATAGTTTTCTTAATATTGAACAAATTCTGCATTCATGATATAAATCTTACTTGGTTATGGGGTATTATTCTGGTAATAACTTGCTATAGGATCTTTGCTAATATTTTATTTAAAATTTTTGCATTAATATTCATTAGGGAAATTTGTCTATAATTTTCCTTCTCTATTTTGCCCTGATATGATTTAGCTATCAGCACCATATTTGTGTCATACAAGGAATTTGGTAGGACTTCCTTCCCTATTTTTCCAAATAGTTTGCATAGTATTGAAATTAATTATTTTTTAAAAGTAGAATTCACATATAAATCCATGTGGTCCTAGAGATATTTCTTAGGGAATTGATTAATAGCTTTTTCTATTTCTTTTTCTAAATGAGACTAAATAATTTATTTCCCCTTCTGTTAATCTGGATAATTTATATTTGTATAAATATTCCATCCCACTTAATTTATCAGATTTATTGGCATACAGTTGGGGCAAAATAGCACCCAATCATTGTTCTCATTCTTCATTGGTGGAAATTTCACCCTTTTCCTTTTCTGATACTAATAATTTGATTTTCTTCTTTCCTTTTTCTAATCAAATTAACTAAAGGTTTATCTATTTTGTTGTTTTTTCATAAAAAACTCTTAATTTTATTTATTAATTCAATAGTTTTCTTACTTTCAATTTTATTAATCTCTCCTTTTATTTTCAGAATTTCAGATTTGTTATTTAATTGGAGTTTTTAATTTTTTTCCCTAGCTTTTTTAGTTGCATGCCCACTTCCTTGATCTTTTCTTTCTCTATTTTATACAAGTAAGCATCTAGAAATATAAAACTTGCCTAAGAACTGTTTTGGCTGAATCCCATAAATTTTGGTATGTTGTCTCATTATTGTCACTCTCTTGAATGAAAATATGGATTGTGTCTGATTTGTTGTTTCATCCACTCATTCTTTAGGACTACGTTATTTGGTTTCCAATTAATAGTGTTCTATTTTAGCTGGCCTTTTATTACATGTAATTTTTATTGCATTATGATCTGCAAAAGATGCATTTACTATTTCTGCCTTTCTGCATTTTTTTTGAGGTTGTTATGTTCTAAAACATGGTCAATTTTTGTGTTGGTTTCATACACCACCAAGAAAAAAGTGTATTCTTTTCTGTCTCCATTAATTTTTTTCCCAAAAATCTATTTTACCTAACTTTTCTAATATCCTCTTTACCTCCTTAACTTCTTGATTATTTATTTTATTGTTCAACCTATCTAGTTCTATATCTACCCAACTGGTACAGTTTGTTGCCTAAGTCTTCTTTCATTTCTCTTAATTTCTCCTCTTGGAATTTAGATGCCATAGCATTTGGGGCCTATATGCTTGGGATTGATATTACTTCATTATCTATCTATCAGTATCTATCACTTCATTATTATTTTTAGCAAATTGTAGTTTCCTTCTTTATTTCTTTTAAATAGCTCTATGTTTGCTTAATTTTATCTGAGATCAAGATTGCGACCCCTCCTTTTTTCACTTCTGCTGAAGCATAATAGATTCTGCTCCAGCCTTTTATCTTTAATCTGTATGTATCACTCTGATTTAAATGTGGTTCATGTGAATACATATTGGTGCATTCTGGCTTTTAATTCAATGTGCTATCCACTTCCATTTTATGGGAGAATTTAATCACTTCACATTCATGTGTAAAATTTCTACCTTTGCTTTTCCCTCCATTTTATTTTTCCCAAGTTACACTTTTCTCTTTCCTTTCTCCTTTTCCCTCTTCCTCAGTGTTTTACTTTTCACCACCATCTCCCTCAAACAGCCCTCCCTCTTTACAGCCCCCCTTTTTATTTCTTTCCCCTCCTACTTCTGTTTTCCTTTCTATTAGCCTCCCCCTTTCCTTTCTCCTTTCCTCTCCTACCTTCCTATAGTGTTAGACAAGTTTCTCTTTGAATCTAAATATGTTTAATATTTTCTCTTGGAGCCAAATCTGATGAAAATACTAAATGCACAATGCTCATCCCCCTCCCTGCTTTCCCTCTATTTTAATAGGTTATTTTTTGTCTCTCATGTAATGTAATTTATTGCTATTTTGCCTCCATCTCTATCTTCTTCCACTAGTATCCTCTTTCCACCTCTAGTTCCTTTTTCATATCAACACAATAAAATCAAATTATGCCTCCACCTCTAAAGTATGCCAATAATAGAGACACAGTTCTCATGAGTTAAACATATAATCTTCCCATATAGGGAGGCAAACTTTTAAACCTTTATAAACATATGTTTTTCTTTCCTTTTTGCCTTTTAATGCTTCTCTTGTGTTTTGTATTTGACTATCAAATTTTCTGTTTAGGTCTGTTCTTTTCATCAGAATTATAAGAAATTCATCTGTTTCATTCAATGTATATCTCTTCCCCTGAAAGATAATGATAAACTTTGCTGGATACTTTATTCTTGGATTGTTCCTTTGCCCTTCAGAATATCATGTTCCAGGCCTTTCTATCCTTTGAAATGGAAGCTTTTAGTTCCTGGATAATTCTGTTTACAGCTCCTTGATATTTGGATTATTTCTTTCTGGATTCTTGCAACATTTTCTCCTTGATCTAATAATTTTGAAATTTAGCTAAGATATTCCTTGGAGTTTTCATTTGCAAGTCTCTTTCAGGAGATGATCAGTGAGGTCTTTCAATGGTTATTTCACCCTCTGGTTTGAGGACATCAGGGCCATTTTCCTTGATGAATTCTTTAAAGATGTTGTCTAGGCTCTGTTTTTTAATCATGTTTTTCAGGTAGTCCAATAATTCTTAAATTTTCTCCCCTGGATCTATTTTGCAGATCAGTTGTTTTTGCAATGAGATATTTTCTTCTATTTTTTTCTTTTTTCTTTTCCTTCTTTTAGAAGTTTTGCTTAATTGATTCTTGATGTTCCATTGAGTCATTCGCTTCCATTTATTCAATTCTAATTTTTAGTGAATTATTTTCTTCAGTTAGCTTTTTTATCTCCTTTTACATTTTGCCAATTGAATTTTAAATAACTTGTTTTGTTCATTGGATTTTTTTTTCCAGTTCACAGACTCTGTTTTTCAAGAATTGCTTTCTTTTTTCATCTTGTCAAATCGATTTTATAAGTAGTTATACACTTTTTTCATTTTGATAAATCTTTTTTATGGCATTTTTGTCAAATAATTTCTCTGTTTCCTTTCACAAACTGTCCTGAAAAGTTCTCATTTCCTTTCCCCATTTTTATTCTAACTCTCTTATAAGATTCTTTTTTAATTCTTCCAAGAGACCCTTATATGTTGGGGATCAACTTGAATGGGATAAACTAAATGAAGACCTCAGAGATGTCAAATGAGAAAAGTTGTTGGGGGCTTCTGTGTTAGGATTTATAATCCTATATTTGCTGTTTGTTCTTTGTACTCCTTTGCTAACACCTTGTCTGTTTGGAATTGCCCTTTCTTGTGAGATCATAATAGATCTTTTTTTTTTTTTTTCTTCTTACATTGAGAGTTTCTGATTTTATTTTGGGTAAGGGTCACTGTCTCACACAATTTTGTGGGCTCATCCAGGATATTTCCTATTTGTGAAGCATCTCTCCCATATCAAATTTTTGGGGAGGTGCCCTCGAGAGTTCTTCAGTGGTCCTTGGACTTAATCCAGGAATTCACACTGATAGAATAAATTCTCCAAGAGAGAAACTCAGACAAAGCAAAAGTGGAAGTGGCCTAGTGAATATAGAGTCTCAGGAGATAAACCAGTTGAGAAAAAGTTATTCAAGCAAGTTGTATACAAAGCAGTTGTGGCAAGAAACTGGTGCAGGGGGAGGGGAAACTAAATGGTTAGAGTCCGTAAGAGGACTTTCCCTTTGTCAAGAACTAGTGAGCTGCCTGACTGACTGGGATTGGAAGTGGAAAACTTTAAGCAGTTGGTAAAAAGCTCCCATTTTCCTTTGACACTGGAAATTTATCATTGGAGATTCGGAACCATGATTTTTATGCTGAATAGACTCATTAGACTCCAGATCATGGTTGAAATAATTATTAACCAGACAACAAAGGCACTGAATTTGTTAGAAGACCAGACCAACCAGGCTAGAGAAACAGTACTCCAAAATAGATTTGTTGGCTAAATAAGATAGAATTTGTGGGAAATTAATATTTTACTGTTTAAAAATTGGTAATAATGGACAGGTAGTAAAGGAAATTGCCAAAGATATCAGAAAATAAGCCCATGTCCTATTCCAGATCTGGTCCTCACCATTTAATATCTCTTGGTGGTCTTGGTCTGGATGCAGCTGGTGGAAAGTGATTCTTTGCTTCCTTCTGAGAACTTTAGGTAGAATTATACTACTCTCTGCCTTGCTTCTGCTGTATGATACAGCTTATCACAAGGGTAGTACAGACATCACTGGTCAGATACTAAAGATTGAACTATCTGGATGGTCAGGTCCAGTGAGACTTGGAGTATTGAAATAACTAGGATGCATCTCACTAGAGAAAAAGGATAAACAGATCCAGAGGACTGGAGACAGAGAACAAGATGATTGAGAAAATGCATCAAGAATGGTTTGAGAGGTCTTCAAAGGTTAATAAATAAAGATGAAGGATGGAATGGTGGGGTTTTCCGTGTGTGTGTGTGTGTGTGTGTGTGTGTGTGTGTGTGTGTTTTTCCTGAGGTAATTGGGATTAAGTGACTTTCCCAGGGTTGCACAACTAGGAAGTGTTAAATGTCTGTGACCAGATTTGAACCTGATTTAAGGGTTGGTGATCTATCCATTGTGCTACCTAGCTGCCCCATTTTTTTTTTTCCTGAAGCAATTGGGATTAAATGATGTGCCCAGGGTCACACAACTAGGAGTGTTAAGTGTCTGAGACCATATTTGAACTCAAGTTCTCCTGACTTCAGGGCTAGTACTCTATCTACTATTTCCTATCTAGAGAGTGAAGTCCTCTCATAAGAATGTGGCCTTGACCTATGCCCTAATTATGGCTTGAGACTTTGTAATAACAAATTAAGTTATAGCTAAAGATTGCAGATGTTTGATTATCTTAGGAAAAAAAAAATCTTCCTGTTTCTCCTCCTCCACCCCCATCTTTTCATTAGCATTTAAGTGACTAATAGGTAAAGTGAGTTCTGGGGTTGATATTTAGTTCCTGGGTAAGAAACTTGGCAGCCAATGGGAGAAAAGGTCAGAAAGGCAAGTAGGAGCTTCTGCATAGGTTCTACATTATCCTATGTTTGCAGTTTGTTCTTTGCATTTCTCTACTGACATCTTGTCTGTTGGAAGTTGCCCTTTCTTGATAGATAGTAATAAATACTTTTTTTTTTTTTTTTTTTTTTTTTTTTTTTTTTTGCTTTTTACCTTGAGAATCTCTGTTTAAGGATTACTGTCCCACACAAACTTATATCACCCTTTGGGATTTCTTCCAGAGAAATTTTGCCTTTAACATCCTCAGGGTTTGAGGTCTGTTCTTCCCTGTCTCCATAAAATCTCCCTATTGTCAGAGCTGTTCTTGCTTTTTTGCTCATTTTTAAAAGTTAAGATCTGCTCTTAGGGCAAAGATGAAATTGTACCAACCTTCTACAGGAGACAGTGGCTTTATGCTACCCTGGGTCAGTGTACTGACTTCCTTCCTGTGCTAGATAGGCATGGTCAAGTCCCCTGTTATGCTGGGGTTCAGGGGCTCATTATTTGCCTTCTGTAGTTGTATGGGATGTCTCTCAGCTAATCTGCTGATCCACTGGCTTCTAAACCAGAACAGAGTAGCCAATGATGCTGTATTTTGCTTAAGAACCTCCCAGTAGATTTCCCCTCCATGCAGACACCACAGGGCCCTGATTCTTGCCCTACATTTGCACTTGGCTACTCCCCTCTGTCCATTTGAAACAAATCTTTTCTGACATTCTTCCAAAACATCTTTTGCTGGAAATTGTTACATTCCACATATTTGTCAGTTCTTCACTCCAAAACAAGTTCAGAGGCTCAATCTGATGTTGATCTGAGGGAAGACAGGAGGAGCTCAGACAAAAACCTGTCTATTCTCTACCATCTTGACTCTGCCCTGCCCCCTCTCCAATTATTATTTTTTTCCTGGAGGTTTTGCATATAGGAGATTTGACTCTGTTATCTTCTGAGTGTGTGTTTTGATCTTTCTTGTCACCTTTTTCTGTTGTTTGCTCATTTTCCCAGTTTATTATTTGGGCATTAACTCACTGTTTAAATCGGACTCTGTTTCCCGAGTGGAAGGTGCATTTTAACAAGCTTCACAGATTTTATGCAGCTGTTTTCAGAGATCTTTCTAGGGATCTGTAAGTTTTCAGTTCTCTCCTTGAGTATGATCCAAGGAGAAATGTGTTTACTAAGCTCCTGGCTTTTGCTCTGGTATGTGAATGACCACTTACTTGGTATGATGAGGAGGGTCCCCACTCCTTCCTTTAGTTGTAGGGAATATATACTGTAGCTATAAGTTCTATAGTGGTTGTGTTTCTACTTGACTTGGAAATGTAAGCCAGAACTTTAACCTGTATATGTTCAGAGTGTGCTATTAACAAATTAACAAATGATAAATAACTTTAAAATTCTGTAATTCATTCTAAAAGCATAATCTTTACCCATTTAATTCATTAGTATCTATTAAATATCTCATGTGGTTAATTGAATCTCATTGTTACAAGAATATACAGATCTGTATATGTTCAGAGCAACAGAGTCCTGCATCTGAGCTAGCAAAGCCACCTTTGTAATATCCTTCTTACGAGCTATTCAACCTCCCTCATCGTCTTTCACTGAACCCTCCAGAAGCTGTTGCTGCTGTTACCAATGCTGATTCAGTGGCTCCCAAGGCTTGTTCCTGGTTTCTGGGGTCCCCCCTCACTCTAATATAACAAACTTCCTGATGACTTTCCAAATCATCCTTGGTGTCTGTGGGCTGTGAGATCTGAAAATCGCTGTTGCTGCTGTCACTGATTTCCTTATACTGCTTTGCTGCGGTCATAACTATGCTGCAATTCCACCCTGATGCAACATACCTATCCTACTGACCTTCTAAATTGTCTTTAGTTGGGAAATTGTTCCACTCCATCTATGTGCTTACAGTCATTATTTAAAAGTTTTTGGAGAAGTTTGGGGGAGAGTACAGATGAATACCTGTTTTTACTCTGCCATCTTGACTCTGCCTTCTACATTCCTTTTGTAGATATAGTTTTGCCACTTTCAATCAATTAAAATGTGGAATTCTGTATAGTCTTGTAACAATGAGATTCAATTAACGACATGAGATATTTAACAGATACTAATGAATTAAATGGGTAAAGATTATGCTTTTAGAATGAATTACAGAATTTTAAAGTCATTTATCATTTGTTAATTTGTTGATAGCATACATGAAATATTATGTGGGAAGGCAGTAGAAAGGAGAGGGGTATTGCCTGAAATAATTTATAATATAAATAAAATATATTTAAACATGAATAAATGCAGGAAATGTCTAAATCTGAAATTTCTTCAGGAATTAGGGGAAATGAATTACCATAAGATGTAAAAGAAGCCTTAAGCAGCTGCTCTGATTTAGAGCAGCTTCTTCTGCCAGCTCTAAGCATAAGAAGGGCCATGCCTCATTTCTCTCTGCTTACTATTTTACTTAGTATATTACACACATCCCATTTGTTATTTGACAACTACTGCTCAGAGTGTAAAGTACTTTTTATATAGAAAATGGAGAATAAAATTAAGCACTACTGCCTCTGTGTACCACTATTAGAAGGAGATATAATGTATTTATTCATTCTTATATTGTAGTGTATAGAGGTAATTTAAGTATATATTTTTTTCCTCAGTGGCAGTAGAAATTCATAACAAGTAGACATTTAAATGTTATATATATATATATATATATATATATATATATATATATATATATATATATATATATATATATAAAACTAGCATGGTTAGTATTCATTGTCATTAATTGGTAAGATGGTTATGTTTTCTTAATTCTGGTTAATCTTAATTCTAACTGGATACTGACTTGATATATGTATATTTCCTCAAAAATAGCAACCCCATAACTCATTAACTTCCTCAACTCCCATGACCTTCACTGCTTCTCAATTATATATGGAGATGGTTAGACCATGATCTTCCCATTACCTATGGGTGTTTTGCTTCCATATCAAGAACTCTGGAATTTCCCTAAATGATTATAATAGCCTGTCATTTTATACCTCCCTGTTCCTCATATCTTCAAAAATCTTCATCCTTGCCATAATCACCATGCTGTTAATTCTCTCTATTTTCCTATCACTTCCATTCTGGCTCTACTTTCCTCATTTATAAATCTGACCTTATAAATATTCCTACCTCAATGTTGTAGGGAACTTACGAAGTGTAGCTCAGAAGTTTCAAACAATGGCTCTGTCACAGGTTAAAATGTAATTAGAAAATATTTTTAAAAATAAAATTACATAAAATATAGATGATAATATTTTTGTTTATTGCTATCATTATTGTTAATATGTACCCACAAGAAGCATTATGAGTGGTTTAATGACTCTTATTTCTACATAAATTTGATACCACTTGTTTAAGTCACTATTGAGTTGCTGATTTGCATAAATGAAGTGATTTTCCATATTTAGAATTCCCCAGAGCAATGGGGAAGTTCCAACAAAAATCACAATAAAACAAGGAACAATTTTGTATATTGAGAAGATAATAATCTTATGTTGAATATTTTGAACTAAGAAAATGTGCCTTAATTATTTTCCCTATATTTCTCCTAAGATAATTGCTTTTTTAACATATTTTTAAATTTTATAATATAACTTTTTTTTTGACAGTACATATGCATGGGTAATTTTTTTTACAACATTATTCCTTGCACTCACTTCTGTTCCTATTTTTCCCTTCCTTCCCTCTACCCCTTCCCCTAGATGGCAGGCAATCTTGTACAGGTTAGATATGTTATAGTATATCCTAGATACAATATACGTGTGCAGAACTAAATTTCTTGTTGCACAGGAAGAATTGGATTCAGAAAGTAAAAATAACCTGGGAAGTAAAAAAAAATGCAAACAGTTTACACTCATTTCCCAGTGTTCCTTCTCTGGGTGTAGCTGATTCTGTCCATTATTGATCAATTGGAACTGAATTAGATCTTCTCTTTGTTGAAGATATCCACTTCCATCAGAATACATCCTCATACAGTATATAATGATCTCCTGGTTCTGCTCATTTCACTCAGCATCAGTTCATTTAAGTCTCTCCAAACCTCTCTGTATTCATCTTGCTGGTCATTTCTTATAGAACAACAATATTCCATAACATTCATATGCCACAATTTACCCAATCATTCTCCAATTGATGGGCATCCTTTCATTTTCCAGTTTCTAGCCACTACAAAAAGGGCTGCTACAAACATTTTGGCACATACAGGTCCCTTTCTCATCTTTAGTATTTCTTTGGGATATAAGCCCAGTAGTAGTACTGCTGGGTCAAAGGGTATTCACAGTTTGATAACTTTTTGGGCATAATTCCAGATTGCTCTCCAGAATGGTTGGATTTGTTCATAGCTCCACCAACAATGCATCAGTGTCCCAATTTTCCCACATTCCCTCCAACATTTATCATTATGTTTTCCTGTCATTTTAGCAAATCTGACAAGTGTGTAGTGGTATCTCAGTTGTCTTAATTTGAATTTCTCTGATCAATAGTGATTTGGAACACTTTCATATGAGTGGAAATAGTTTCAATTTCATCATCTGAAAATTGTCTGTTCATATCCTTTGACCATTTATCAATTGGAGAATGGCTTAATTTCTTATAAATTAGAGTCAGTCTCTTGAGATAATTGTTAAATCAGGTATTACATAATTGAGTAAATTAGTTTTGCTTTGTATATATATAATATATATATATATATATATATATATATATATATATATATATATATATATATATATAAAACATTTATATTTATCTCCCTAGGAAATACATAAGTTGTCAACCCAGAAAGATTCAACCAGGATTTGGATTTACAAGGTCCTAATTTCTTCAGAAAAGATCTTCATGACAACTGTATGGAGAAACCTGTATTGCTCCTAGATAATATACTACACCCTGCAGAGAAGGAATTAAGCCAGATTTCAACTCTGAAATTTCATTTGGATGACTCTCAGAAAATTTGTGGAAGGAAAGAAAGTAAGTGCAATTCATTGTATCTTTTGAATAAATCATGACTTTAAAACATTGAATAGAGTTAATTTAGATAAATGTTATAAGAATGTGCTTGCACTATTGTCTTTGTGACAATGTCTTTTCAAACACAGCTGGACTTGAAGCCATAAAGAACTAACTCTGACACTTATTGGATTGCTTTGGATCACTGAATCACTGAGAAGAACCAAGTCTTTTATAATTGATAATCACACATTCTTTCTGTTATTGTGTATAATGTATTTCTGCTTATTTCACTCAGCATTAGTTTATGTAAATTTTCTAGGCCCTTCTAAAATCAGCTTGTTCATCATTTTTATTGAACCATAATATTCCATTATCTTCATATACCATGATTTGTTCAATCATTCCCCAATTGATGGGCATTTACTCATTTTCCAATTCTTTGCTACCACAAAGAGAGTTGCTCCAAACATTTTTGTACATGTGGGTCCTTTTCCCTTCTTTATGATTTCCTTGGGATACGGATCTGGTAGTAGCACTACTGGTCAAAGATTATACACATTTTGATAGTTTTTGGGCATTGTCCCAGATTGCTCTCCAGA
Organism: Sminthopsis crassicaudata; assembly: GCF_048593235.1. NCBI lineage: Eukaryota > Metazoa > Chordata > Mammalia > Dasyuromorphia > Dasyuridae > Sminthopsis > Sminthopsis crassicaudata. The sequence continues at coordinate 208,298,650 of NC_133617.1, read as the reverse complement.
GTGATTGGATCATGTCTCAACTCCACAAACTATGCATTAGTGTCCCAGTTTTCCCACATCCCCTCCAACATTTATCTTTATTTTTTATCTGTCATCTTAGTCAATCTGAGAGGTGTGAGGTGGTACCTTAGAGTTGTTTTAATTTGAATTTCTTTAATCAATAGTGATTTAGAGCATTTTTTCATATGACTATGGAGGACTTCAATTTCGTCATCTGAAAATTGTTTATATTCTTTAACATTTATCAGTTGGGGGATGATGTATTCTTTTAAATTTGATACAGTTCATATATTTTAGAAATGAGACATTTATCAGAAACCCTGGCTATAAAATATTTTCCCCAGCTTTGTTCTTCCCTTTTAATCTTATTTGTGCTGATTTTATTTGGGCAAATCCATCTCTCTCCTTTCAAAGATGTTGGCACTGAAGTTCAGGCAAGTTAAGTTATTTGTCTAAGATTACATATATAATGTCAGAAGCAAATCTCTGATACCAGGCCAACAACTAAACCACTTTACTCTGTAGTCATTTAACTGGATGACACGAGATACAAGTGCCCTCTTACTATTTCTTCTTCTTAATTTCTTTTTCAATTATCTTTGACTATTGTTGTATCCTTGCTAGAGGAAACTTCTTTCTTCTTGGGAGAGAGAAAATGAAATAATATGTCAATGCAGGTGTTTAGTCTTCTGATTTTCCTTTGTTTATAGCTTGAAACAAAACAACAAAACAAAACAGAAAACAATAAAAACAGCCAAAAAATGCATCTAAATTGTAGTGCTCCAGACACTATTTAAAACAGGAAGTATGGACTCTTGCTTGTCTGTTTTCATTGTTTACATACTGAAGTGTTATGGGCCAGAACTCTGAATTTAAAACAAAGTGTTAAGTCAGTGGAATTGATGAGACAAAGGTTATTTAGTTTAGCATGATTCAGTATGATTGATTTAATCTCACAACAAATAATGGTTTCCTAGTGATATAATGATTGGTTTATATTCAGGGTGGAGCATATAAGCAAGGACTGAGAGCCACAGAGGAAAAGTGCACTAGAAACTCTTGGAGCCAAGGAGACAGAAATTCATTTCACCTTGAGTCAGGCTCCTGGTGGCTGACCTTGTCTCCTGAACTTCCCCTACTAGGACAAAGGCCAGACTGAAAGGCTCTCCAGAAAGCTGCCCAGCATCAGGCCAGGAGACAATAAAGGATTTGGACTTTTAACACCTGGCTGTTGTTGTAGTGATTACTGAACTGAAAAAAAGGCTGCTCCTAGAGACCCTAAGAAAACAAACTGGAAAACATTATACTGAATATTTGAAATCAGTTATTCAATGAGAATTTTGTACAGTCATATTAATTTCTTTAAACAGTTTTTTCCTTCCTAAATGAAATAATTTCTATTTATCTTTTAATGATTTCATTTTTATAAGCCATCATCTTCTTGGGCCAACCTTCCTAGCTGAATAGTAAGCATTCATATTCTAACTACTCTTTCTACCCTTTTGAAAGTTGGTCTTTCATGTCAGTGTATATCAAACAGTGGTCCTCTTTTCTATCAGTCACATCTGGAATGTATCAAAAATCAATAAATTATTTTAACACGATTATTATGTGCTAGGCATAATAGATATAGACAAAAGCAAAACGGGATTTGCCATTCATGAACTAATATAGTGAAATAACACTAACTTACTCATTGTCTCTGACTTTGACTTCCATTAGGGTTTTCTAGGAAAAAAGGTATTTGAGTAGTTTGCCATTTCTTTTTCCATCTCATTTTATAGATGAGGAAACTAAAGCAAACAGGTTAAAGTGGCTTGCTCAGAGTCAAAGAATAGTAAGTATCTTAGGCCAGATTTAAACTTAGGTTCTCTTAACTCCAAGACTGGCTTTCTATTCACTGTGCCATTTATAAGTATATGAAAAATATATGGAAAATATAAAATGTAATTTTTGGGAGGAGGTTCAAGCAGTAGATAAGACTGTGAAAGGTAGCATATAGAAAGTCATATTTGAACTTAACTTTAAGGTGATCTAGGAAGAAATAAGGCAAAGATGAAGGGGTATATATTCCAAGAGTGGAGGATAGATTGGACCAAATTATGGGAGATGGGGAGAAGGAATTTCATGTGGAAATGATGAAAATTAGATAAGGAGTATCTAAATGAAATTAGTTTTAATTGAGTCAAATAGAGTTCCCCTGCAACCCCATTTGGATTCGGCACAAATATACAGAGTTAAATGAGGTCTAGTAGCAGTGCAAGAGTCCTCTGTAAAGGAATTTACAGACCCGAAAACCTAGGTTGATAAAAGAGGTTTATTGTGGGGTTTGGAAGTAAGGTTAAAAGGTAGAAAGACACCAGAGCCAGGGCTGGCATTAGTGGGCAGAAATCCTTGACATGGCTGGCATAAGGATCTCATTTTTGGGACTTCTGCAGTTTTGCCCTTTTTATAATAGGGGGGCTTTTGGTAATCTGAAGGGGCTCTTGGTTGGAGTCCCAGATTGGCCTCTGACTTGAGCTTCAGCCAGGGCTAGAATTTGAATCAAATTCAATGGGTTTTTAGATGGAGGAGGAAGCTGTTTGTGCTTGGAGTGGGGGTTGGGAAACCTGAGCAGATCATTAGAATGGGGGCTGGGACAGCCTAAGTTGGCTAAGATACAATGGGGGCTGGGAGACTCCAGATATCTTCCATTGGAATTTATGGGGGTTGGGAATCAGAAAGGAATCTTAACCCATATCAGAATGAGAAAGAGCAAAATGTTTCATTTGACTAGATTTTAGAATGTGTGAAAAATAATGTATAATAAACCTAAGACTATATAGTTGGGAAATATTTAAATGCCATAAAGAAAAATTGTTATTTGATTTAGAAGTACAGGGAATCACTGAAATATACTGAGGAGGGAAATGATCTAGTAGAGGCAGATTATATTTTTAATATGACTATCTTGGGGATGTGCAGGCTTTTGATGAGACAAGGCTCGGGTGAAGTAAAATAATTTACTAAATTATAAGTAAAAGTAGAAGTAAAGGTTTATTATAAATCATCAAGATCTCAAATGGAGCAGAACTCTTTGATGGAATTAGAGTTCTGTCCATTCTGCCCACCTGCCCATTCTTCCCACCCTCATATATATGATTTGAGACAATACAGAGCTGTTGGGTTTGAATAGGCTTCAGTAAGGCTATAGAAAGTTTGGTTAATGATAGTTCAAATTGTATAGAGCTTAAGTGGAGGTACTTAACGTGAATTCAGTTCTATTGAAAGTTAACTAGGGGTACTTAGCTTTAGTTCAGCTCTATAGAAAACTTGGGTAGTGTCATCTGAACTCTATAGAAAGGTAAATTAGTGGTACTTAACAGAGGTGGGGTTGGGCTGACTTCTAGGTCAGGACAACTTGGAGAGTGACTTTTTAGGTCTCCAGCCTCAGTTTTCCTAGTCAGATTCCCCATCAGATTCCCCCCTGAGACAAGTCTCACCAAATTCTTTTGGGGAAAAGGGACGAAGGTCTGTCTCATCTTCTGTAGCTTCTTCAAGCTGGAAATGGTCGTAGAGATGACCCCTTCATTTGTGGGGTCCGTGTCAGGAAGGGAAACACGGGATCTGAAGATGGCAGCAGCTGAGTCTAGAGGGTGTGTGTCTCCTTGAGTCCCAGAGTCTGCAGGCTGTAGAAGCAGCTGAAAGTTTGAAGCTCGAAGCCTAGAAGAAATGACTCCCACGAGTAGTCTGAAAATACAAGGACCAAATATGAGTAACAAGACAATTATTAAAAGTGGAGTGAAGATGGGAGTTAAATACCATGTCCATGAGCTCCACCCAGAGGAAGAGTAGGGAGGAGTAAGGATTTTCTCTTGAATGTCTTTCATCCAGCCAGCCTTTTCTAAAATTCTTTCAGTGCTAAGTTCAACTTCACTGGAATTATTAATATACATACAGCAAGAAGTATTGACCAGGGCACAAATTCCGCCACTAGAAGCCAGGAGATAATCTAAGGCCAGACGATTATCCAGAACCATATTGACAAGGGAGTCTAGAAATTCTTGAATCTCTCGGAGAGAATGTGCAGTCTCATTTGCCAGCTGGTTAATAGCAGCTGTTAGATTGGAAAGAACATTTTCATGTTCTAAGTACCCTACAAAGGGCACTAGCATTGAAGCGCTTTTCTGTAAGTACCATAGAACATTTTCCCAAAGCCCCCTCCTTGGTCTATTTGAAGGGGTGGGATCAGAGGTGCTGGCATTATATATCGTGAAAGGGGTGCTTAGATAACCTAGGGTGCGTGACCCATAATGTTTAAAAGGTGTAAGGCATCGAGTGGAAAGTATCACAGGTGGGGGAGGGTTCCAGTCAGAGGCGTTTCTTCTAACAGGACCCTCAGAAACATTGAGGTGGAGTGTAGGACTTACTTTACAGAGGAATGTATACCCCCTTGGTGCATAGATGGTCCCCGAAGTTGTATTTTGTAGCAGTGACCTGGTTGCTTGTCCCCATGGATGATTATAATAGCATAACATCCTATCAATTGGAATGTTAGTCCTGAGGAGGTTATGGAGAAGTTTCAAGGAAGGTGCTATATTAGCACTGTGGGTGAGCTTGCCAGGATAAACCCTAAATGGGTTCCCTACAATTACCTTCTTGGGGGGTGCGTAATCATAAGTGCACCTGGCCTGTGTCCCACCTATGCAGCTCATGCAAGTTGCCGAAGTTTCACTTCGTCAGTTTTGAAAAGGGTCACACTCGCTGACACCCACAGTATTGGTGGTACAGGTCAATATTCCTACATCAGGGATTTGAACATGGCCATTAGGGGCCATGGTGACAACTACTGTCTCTATGGTGTGATGATGGGTAGATATGAGATCCTTCCCAGCCAGAAAGCAGGGAACAGTTGGGTCAGAGTAGTTCCCCTGGGGGTTAGCTAGTACAGAGGGGTGGCATCTATTGAGGAGCTGGTGGACTGTGGGAATGAAGCCTTTGCAAAGAATGCATTAGGCCACATGTGGGACCCACCCTGGAGGTGGTGATGGCACACCCAGCAGTCCTAGACACCCCCATTCCCCGCAGAGTTCCCGAGTCTGAATAGGAAGTTGTCACCCCATTTCCCAGGACCCACAGAGTAGGACCATGAAAGCTGGAGAGAAAGTATCAAGAGTAGAGTCCTCATAAGGAGAAAGAAAGGAGATTAGCCTGAGAAGCTTCTTTCTCCAGTGTCCCGGGCATCTTGCGAAAGAGAAACTTCAGGTCCTCTATGGGTTCACAAGAATAAACTGGGTTATCTGAAACAGAAGCAACATGTTTAATCCTAGAAATATGAGTCCAGCTGGGGGACCCTTCCAGTTTAACTGCATTTGGAGCAGTTAAAATGACGTTGTATGGGCCTTTCCACTTCACGCCTAGGGGGTCAGACCCCTGGGCTTTCCAGCTCTTTAAATAGACCATATCCCCGGGATTGACAGGGAAATCGGCCTGAGTAAGAGCATCTGTGGGTTTGGGAAGATGCTTGTTTGCATATTCAGAAAGGGCCTTCTGAACTGCACCAAGTTGTGAAGCAAATCAAGTGACCAGATGCTGTTCTGGGTCCACAAGAATGTTGGTTGTTAGAAAAGGCCTTCCATACAAGAGCTCAAATGGGCTGAATGTGATAGATTTTCTGGCGGCAATTCTGATTCTAAGAAGCCCGACAGGGAGATTTTTAATCCAATCTTCTTGAGTCTCAAGACTTAATTTAGTGAGGACTCGTTTAAGGGTGTGGTTCATTTTCTCCACCTTCCCCGAGGCTTGGGGTCTCCAGGCAGAGGGAAGGTGATAAGTAATTTTAAGAGCCAGTGCTACAATTTGTGTCACCTGAGAAATAAAGGCAGGCCCGTTATCACTCCTTAACTAGGCAGGTAAACCAAAGGGAGGTATGATTTCGTTTAACAGGCATTTGGATACCTCGTGGGCTTTCTCAGTCCTGCAAGGAAATGCTTCTACCCAGTTAGTAAATGTGTCCACGAACACTAGAAGCAACTTGAAACCTCTGCAGGGGGCAGATGCGTGAAATCTAGTTGCCAATCCTCGCCAGGGTAAATGCCTCTTCTCTGAATTGGCTTCAGGAGAGGTGGGGGTTTAACGGCTCCCTCAGGATTCACCTGGGCACAAATTGGACAGGCCTGGCAGACCTGCCTGATCATTTCCCCCAGCTTATGGCCAGTGAAAACACATTCAACCAAAGAGTGGAGGGCATTCCTCCCCAGATGCGTAGCCTGGTGCAGACCAGAGATCAGTTTTCACTGATTTGCCTCTGGAACTAAGAGTTGTCTGAGAAAGGGTGTATCCCCTTTGTTCTGCCAGAGCTTTCTCCTGTGAGTAAAAGACTCAGTTAGCTGGGGAATTAAAGGTCAATAGAGGCATAAGGGCAGCCCTTTTAGCAGCTGCATCTGTCAGCCTATTTCCCTTAGCCTGAAGTGACTCTCCCTTCTGGTGCCCTCTGCAAAATATAACCGAGACCTCCTTGGGTTCATGGACAGCTTGTAATAGACGTAGAATTTCTCCCGAGTGTTTAATGGGAGAATTCCTTGCTGTTAACTAGCCCCTTTCTTTCCAAATAGCTCCATGAGCATGCAAAACATGAAAAGCATATTTGGAATCAGTATAAATATTGACTCTCATCCCCTTCCCCAGTTCTAAAGCCCTGGTTAACGCAGTAAGTTCGGATTTCTGTGCTGAGGTGCCAGGAGGCAATGGCTTAGCTTCCAGGGTGCTATAAAGAGATACCACTGCATAACCCGCCTTTCTCTCCCCATCCTTGAGGAAGCTAGACCCGTCCGTGAACCATTCCTCATCTGGGTTCTCAAGAGGAATTTCCTTCAAGTCAGCTCTGCTAGAATATACAGAGTCTATAATGTCCTCGAAATTATGGACAATCTCTCCAGATTGAGAGACCTCAGGGAGGAGGGTGGCAGGACTTAGCGTGTGGCAAATTCTAAGAGTCAAGTCAGGGGTATCTAATAAGAGAGCCTGGTATTCAGTAATTCTCCCACTTGAGAGCCACTGATGGCTTTTGGATTCTAGAATGCTGTGGACCCTCTAATGGTGACCCCAAGGTCAGTTTGGAGGCTTCCTTTATTAAGAGGGCGGTTGCAGCTACCGCTCTAAGGCAGGAAGGCCATCCTAGAGAAACTGAGTCCAGCTTCTTTGAAAAATAGGCCACTGGCCTGGGATCTGGTCCCAGAGACTGAGTAAGGACTCCCAAAGCCTGCCCGCGCCTTTCATCTACATACAGAGTGAAAGGTTTCTGTAAGTCAGGCAGGCGAGAGCAGGGGCAGAGGTTAACTTAGCCTTCAAGGTTTTAAAAGCATTGGCCTGCTCAGGTCCCCATTCGAGAGGAAGGTTATCGGGACCTTGAATAGAATCATAGAGGGGCTTAGCAATAATCCCAAAGTTTGGAATCCAGATCCTGCAGAAGCCAGCCATACCTAAGAGGTTTCTCAGCTGTTTCTTAGAAATAGGAGGTGGGATACTTAAGACAGCCTGCTTCCTCTCCTCAGTTAGAGAGCCAGAGGTGGGGCTGAGATTGTGACCCAAATATTTGACAGATTGGCAGGCAATGTGGGCCTTGGATAGAGAGACCCTGTAACCTCTTGAGGCTAAGAAATTCAAGGTTTTTACAGTCACTGCCAGAGATTCCTCCCTAGTAGGACTGCAAAGCAAGATATCATCCACATATTGAATAAGGCTGCTGCCGGGCAGCTCAAGATCTCTCAAATCTTTAGCTAGGGCTTGTCCGAATAGATGTGGACTGTCTCTAAAACCTTGAGGGAGGACCACCCAGGTTAATTGACCAGGAAGTCCATCTGGCTTTACCCATTCAAAGGCAAAGAGAAACTGGCAGTCCTTGTGCAGAGGAATACAAAAGAAAGCATCTTTTAGGTCCAGGGTAGTAAATCATTGAGTATTTCCTGGGATCTGGGTAAGTATAGTATAGGGATTAGGTACTATGGGATGGATTGGGATAACTGCTTCATTAATTGCCCTTAAATCTTGTACCCTACAATAATCCCCATTCGCTTTCTTAACGGGAAGGATAGGAGTATTACAGGGAGACTGGCAGTGGACCAGAAGTTTAAACTTAAGGAACTTCTCAATCAAAGGCTGTAACCCGATCCTGTCCTCCTGCTTAATTGGATACTGCCATCTATGTGGGAACACAGTAGGATCCCATAGCTTAACGAGGGCTGGTGTAGCATGTATTGCCCTTCCAGGAATGCCCTGATCCCGGACGGAAGAGTCTATGTCCTCCCAGATTTCATAAGGAACATGGGAAGGTCTCAGAAGGAGCACAAATATATCACTTGGAGATTTGAGCAGAGAGAATTGGGTTCTCAGCTTCTCCATTAAATCCCGACCCAATAGAGGAGTGGGACAGGAAGGAATAATTAAAAAGGAGTGTGGAAACAGCAAATCTCCATATCTACAAGGTAGAGGAAAAGTTTCCAAGCAGCTCTGGAGATTCCCTTCAATCCCCATTATTTTATGGGGGGAGGGGCGCATTGGACCAGAGTGGGATAATAGAACCAAAAAACAGGCCCCAGTATCAAATAGAAAATTAATGTGCTCACCTGCCACGTCTAGAGTCACCCCGGGTTCGGCTGCCCTGATGGAGAAAGGTGGGGCCTCGACAAACCTGGGCCTGTCATTCTGAGTCCTGAGAGGACTGGAGGGCGAGGTTTGAAGCAGTGGCTCTACTCCTCTCTGGGCAGTCCCTTTTCCAGTGTCCTTCCTTGTGGCATGTAGGACAAGGACCTGGAGACTTTTTCTGGGGGCATGTTCTCACCCAGTGACCCTGCCTCTTGCATTTAAAGCACGAATGGGTCTGATCTCTAGAAATGGCGGCCACTAAAAGCTGAGCCTCTTCTTTATTTCTGGCTCTGGCCCTGCCATCCTTCTCCATTGTTGCTGCTTGGTCCCTATTATTGAACACCCCAAAATCAACTTCTAATAATTGAGTCATGGGGGGCTGAGGCCCTAGGGCCAATTTTTGTAGCTTCCTTCTGATACCTGGGGCAGACTGGTTAATAAAATGCATGCTAAGAACCATGACATCCTCGTGAGAAGTGGGGTCCAGATTAGCGTATTTTCTCAGGGCCTTTTCCAATCGACCTTGGAAGAAGGCAGGATTCTCCTCAGCTGTTTGAGAAATCCCCCTGAGCTTGTCATAATTGACTTGCTTTTTGATTCCTTTCCTCATGCCCTCAATGAGGCAGGTTAGTAGGTGGTCTCTCCTCTCTCTATCCCTGCTTCCCTCCTGATAGTTCCATGAGGGGTCTGATAAAGGTACAGTAACAGCCCCTGCCTGGTACCTAGCAGGGGAGGAGGAAGCCATATCGTGCCCTAATTTCTGAGCTAAATCCCAGATTCGCCTTTTCTCCTCTATGGTACAGGAAGAGGAGATTATAATATTAATATCTCCCCAGGAAAGATCATATTGGAAGGTGATGGCTTTGAATCCATCAATATATTTAGTAGGATCCTCAGAATATCTGCCCAATTTTTCCTTGATTTGGGAAAGATCCAACATGGAAAAGGGCACTTATACTCTGAGTACTGCCCCCTGAGGGTCGTCGACTTCCCTCAAGGGGAAGAGATTAGAAGGAGGCTCCTGATCCACAGCTGGAGCAGAATCAGGCTCCCGTGGAGGAGAAGGGGAATCTACAGCTTCAGCCCGAGGAGTGCAAAGACCTTGAGATTGGCCGGCCTCAGAAGGAGGAGGAAGGGAGTGGGTTGAGGAGAAAGGCAGCCCACTTTGTGTATGAGAAGGACTAAGAAGTGGGGGTTGGGCATTTCCAGAACTTGACTCTGGTGGAGAGGGGAGTCCTATATCTTTGGACCCTGGGTCCTGTTTCTGATAAGGAGGTGGTCCTGGAGTGCAAGCATTCTGCTGAGAGCCAGAGGGCGGAGCAAATGCTTCTTGTGCCCTTGAAGGAGTGGAGAAGAGAGGATCGTCTAAAAGGTCAATTTCTTCCTCTCCATTAGATTTGGCAAGTAACGCTTTGCAATTTGGCCTTGGTTCAGCTAGTTTAGGCAACTAGTCCCACATCTGACATGAACTAGATTTGGAAAATGTACAGAAACTTCTTTCTCCCATTTATGAAATTTATTTTTTAATATTATTTATACAATTTCACTATTTATAAGCTGCTATCCAGAATGTTTTTTTGAAAGATACACTTTGAGTTACTGACCAGCTGCAATAATATCACACTGGAAGAGAAACTGGAAAAGTGATAGGGGATGGGTGGATAAATTTCCTTTCACATGTTTATCTTTCTGCTTCTGATCCTTCTAAGAAGCACAGATAAGGAGGTATCTATGAATCCCTTTGGATTGATTGGCTGATTTAATTCAGGGATTTTACCTGTGTGCAATATGTTATATGCGAAGCAGATATTTCATGTAGCTTTTTTTATTTTTAAAGAAGAATTGTTTCTATAACTATAGCTTTTGCCTCTATCTGCTTCATAGTATTTGTTTTCTTTCACATAGAACATTTATTTTTGCTTCATTATTTAGAGCTCAACTCTTCTTTTGCATAGGAAAGGACAAAATAATTTTAGTCTTATGTTAATTACATTAATGTTTATTTATTATGTAAACGTAAAAGAGCATTAATTAGCTAGTGAAGAATTTTGAGTTCTTGTTCTGGCTCAGCTATGAGCTTAGACAGTTCACTTTAATTTTCTGAAAGTTTTCCCATATAAAAGAAGCAGTTTGGATTAAGTGAACCCAGACATCCCTTGAACATTTAAAGTGAATTGATCCTATGATTTTGTTGCCTTGTGCTTCAGTAAAAATAATTTTTTTTTTTTTACTGTTTTGTAATTAGAATATGGTTTTAATCAAAGTGATGAGGTATAGCAAATAATGTTTGAAAGAAATCCATTGAGTTGCCTTTCATCCTGTAAATTATATTTCTTATATGTTTTTGTCTTTCCTAATGTTAAAAATACATAAATATATGAATCTGATTATTTTGTGTGGAAGAGAAAAGGTAAGCTTGTTGCTATCAGTATATGACCATAAATATAGGATAATTTACATTTCACTTTCCATGAGTAAAATAATGCCTTATAATATTGTATATTACAATCAAACCTCAGTCTTGTATCAATTATATCTTTTGTCCCTTCATTTTTACATATGTATTACTAATTGAAGGTGGATAAAATGATACAATTATTCTGGTGAAGTCCATTACAAATACACATTACATAATCTACCTGGGCTCTCGCTAAGCAATCCTACTTTACTTCTCTTATCCCACCATATTTATTTCTCATATCCTTTTACTATCTCACTTTCCAAAACAACTCTTTAGAATCCCTTCTTTCTTCCTCAAACATTGCAGGTCTCCTTATTCCTCAAACTCTCTTAGCTGAGAAACTTATCTTATGTTTTACAGAAAATAATTAAGCCATCCACTATGAACTCCCTCTTTTCCCTTTCTCTTTCCCCTTCTCTCTTTCCTTTTTTCTCTTTTCTTCTCTCCATCCTTATTACCTTTCTTTCCTTCCTTCCTCCCATCTTCCCTCTCTTCCTTCTTTTCTTTTCTCTCTTCTCTTCTCTTCTCTTCTCTTCTCTTCTCTTCTCTTCTCTTCTCTTCTCTTCTCTTCTCTTCTCTTCTCTTCTCTTCTCTTCTCTTCTCTTCTCTTCTCTTCTCTTCTCTTCTCTTCTCTTCTCTTCTCTTCTCTTCTCTTCTTCATTGAATATTATACATTTGCCTGTGGGGGTTCTGCATAAAAGAATGTAAAGTTTTTTTTTTAGATTGAAAAAATTTTTGCTATGAGATTTTTTTCTTAAAGATCATATCTTAAGTACAGATCATTGTGGTTCTCATTGATTGTCCAGCAATAAGTCCTAGGCCAAGCCTTAACTGGTTATTGTTTGGGTCCTGATTTACTTAGAGTGAATGAATTAAAATGAAAATGAAATGCTTCTTTTTTGGCCAGAAATCATGAAGATTTTCCACTCCAAGAATGGTATTTTTTTTTTTTTTTTTTGACTAGGTAAAAGAGGTCATTCTTTGCCTCAGATTTACCTATTCTTCATCTCTGAATGGGCAGTTGCCTCAGTCAAACTGAGCAAACTGAGATCTGTTAAAGACCTCAGGTTGCTTCTTTTGTTGTTGTTGTTGTTTTTTGTTTTTGTTTTGTTTTTGAAAAAACATTTCCATAAAAGTTACATGAAAGAAAAAATAGATTCCCTTATCCTAATAAAAAAAAAAACAAACAAACAAACAAACAAATAAAACTCTAGAAAAATAAAGTTGAGACACACACACACACACACACACACACACACACTGGGGGGAGGGGTGGAAGAGAGAGAGATTTAATCTATATTCAGACACAATCACTTTCTTCTTTTGGTATGACTAGGATTTTTCATCATAAAACTTTCAGAGTAGTTATGACAATTGTATTGCTGAGAAGAGCAAAATCATTTACAGCTGGTCATCCCAGAACATTGCTATTACTTTGTATACAGTACATTTCACTTTGCTTAAGTTCGTGGAAAATTTTCCAGGTGTTTTTTCCCCACAAGAGCATCCTACTCATCACTTCCCATAGTACAAAAATATTCCATGACAATCATACACCACAATTTAGTCAGGTCTTTCCTCTTCTCAATTTCTAATTCTTTGGCCTGAGAAGAGAGCTGTTTAAAAATGTGTTTGTGAGGGCAGCTAGGTAGCGCAGTGGATAGAGCACCAGCCTTGAATTCAGGAGGACCCGAGTTCAAATGTGGTCTCAGACACTTAACACTTCCTAGCTGTGTGACACTGAGCAAATCACTTAACCCCAGCCTCAGGGGGAAAAAAAAAAAAAAAAAAAAAAAAAAAAAAAAATATATATATATATATATATATATATATATATATATATATATATGTATGTACATAGAGTTTCTTTTCCTCCCTTCTATCTTTTGTTATTGATGGCTAACAGTGGTATTGGTGATCAAAGGATATGTATGAATTTATGTCCCTTTAAGCAAAGATGACAGCTTTTGATTATTTCTCAACTGGGGTATGGCTCTTATCTATTTATTTATTTTTATCAATTTGACCCAGTTCCCTTTGTATTTAAGAAATAAGGCTTTATCAGAAAAAACTTGCTTCAAAAGTCTTTTTTCAATTACTATTGCTAACCATATCGCTCCCATTTATTCTATTTTCTCTCCTTTCACCCTGTTCTTCCTCAAAAGTGTTTTGCTGCTGACCACTTCCTCTCCAATATGCACTCTCTTTTATCACCCTCTCTTCTTGGTATATCCCATTCCCCTCTTATTTTCCTTAAAGGTAATATAGAGTTCTATACTCATATTAAGTGGTAAGTTATTTCCTTTTTTAGCCAATTCTGATGAATTAGGTTCATTTACTCTCCCTTTTCTCCCCCTCTTTCCCTCCAGTGTAAAAGCTTTTTATTTCATTTTTTTAATGGCAGAAATTTTTTTTTTCTTTTTTTATTTATTTTTTATTTTTTTTTAATTTTTTATTATATATATATATTTTATAATATTATCCCTTGTATTCATTTTTCCAAATTATCCCCCCCTCCCTCTATTCCCTCCCCCCGATGACAGGCAATCCCATACATTTTACATGTGTTACAATATAGTCTAGGTACAATACATGTGTGTGAATATCATTTTCTAGTTGCACAATAAACATTAGAATCCGAAGGTACATGCAACCTGGGCAGACAGATATTAGTGCTAACAATTTACATTCACTTCCCAGTGTTACTTCTCTGGGTGTAGTTATTTCTGTCCATCATTGATCAACTGGAAGTGAGTTGGCTCTTCTTTATGTTGAAGATTTCCACTTCCATCAGAATACATCCTCATACAGTATTGTTGTTGAAGTGTACAGTGATCTTCTGGTTCTGCTCATTTCACTCAGCATCAGTTGATATAAGTCTCTCCAGGCCTCTCTGTATTCCTCCTGCTGGTCATTTCTTACAGAGCAATAATATTCCATAACCTTCATATACCACAATTTACCCAACCATTCTCCAACTGATGGACATCCATTCATCTTCCAGTTTCTAGCTACAACAAAAAGAGCTGCCACAAACATTTTGGCACATATGTGTCTCTTTCCGCTCTTTAGTATTTCTTTGGGATATAATCCCAGTAGTAGCGCTGCTAGGTCAAAGGGTATGCACAGTTTGATAACTTTTTGGGCATAATTCCAGATTGCTCTCCAGAATGGCTGGATTCTTTCGCAACTCCACCAGCAATGTATCAGTGTCCCCGTTTTCCCACAGCCCCTCCAACATTCATCGTTATTTGTTCCTGTCATCTTAGCCAATCTGACAGGTGTGTAGTGGTATCTCAGAGTGGTCTTAATTTGCATTTTTCTGATCAGTAGTGATTTGGAACACTCTTTCATGTGAGTGGATATAGTTTCAATTTCTTCCTCTGAGAATTGTCTGTTCATATCCTTTGACCATTTATCAATTCGAGAATGGTTTGGTTTCTTATAAATTAGGGTCAGTTCTCTGTATATTTTGGAAATGAGACCTTTGTCAGAACCTTTGTTTTTAAAAATATTTTCCCAATTTGTTACTTCCCTTCTAATCTTGTTTGCATTAGTATTATTTGTACAGAAACTTTTTAGTTTGATGTAATCAAAATCTTCTATTTTGTGATCAATAATGATTTCTAGTTCTCCTCTGGTCATAAATTCCTTCCTCCTCCACAGGTCTGAGAGGTAGATTATCCTCTGTTCCTCTAATCTATTTATTATCGCCCTCTTTATGCCTAAATCATGGACCCATTTTGATCTTATCTTGGTATATGGTGTTAAGTGTGGATCCATATCTAATTTCTGCCATACTAATTTCCAGTTTTCCCAACAGTTTTTTCCGAATAATGAATTTTTATCCCTAATGTTGGAATCTTTGGGTTTGTCAAAGATTAGATTGCTATAGATGTACCCTTTTTTGTCCTTTGTATCTAATCTGTTCCACTGATCTACCGGTCTATTTCTTAGCCAATACCAAATGGTTTTGGTGACTGCTACTATATAATATAGCTTTAGATCAGGTACACTTAGACCACCTTCCTCTGAGTTTTTTTCATTAGTTCCCTTGCAATTCTCGACCTTTTATTCTTCCATATGAATTTTGTTGTTATTTTTTCTAGGTCAGTGAAATAGTTTCTTGGGAGTCTGATTGGTATAGCACTAAATAAATAGATTAGTTTGGGGAGTATTGTCATCTTTATTATATTCGCTCGGCCTATCCAAGAGCACTGAATGTCTTTCCAATTATTTAAATCTGATTTTATTTTTGTGGCAAGTGTTTTGTAATTTTTCTCATATAATTCCTGACTTTTCTTTGGTAGATGAATTCCCAAATACTTTATACTCTCAACATTTGTTTGGAATGGAATTTCTCTTTGTATATCTTGCTGTTGGATTGTGTTAGTGATATATAAAAATGCCGAGGATTTATGTGGATTTATTTTGTATCCTGCCACTTTGCTGAAATTTTGAATTATTTCTAGTAGCTTTTTAGCAGAGTCTTTGGGGTTCTCTAAGTATACCATCATGTCATCTGCAAAGAGTGATAATTTGATTTCCTCTTTTCCTACTCTAATTCCTTGAATCTCTTTCTCGGCTCTTATTGCCGAGGCTAGCATTTCTAGTACTATATTGAATAGTAATGGTGATAGTGGGCAACCTTGTTTCACTCCTGATCTTACTGGGAAAGGTTGCAGTTTATTTCTATTGCATATTATGCTTACTGAAGGTTTTAAATATATGCTCCTGATTATTCTAAGGAATAGTCCATTTATTCCTATACTCTCAAGAGTTTTTAGTAGGAATGGATGTTGGATTTTGTCAAATGCTTTTTCTGCATCTATTGAGATGATCATATGGTTCTTATTAATTTGATTATTAATATGGTCAATTATATTAATAGTTTTCCTAATATTAAACCAGCCCTGCATTCCTGGAATAAATCCTAATTGATCATAGTGTATTATCCTGGAGATGATTTTCTGAAGTCTTTTTGCTAATATCTTATTTAAGATTTTAGCATCAATATTCATTAAGGAGATTGGTCTATAATTTTCTTTCTCAGTTTTCGATCTACCTGGTTTAGGTATCAGTACCATGTCTGTGTCATAAAAGGAGTTTGGTAGGACTCCTTCATCCCCTATTTTTTCAAATAATTTATATAACATTGGGGCTAATTGTTCTTTAAATGTTTGGTAGAATTCACATGTGAATCCATCTGGCCCTGGGGATTTTTTCCTGGGGAGTTGATTAATAGCTTGTTCTATTTCTTTTTCTGAAATGGGACTATTTAAGCAATTTATCTCCTCCTTTGTTAATCTAGGGAGCCTATATTTTTGGAGGAAGTCATCCATTTCACTTAAGTTATCAAATTTATTGGCATAAAGTTGGGCAAAGTAACTCCTTATTATTTCTCTAATTTCCTCTTCATTGGTGGAAAGATCCCCCTTTTCATTTGTAAGACTATCAATTTGATTTTCCTCTTTCTTTTTTTTGATCAAATTTACCAAAGGTTTATCTATTTTATTGGCTTTTTCATAAAACCAACTCTTGGTTTTATTTATTAATTCAATAGTTTTTTTAATTTCAATATTATTGATTTCTTCTTTTAATTTTTGTATTTCAAGTTTAATTTTTGGTTGGGGGTTTATAATTTGGTCTTTTTCTAGCCTTTTAAGTTATAAGCCCAATTCGTTAATCTTCTCTTTCTCTATTTTCTTCAAATAAGCCTCTAAAGATATAAAATTTCCCCTTATTACTGCTTTAGCTGCATCCCAAAGATTTTGATATGACGTCTCATCATTGTCATTATCTTGGGTGAAATTGTTAATTGTTTCTATAATTTGCTCTTTCACCCAGTCATTCTTTAAGATGAGATTATTCAGTTTCCAATTACTTTTTGGTCTATTTACCCCTAACTTTTTACTGAATGTAGCTTTTATTGCATTGTGATCTGAGAAGAAGGCATTTATTATTTCTGCCTTCCTACATTTAATTTTGAGATCTTTATGTCCTAATATATGGTCTATTTTTGTATAAGATCCATGAACTGCTGAGAAGAAAGTATATTCCTTTCTATTGCCATTCAGTTTTCTCCAAAGGTCTATCATACCTAGTTTTTCTAATGTTCTATTTACTTTTTTAATTTCTTTCTTGTTTGTTTTGTGGTTTGATTTGTCTAAATCTGAGAGTGCAAGGTTGAGATCTCCCACTATTATAGTTTTACTGTCTATTTCTTCTTGCAGTTCTCTTAACTTTTCCTTTAGAAAGTTAGATGCTATACCACTTGGTGCATATATGTTTAGTATTGATATGGCTTCATTATTTATGCTACCTTTCAGCAGGATATAGTTTCCTTCCTTATCTTTTTTAACAAGATCTACTTCTGCTTTTGCTTGCTCTGAGATAAGGATAGCTACCCCTGCTTTTTTGGCTTTACCTGAAGCAAAATAGGCTCTGTTCCAACCTTTTACCTTTACTCTGTATGTATTTCCCTGCTTTAAGTGTGTTTCCTGTAGACAACATATTGTAGGGTTCTGCTTTTTGATCCAATCTGCTATCCGTCTCCGTTTGATGGGATCGTTCATCCCATTTACATTTACAGTTAAAATTACTAATTCTGTATTTCCTGCCATCGTATTATCCCCAGATTATGCTTTTTTCCCTTGACCCCCCTGATCCCCCTCCCCGATATTTAATTTATAGACCCCCCTTGTGACGCGCAACCCTCCCTCTTTTTTTTTTTTTTTTTTTAGGATCCCTCCCCCCTCCCTCCAAGTCCCTTCACTTATTTTCCTTTTCTTTTTCCCTTTTCCTTTCCCCCCTTTTAATGAGGTGAGAGAAAATTCTCTGAAAAACAAATATGTTAATTATTTACTCTTTGAGCCTCTCCTGATGAGGTAAGATTCACACAATGATTCTCCCCCTCACTAAGTTCCCTCAGATATGGTGTATTTTCTATGCCTCTTCCTGGGATGTAGTTTCCCTCTTTTTATCATTCCTTCCCCTTTTTCTGAACTGACCTCCTTCCCTTTACTACACCCCCCTTTTTTTCTTTTATATCAGTAAAGACAAATTATCCTTGAGTACTTTTTATATACCCACAACAGAGTTACAGTTCTCAAGGGTTCTGTGTACCTTTTTCTGTTTCTCTTCAGTCTTGTGGATGTAGATCAAATTTTTTGTTTAAATCTGGTTTTTTTCTTAGAAACATATAGAATTCCTCTGTTTCATTGAATGACCATCTTCTTCCATGGAAAAAGATGCTAAACTTAGCTGGCTAGTTCATTCTTGGTTGCAGTCCTTGATCTTTTGCCTTACGGAATATCAGGTTCCAGGCCCTTCTATCTTTTAATGTGGAGGCAGCCAGATCTTGGGTGACCCTTATTGTGACACCTTGGTATTTAAATTTTTTTTTTTCTAGCTGCTTGCAGGATTTTCTCCTTTGTGTGGTAATTCTGCAGCTTAGCCACTATATTCCGTGGTGTTCTTTTTTTAGGGCCTATTTCAGAAGGAGTTCGATGAATTCTTTCCACATCTACTTTCCCTTCTGTTTCTATTATCTCTGGACAGTTCTCTTTGATAATTTCCTGTAAAATAGAATCTAGGCTCTTTTTTTGGTCATAGTTTTCTGGAAGTCCAATAATCCGCAGATTATCTCTCCTAGATCTATTTTCCAGGTCTATAGATTTTCCCAGTAAGTATTTGACATTGTTCTCCAGCTTCTCATTTTTTTGTTTTGTTTGACTGATTCTTGGGTTCTCTGTGAATCATTCATTTCTATTTGTTCCATCCTGACTTTTAAGGAGTTATTTTCTTCTTTCACAGTTTTTAGTTCTTTTTGTAAATGCCCAATTTCGTTTTTAAATGAATTATTTTGCTCTATTGAATTTTTTTCCATTTCCCTAATTTTTTTTTTGAGAATTATTTTCTTTTTCCAATTCAGAAATTCTATTTTCTTGAGACTTTTTTATCTTTTCCAATTCAGAAATCCTACTTTCCTGTGTTTTTTTAACCTTTTCTAATTCACTAATTTTGTTTCCCTGCATCTCCTGTGAATTCTTTATTTTTTCCAACTCCAATTTCAGGACGTTGTTATTCTCTATCATAGCTTCCCTTTCCTTTCCCCATTTTTCTTCAAACTCCCTTAATTTTTTAAGAGTCTCTTCTAGAAGAGAGTTATGTGATGGGGGGCAGGAATCGTTCCCCTTTAGGTTGTTATCTGCTGTCTCTCTGCTGTTAACTTCCTCGGGGTTGGATACCCGCTCTTTCTTTGTATAGAAGGAATCTATGGTTTTTCTGGCTTTTTAGCTCATATTTAAAAAATCTTTTGGGGTCTGTCCCTGGGGTAGGAAATTATTTATTTACTTCTTTACCAGCTTCCTCCCAGACTGGATGGATGCAGCGGCTCCTGCGCCTAAGCTAAGAGAGAGCTCTGGGAGAGAGTTCCCCACCCCCTCCCTGGAAGTGCCTCAGAGGTGATCAGCATTGCTGTGCTTTGAGGGCACTGTGTCCTAGCGGCTTCCCTGAGGTTTGAGACTTAACAGTAAAGACAGCACAAAGCCCAGCCTATGTGTCCGGGTGGGGCGTGGATGTCTGCAGCAGGTGAAGTGAAAAGCCCCTTCGCTCAAACTGGAAGTGTCTGCCAGAAACCGCGGTCCCTAGTTCAAAGGTTCTGCTTCTCTGGGACTTCCTGGAGCTGAGTTCCACTCCCTCCAGCTAAGCTAGGCAGTGTGTGTTGCCTTGGGCCGTATCCACCCACTTGTCAATCTCTTAACTATTCTCAGGTGGTAGCTGAGGCCACACCCCCTGGTGCCGAGATCTGCTGAGTCACCTCCAGGATCC
This sequence comes from Sminthopsis crassicaudata, assembly GCF_048593235.1. Taxonomy (NCBI): domain Eukaryota; kingdom Metazoa; phylum Chordata; class Mammalia; order Dasyuromorphia; family Dasyuridae; genus Sminthopsis; species Sminthopsis crassicaudata. Next base: position 208,278,735 of record NC_133617.1, on the reverse strand, counting down.
GGTTAAAATCTAATCTGAGTTTTAAAATATTTTGGCTTTCTCTTCTGAACTGCTAAATAATTAGCAGAGAAGAGCTAACAGCCTGTGCCAGATTCCTTTACCTCAGTGGCTTCTCTGATCCCAGAGCCCTCCCCAGCACAACCAGCGCAGTGTGCCACTACCCCACCGACTGTGCTGGCCTCTCTTCTTCCTCCCCTGGGGACTGACCTTTTCTGTTGAAACTCCAGATTCTCTTCAGCTGGTAAGTCGTGCTTCCAGTCCTTGTGGTATCTATCAGTCCTGGCCTTATTTTGAGACTTAATTTATCTAATTGGTTGTGAGGGAGTGAGGACGTTCACAGAGTCGTGTGTTTCTTCTCCGCCATCTTGGCTCCGCCCCTCCAATGGCAGAATATTTAAAGAGTTCCACTTCTCCACTTTCCTTTCTCCCAGAAAATTCCTCTTTCTAAACCTTACTTTCATCAATTTTTTAGATATTATCCCTTCATTTTCAATTCACACCTATGTCCTCTGTCTATATATACTCCTACAAACTGTCATAATAATGAAAGAGTTCTAATAAGTTATATGTATCATCTTCCCATGTAGAAATGTAAACAGATAAACTTTATTAAATCCTTTATGACATCACTTTCCTGATTACCTCCTTATGTATCTCTAGAATCCTGCATTTGAAAATCAAATTCTAGTTAGCTCTGGTCTTTTCAACATGCATGCTTGAAAATCTTCTATTCCATTGAATGACTACCTTTCTTTTTAAGGATTATGCTCAGTTTTGCTAAGTAGGTGATTCTTGGTTGCAATCCTAGCTTTACTGCTTTCCAGAATATCATATTCTAAGTTCTTCAGTCTTTTAATTTAGAAGCTGGTAGATCTTGTGTTATCTTGACTGTGGCTCCATTATACTTGAATTGTCTCTTTCTGGATGCCTGTATATTTTCTCCTTGACCTTGGAGTTCTGGAATTTGGCTATAATGTTCCTGGGAATTTTCATTTTGGGATCTCCTTCAGAAGGTGATTGGTGGATTTTTAAAATTTCTGTTTTCCCCTCTGGTTCTGTAATATAAGGATATTTTTCCTTGATAATTTTTTTAAAGATAATTTCCAAGCTCTTTTTTTATCATTATTTTCATGTAGACCAATAATTTTAAAATTATTTCTCCTGGATCTTTTTTTCTGAATCAGATGTTTTCCCAATAGGATAGTTCTGATTTATATGTTGCCATTAGACACAGATGGCTCTTGAAAATGAAATGAAGTTGGTAACTTTGCCTAACCCACTTTCACTTAAATTAACTCACTGATATATCAGGGCATTACCTCCCTGATTTCATGGTCCTCTGTGATATGTAAGGACAAAAAAAGGCATATAAAGAAGACTTATTCCTTACCAAGACTAACTTCGTTGCCTCTACTAGTTCAAGTGATTCCATTCCATTCTTTCTTCTACAAATTACCACTACTATCATCCCCAAATGTTCTTTAAAAGTTTTTAAAAACTTAAATAGAAAATAGAAAAACAAAGAAATAGAAAAAGAAAACAAAACAAAAAAAATTGTCATGTACTTAGCAGGGGATAGGATAAAGCCCATTTCAAAAAAGTGTATATATTAGAACAACTTGCTTTTTTGTAGGTTTTCTTTTGTTCTCTGTTGCGAACATTTTATTTTATTCTTTCCCCTTCCACCTCCCCTATGCAGGCTAAAGTTAAGTTTGGATATAATTATGTTTACATACACATACACACACGTACACAGAGACATCCTTCTATGAATTCGTTTTGGGCACGCAACCATTTAATGTTACTCTTTGAGGGGTTTTAGAAGCTTTTGTTTTTATTTTTTGTTTTTTGCTTCAGCATCCTCCTCTGAAGGTGAAGCCTGGTCTTCCCTAATCTCATGATAATTTTCTGAGGTGAACAGTCAATGGTTTCAGCATCAATTGATGATGGTCTGTTGAGAATATTATGGAAGTATTCAGCCCATCTCTCTAGGATCATGTTCTTATCAGTAATTAATGTGGCTTCATCAACACTGAGTAGTTGAGATGCACCATAGATCTTTGGCCTATAATTAGCTTTCAATGCATCATAAAAGCATTTGGGATTGTTCCTAGTAGAATAAGACTGTATTTTATCTGCTTTTTTACTGTGTTGAATCTGAATCTCTCTAAATTTTGCTTGCATTTTATTTTTAATGGAATTAAATGCTACCTTCTTAGAGATGGATTATTGTTCTGTTGGTATATTTTGTGGTGTTCTATTTTTTTCACTTAGAACCTTGGCAGTGTACTTTTTAGGGATATTCATGTTGATAATGAGGTTGACACATGACATTAGCTTTGTTTAGTGTCTGGGAAGCACTGAAGGAAAATGAATGAGAGAAGAGGTATCAGACTATCAAATTGAAAATTTATGGAGCCATTGTGCCAACCTCATTGTTTTATGTTTCTGAAACAGTATACCACAGTTATACCAGGAAACTTCATTTCTACTTGAATTGTCTTAGGAAGATTCTGAAGGTCACCTGGCAGGATAAGATAACAGACAGGCATTCATACTCTACTGCAGAGAGTAAAACAACATTGAGCTAATTGCATTGTTCAAATGTCAAATGTACCCTTGCCTAAAATATTATATTATGGACACCTCACACAGGATAAGAGCTCAGTTGGGGGGGAGTGGTCAGTAAAAACTATACAAAGATAACTTTGGAATTGATTCCTCTATATGGGCAATACTGGCACAGGATGACCCAATATGTCATGCCTTCATCAGGGAAGATGCTGTGGTCCAGAAGAAAAGCAGAATTGAAGTAGCTCAAAAGAAACATGAGATGTGCAAAGTTAGAGAATATACTTCAAAAGTTCATAGGGACTATTTGTACCTGACCTGTGGCAAAGCATTTTGAGCTCATTTTGGTTTGATCAGCTAAAGTCCAACACACTGTAACTTGACACTAGCATAATGATATCATTTTGTTCCTCTTTGAGAATGAAGGACAACCAATCAAAAACTTTCTGTAGGCGGAGAAGAAAGAAGATGGCGGAGAAGAAACACACGACTCAGTGAACGTCCTCACTCCCTCACAACCAATTAGATAAATTAAGTCTCAGAATTAGCTCAGGACTGACAGATACCACAAGGACTGGAAGCACGACTTACCAGCTGAAGAGAATCTGGAGTTTCAACAGGAAAGGTCAGTTCTCAGGGGAGGAATAAGAAAGACCAGCACAGACGGTGGGGTAGGGGCACACTGCGCCCATTGCGCTGGGAGGGGCTCTGGGATCAGAGAAGCCACTGAGGTAAAGGAATCTGGCACAGGCTGTTAGCTCTTCTCTGCTAATTATTTAGCAGTTCAGAGGAGAAAGCCAAAATATTTTAAAACTCAGATTAGATTTCCCCCTCCCCCCCACCCTGGGGGTGACTCAGCAGATCTCGGCACCAGGGGGTGTGGCCTCAGCTCCCTCCTGAGAATAGTTAAGAGACTGACAAGTGGGTGGATACGGCCCAAGGCAACACACACTGCCTAGCTTAGCTGGAGGGAGTGGAACTCAGCTCCAGGAAGTCCCAGAGAAGCAGAACCTTTGAACTAGGGACCGCGGTTTCTGGCAGACACTTCCAGTTTGAGCGCAGGGGCTTCTCACGTCACCTGCTGCAGACATCCACTCCCCACCCGGACACATAGGCTGGGCTTTGTGCTGTCTTCACTATTCTACGCCCTCGAAGCACAGCAGTGCTAATCACCTCTGGGGCACTTCCAGGGAGGGGGTGGGGAACTCTCTCCCAGAGCTCTATCTTAGCTCGGGCGCAGGGGCCGCTGCATCCATCCGGTCTGGGAGGAAGCTGGTAAAGAAGTAAATAATTTCCTACCCCAGGGACAGACCCCAAAAGATTTTTTTAAGTATGAGCAAAAAAGCTAGAAAAACTATAGATTCCTTCTATACAGAGAAAGAGCGGGTATCCAACCCCGAGGAAGTTGACAGCAAAGATTCAGAAGATAACAACCTAAAGGGGAACGATTCCTGCCCCCCATCACATAACTCTCTCCTAGAAGAAGCTCTTAAAAAATTGAGGGAGTTTGAAGAAAAATGGGGAAAGGAAAGAGAAGTTATGATAGAGAATAACAATGTCCTGAAATTGGAGTTGGAAAAAATAAAGAATTCACAGGAGATGCAGGGAAACAAAATTAGTGAATTAGAAAAGGTTAAAAAAACACAGGAAAGTAGGATTTCTGAATTGGAAAAGATAAAAAAGTCTCAAGAAAATAGAATTTCTGAATTGGAAAAAGAAAATAATTCTCAAAAAAAAAAATTAGGGAAATGGAAAAAAATTCAATAGAGCAAAATAACTCATTTAAAAACGAAATTGGGCATTTACAAAAAGAACTAAAAACTGTGAAAGAAGAAAATAACTCCTTAAAAGTCAGGATGGAACAAATAGAAATGAATGATTCACAGAGAACCCAAGAATCAGTCAAACAAAACAAAAAAAATGAGAAGCTGGAGAACAATGTCAAATACTTACTGGGAAAATCTATAGACCTGGAAAATAGATCTAGGAGAGATAATCTGCGGATTATTGGACTTCCAGAAAACTATGACCAAAAAAAGAGCCTAGATTCTATTTTACAGGAAATTATCAAAGAGAACTGTCCAGAGATAATAGAAACAGAAGGGAAAGTAGATGTGGAAAGAATTCATCGAACTCCTTCTGAAATAGACCCTAAAAAAAGAACACCACGGAATATTGTGGCTAAGCTGCAGAATTACCACACAAAGGAGAAAATCCTGCAAGCAGCTAGAAAAAAACAATTTAAATACCAAGGTGCCACAATAAGGGTCACCCAAGATCTGGCTGCCTCCACATTAAAAGATAGAAGGGCCTGGAACCTGATATTCCGAAAGGCAAAAGATCAAGGACTGCAACCAAGAATGAACTACCCAGCTAAGTTTAGCATCTTTTTCCATGGAAGAAGATGGTCATTCAATGAAACAGAGGAATTCTATATGTTTCTAAGAAAAAAACCAGACTTAAACAAAAAATTTGATCTACATCCACAAGACTGAAGAGAAACAGAAAAAGGTACACAGAACCCTTGAGAACTGTAACTCTGTTGTGGGTATATAAAAAATACTCAAGGATAATTTGATTTTACTGATATAAAAGAAAAAAAGGGGGGTGTAGTAAAGGGAAGGAGGTCGGTTCAGAAAAAGGGGAAGGAGTGATAAAAAGAGGGAAACTACATCCCAGGAAGAGACATAGAAAATACACCATATCTGAGGGAACTTAGTGAGGGGGAGAATCATTGTGTGAATCTTACTCTCATCAGAAGAGGCTCAAAGAGTAAATAATTAACATATTTGTTTTTCAGAGAATTTTCTCTCACCTCATTAAAAGGGGGGAGAGGAAAAGGGAAAAGGAAAAGGAGAATAAGTGAAGGGACTTGGAGGGAGGGGGGAGGGATCCAAAAAAAAAAGAGGGAGGGTTGTGCGGCACAAGGGGGGTCTGTAAATTAAATATCGGGGAGGGGGATCAGGGGGGTCAAGGGAAAAAAGCATAATCTGGGGATAATACGATGGCAGGAAATACAGAATTAGTAATTTTAACTGTAAATGTAAATGGGATGAACGATCCCATCAAACGGAGACGGATAGTAGATTGGATCAAAAAGCAGAACCCTACAATATGTTGCCTACAGGAAACACACTTAAAGCAGGGAGATACATACAGAGTAAAGGTAAAAGGTTGGAACAGAGCCTATTATGCTTCAGGTAAAGCCAAAAAAGCAGGGGTAGCTATCCTTATCTCAGATCAAGCAAAAGCAGAAGTAGATCTTGTTAAAAAAGATAAGGAAGGAAACTATATCCTGCTGAAAGGTAGCATAAATAATGAAGCCATATCAATACTAAACATATATGCACCAAGTGGTATAGCATCTAACTTTCTAAAGGAAAAGTTAGGAGAACTGCAAGAAGAAATAGACAGTAAAACTATAATAGTGGGAGATCTCAACCTTGCACTCTCAGATTTAGACAAATCAAACCACAAAACAAACAAGAAAGAAATTAAAAAAGTAAATAGAACATTAGAAAAACTAGGTATGATAGACCTTTGGAGAAAACTGAATGGCAATAGGAAGGAATATACTTTCTTCTCAGCAGTTCATGGATCCTATACAAAAATTGACGATATACTAGGACATAAAGATCTCAAAATTAAATGTAGGAAGGCAGAAATAATAAATGCCTTCTTCTCAGATCACAATGCAATAAAAGCTACATTCAGTAAAAAGTTAGGGGTAAATAGACCAAAAAGTAATTGGAAACTGAATAATCTCATCTTAAAGAATGACTGGGTGAAAGAGCAAATTATAGAAACAATTAATAATGTCACCCAAGATAATGATAATGATGAGACATCATATCAAAATCTTTGGGATGCAGCTAAAGCAGTAATAAGGGGAAATTTTATATCTTTAGAGGCTTATTTGAAGAAAATTGAGAAAGAGAAGATTAACGAATTGGGCTTACAACTTAAAAGGCTAGAAAAAGACCAAATTGTAAACCCCCAACCAAAAATTAAACTCGAAATACAAAAATTAAAAGGAGAAATCAATAAAATTGAAAGTAAAAAAACTATTGAATTAATAAATAAAACCAAGAGTTGGTTTTATGAAAAAGCCAATAAAATAGATAAACCTTTGGTAAATTTGATCAAAAAAAAGAAAGAGGAAAATCAAATTGATAGTCTTACAAATGAAAAGGGGGATCTTTCCACCAATGAAGAGGAAATTAGAGAAATAATAAGGAGTTACTTTGCCCAACTTTATGCCAATAAATTTGATAACTTAAGTGAAATGGATGACTTCCTCCAAAAATATAGGCTCCCTAGATTAACAGAGGAGGAGATAAATTGCTTAAATAGTCCCATTTCAGAAAAAGAAATAGAACAAGCTATTAATCAACTCCCCAGGAAAAAATCCCCAGGGCCAGATGGATTCACATGTGAATTCTACCAAACATTTAAAGAACAATTAGCCCCAATGTTATATAAATTATTTGAAAAAATAGGGGATGAAGGAGTCCTACCAAATTCCTTTTATGACACAGACATGGTACTGATACCTAAACCTGGTAGATCGAAAATTGAGAAAGAAAATTATAGACCAATCTCCTTAATGAATATTGATGCTAAAATCTTAAATAAGATATTAGCAAAAAGACTTCAGAAAATTATCTCCAAGATAATACACTATGATCAAGTAGGATTTATTCCAGGAATGCAGGGCTGGTTTAATATTAGGAAAACTATTAATATAATTGACCATATTAATAATCAAATTAATAAGAACCATATGATCATCTCAATAGATGCAGAAAAAGCATTTGACAAAATCCAACATCCATTCCTACTAAAAACTCTTGAGAGTATAGGAATAAATGGATTATTCCTTAGAATAATCAGGAGTATATATTTAAGACCGTCAGTAAGCATAATATGCAATAGAAATAAACTGCAACCTTTCCCAGTAAGATCAGGAGTGAAACAAGGTTGCCCACTATCACCATTACTATTCAATATAGTACTAGAAACGCTAGCCTCGGCAATAAGAGCCGAGAAAGAGATTCAAGGAATTAGAGTAGGAAATGAGGAAATTAAACTATCACTTTTTGCAGATGACATGATGGTATACTTAGAGAACCCCAAAGACTCTGCTAAAAAGCTACTAGAAATAATTCAAAATTTCAGCAAAGTGGCAGGATACAAAATAAATCCACATAAATCCTCGGCATTTTTATATATCACTAACAAAATGCAACAGCAAGAGATACAAAGAGAAGTTCCATTCCAAACAAATGTTGAGAGTATAAAATATTTGGGAATCCATCTACCAAAGAAAAGTCAGGAATTATATGAGAAAAATTACAAAACACTTGCCACAAAAATAAAATCAGATTTAAATAATTGGAAAGACATTCAGTGCTCTTGGATAGGCCGAGCGAATATAATAAAGATGACAATACTCCCCAAACTAATCTATTTATTTAGTGCTATACCAATCAGACTCCCAAGAAACTATTTTAATGACCTAGAAAAAATAACAACAAAATTCATATGGAAGAATAAAAGGTCAAGAATTGCAAGGGAACTAATGAAAAAAAACTCAGAGGAAGGTGGTCTAAGTGTACCTGATCTAAAGCTATATTATATAGCAGCAGTCACCAAAACCATTTGGTATTGGCTAAGAAATAGACCGGTAGATCAGTGGAACAGATTAGATACAAAGGACAAAAAAGGGTACATCTATAGCAATCTAATCTTTGACAAACCCAAAGATTCCAACATTAGGGATAAAAATTCATTATTCGGAAAAAACTGTTGGGAAAACTGAAAATTAGTATGGCAGAAATTAGATATGGATCCACACTTAACACCATATACCAAGATAAGATCAAAATGGGTCCATGATTTAGGCATAAAGAGGGCGATAATAAATAGATTAGAGGAACAGAGGATAATCTACCTCTCAGACTTGTGGAGGAGGAAGGAATTTATGACCAGAGGAGAACTAGAGATCATTATTGATCACAAAATAGAAGATTTTGATTACATCAAACTAAAAAGTTTCTGTACAAAAAATACTAATGCAAACAAGATTAGAAGGGAAGTAACAAATTGGGAAAATATTTTTAAAAACAAAGGTTCTGACAAAGGTCTCATTTCCAAAATATATAGAGAACTGACCATAATTTATAAGAAACCGAACCATTCTCCAATTGATAAATGGTCAAAGGATATGAACAGACAATTCTCAGAGGAAGAAATTGAAACTATATCCACTCACATGAAAGAGTGTTCCAAATCACTACTGATCAGAGAAATGCAAATTAAGACCACTCTGAGATACCACTACACACCTGTCAGATTGGCTAAGATGACAGGAACAAATAATGACAAATGTTGGAGGGGATGTGGGGAAATTGGGACACTGATACATTGCTGGTGGAGTTGTGAAAGAATCCAGCCATTCTGGAGAGCAATCTGGAATTATGCCCAAAAAGTTATCAAACTGTGCATACCCTTTGACCCAGCAGTGCTACTACTGGGATTATATCCCAAAGAAATACTAAAGAGCGGAAAGAGACATATATGTGCCAAAATGTTTGTAGCAGCTCTTTTTGTTGTAGCTAGAAACTGGAAGATGAATGGATGTCCATCAGTTGGAGAATGGTTGGGTAAATTGTGGTATATGAAGGTTATGGAATATTATTGCTCTGTAAGAAATGACCAGCAGGAGGAATACAGAGAGGCCTGGAGAGACTTAGGTCAACTGATGCTGAGTGAAATGAGCAGAACCAGAAGATCACTGTACACTTCAACAACAATACTGTATGAGGATGTATTCTGATGGAAGTGGAAATCTTCAACATAAAGAAGATCCAACTCACTTCCAGTTGATCAATGATGGACAGAAATAACTATACCCAGAGAAGGAACACTGGGAAGCGAATGTAAATTGTTAGCACTAATATCTGTCTGCCCAGGTTGCATGTACCTTCGGATTCTAATGTTTATTGTGCAACAAGAAAATGATATTCACACACATGTATTGTACTTAGACTATATTGTAACACATGTAAAATATATGGTATTGCCTGTCGTCGGGGGGAGGGAATAGAGGGAGGGGGGGCAATTTGGAAAAATGAATACAAGGGATAATATTATAAAATATATATATAATAAAAAAAAAAAAAACTTTCTGTAGTTGGGTTTTTTTACCTTTGCCTGCTCACTTAAAAAAAAAAAAAAGTAAGATCTTGCTAGTTTAATCATCTCTTTTAGGGTAAGGGGAATGGTGCCTCTGATATCAAGTCTTTCTTCAGTTCTTCCCTATGGTCTGGAGCCTGAAACCAAGAATTTTAGCCTCCTTTAAGTGCCCAAAGCCAGTGGTTTTCCCACTGCTTTTGCACTCACCAAGTGTTTGCTGATTTTTTTTTTTTTTTTTTTTTTAACCTGGACTCATGTCTCAGCAGCACAGCTGCTTCCCTCAGTCTTCTCAAACTCAGAGTCCTACTCCTTACACTGTTCAGAAGGTAAAACTTCCCGTGCTTGGGGATTAAGGATGACATCTTAACTCTTTGTAGTCTTAAGGCATCTCACTTGCTGGTTTTGAGTGCAGCTGCCTTGGAGATGCTTATACTTCACAGGAGCCAAAGCCCTTTCCTAGGGTTTTTCTTCAGATCTTCTCTAGGTATCCCAGTAGGACTAATGTTCTGCCTCTGTAGAGGGCCAGAACTCTGGAGAAGTATATTTGAAACAAAGATACTTATGAGGTATGAACTCAGTGGAATTGATGAGATAATGGTTCTCTAGTTCACAAATATCTAATATGATATAATGATATAATCACTCTAGTTGGCATATATCTGTATGCTGTAATGATGTAATTGTAATAGGCTATTTTAGGGCTATTTAGAGAGAACTGGGGAAAGAGTCAGTCAGAGTGAACAGCCTATGAAGGAGACAATAAAGACTTTAGACTCTATTCCTGAAATTTTCGTGATGACTATCCTGCTGAGACCAAGGCCCATCTGGAGGACTTCCAGAAAGGTAGCCTGGACATTATATGGCCCAACTCTTATTTGTTTTTCACCAGTCTACATTTATCCTGAAGCACAATTGTGATTTGTTTGTGGGGAAAATATGGAGAGTTTGGAATTTTGTGACCTATTCCATCATTTTCCAAGAATCCTTTTTCCATCCTGACATTATAACTTATTTTGAACCTGTCCCTCTCTACTGGCTCCTTCCTTCTATCTATAAACAAGCCCATTTTTACTCTACTCTGGGGAAAAAAAAAACACCAAAAAACCTTCATGTCTTCCTTCCATAATTGCTATCATCCTATTTATCCTCTGCTCTTCCCTTTTGTCTTAATCTAGAGAAGGTTGTCTATAATAGGTGCTTCTACTTTCTTTTCCATACATTTTTTTCAACTCCTCATAATCTGGTTTCTTACTATATTATTCCATTGAAACAATTCTCTTTGAAGTAATAAGTAATCATGAAGTAACTAATGATCATTAAGCTGCTAAATCCAGTGGCCTTTTTCAATCCTCATTCTCCTTGACCTCTCTGCAATCTTTGACATTGTTGATCTCTTTCTCCTTAATGTTGTCTCCTTTTAGGTTTTCTGGGTACCAGTCTCTCCTAGTTTGCCTCTTACCTAACTAACTGTTCCTTTTCAGTCTTTGCTGGATCCTTCTCTAGATCATGTTCTTTAACCATAGCTGTCTCTCAAGATTCTGTCCTGGGCCCTCTTTTCTTTCCCTCTATACTTATTTGGTGATCTCATTAACTCCATGAATGTAATTAGTTTCTCTAAACCGATCTTTCTTAAATCCACCCTTCCTAACCTGATCCATAGATTGAGCTGACCTCCAATCTTATATCTACGACTGCCTTTCAGAGATTTCCAATGGGAAGTCAAGTAGACATCTTCAATTTAATACATCCAAAATAGAATTATATTTCCCCTAATCTCTTCCCCAACTTCTGCCTTTTCTATTATTATAGAGGGCAAATTCATTCTCTCAGTGCCTCCCTCAGGCTCATAAACTAAGAGTAATCCTGGGTTACTCATTATTCCTCATCTTTTATATCCAAGCTCTTTGGAAGGACTATTAATTTCATAGCTGAAATATCATTCAAATATGGTCTGTTTTCTCCTCTGACACTGCTACCACTCTGGTGCAGATCCAGATCACCTGGACTCTTGCAACTGGATTATTGCAACTGCGACTACTACTGGGTCTACCTGGCTTAAATCAATCTTCATTTGAATCTATCCTTTCTTCAAACACTAAATTGATTTTCCTAAAGTGTAAATCCAATCATTCAAACCTCTTTATCCCATCCCCCTGCTACCCTGGTCCCTATCCCTGCTCCTTATTCAGTAAAATCCAGTGACTTCCTAATATTTCCAGGAGTAAATACAAAATGTACTTTTTGTTATTCAAAGCCTTTCATAACCTAGATCCTTCCTATCTTTCCATTCTTACAGTACTTACAGACATACTGGCCTCTAGTGGAACAAGACAACGTTTTTCTTGCCAGCAAGATCTCTCCCAGGCCTAGAATTCTTCCCTTTTTCTCCAGTTACTGACCCCCCCCCCCCCTGCCTTCCTTTAAGTCTCATCTAAAATTTATGCTTTCTATATTATTTCTTATTTATACTATATATAGTTTTTAAAAAATATATTTGTTTGTATGTTGTTTCCCTTATTAGACTGTAAACTCCTCACAGGCATAAAATATCTTTTGTCTCTAGCATTTAGCATAGTATGCATAATTTGATAAATATTTATCTATTGATAAATATTTATCTATTCATTGATTATTTTCCCTTTAGGATTTTGTTTTAAATTCTTTAATTCTTACTAACTTTAAATTGGCACTGAGTCTTTAGTTTTCTTTTTCTTTTTTTTTTTTGCCATGTTAACATCAACAAGATAAGTTTGAGAAATTAAATTTTCATCCTCAGAAATATGGTGGATACATTATTTTGAAAGGGAATTTCTGTGTTTGGAATATGGAATATTTCTTTCTGGATGTTTATTGTTAAAAGAACTTTCAGTTTATGGACATATTTTGATTCTAATTTTTAAGGTATATTGTAATCATAAAATTTGACAAGCCACTATTAGATCCCGTGAAAACATTACAATATCTTGCTGCACAAATGCTCTTTGAATAATTGTTGCTATGTCATAACATTTGAGGACTCAAGCAGAGTCACTTGAAAACTGCTACTTTAGACCAGGAAAATTTTATCATAACATTTTCCAATGTTTTTTTAAATTTTTGTTTATCAAATTAAAAAAAAAAATTCTGGAATATATAAACCTTGTTTTAACTTGTTAGTAAGTGTCCTCTAATGATACTGGTGACAAAATATAACCAGTGCAGATGAAATTAGAAATTTCTTGTTGAATAAATAATTCTGTAACTCTTTCTGAAATGCAAAACTATTTAATTAGGTTAAAATATTATGTATTTATGTAGTGCCCTCTGCTGCATGACTGTAGATATGCACTCTTCTTTGCTACATTCTGACAAAAATCTAGTGTTAATGACAGTTAAATGCCAAACTAAAATAAAAATAAGAACCAAACAGAATTTTAAAAATGATTTAAGCACAGCATGTTTTATATACACTTTTCTTTTCAAGAACTATATTTTTATAATAATTTTGATTTAACCTAATAAAATATTTAGCTGTCTTTCTTAATGGCAAATAAAAATGAGCAGAAACTAACATCAGATGATAATCTTTCAAAGGTAAACAAAAAAATGGAGACTTCTGAAATTGTGGTCTATAAATATATAGTCTATAGTAGTATTAGATGGAGAAACATAAAGTAAATGCAAAGATTTTAGCTTTGCATTTAGAATGTCTTATCTCTTATACTACTTGTGTATAAATATGTATAGATGTGTTAGTTCCAAACTCAATGTCCTCGGAGGCAGACTTGGTGGCTCCTTATATCCTCCCAGAGAATGGGCTTGTGGGAACTCCTTACTGACCAATAAGCAAGTTCCTTTAAAGTATTCCTTCAAAGGTGTAGACTCCCTTAAAGATTTGAACTAAAGGTGTGAACTCTGAGCTAGAGAATTATTAAATACCAACTTAGCACTTAGTAAGAACCTAACATAAATGACTTAAGTTTTTCAGGTCTTTGGACAATTCTTTAAACAATGAATTATATATGAGTAGATCATCTACACTGGTTGACTAGATTTTCATACTTGGAATTAAAATATGGAATAAAGGAAACTAAAGAAAAAGCCTATTAATATTTCAGTGAGAAATAAACTAGTGACAAATTCACCTGGATTGATTTCTTTAGAAAAAAAATGAACTATGTAAGTCATTTAATAATCTGTCTTCTGTATATATATCATAGGAACTTGCTTTCTAATAATATTCAGATTAGCTGAAACCATTTTAAGGTTCTTTATTCACATAGTTGGAAACATTTTAATCATTAACATTAGTTCTTTTTATTATTATCCATGTACTCATTTTTTTTGGGAAAATACATCACATTTCGAGAAAAAGATTATTATTTCAAAGATATTATTTTATGGTCAAGAAAAAAACACCTTTAGTCGTATGACTAGGAAAAGAGGTGCAGAATGACTAGAAGAAAAGTAGCTTTTATTTAAAGACATAGCACACTGATCCTTTCTCAGAATGAAATAAAATATTTAGAATTAAAAAGAATATTGATAAATAGTTTTTTTTTTTTTTAAATAACAAGTTCACACATTTCAGGTTAAGAATTCCTTCTCTATTTACTTTCCCTTTTTCATGCTATGTCTGACTGTCAAAGTTCATAAAAAATGTTAAAAAAATAATGAATTATGTAGGGGGAAGAGTGAAAGATAAAGGCAATAAAGAACATTCAAAAATACAAGTAATAATCTAAAGAATATATGTACTGCCAGAAATAAAACAGTCCTTTCTTGACATTTTTTGGGGGGATGGGGAGGGACAAGTACTAAGCCCTATCACATTCACCAATTATAAGATGCTGAAGACAGTCTCTAATTAAACCTCAGGTATCTTTGAAGAAATGAAAGGAGTGGAATGAAAAAATAGAGCCAGAAGTTGGGAAGGATCAGCATTTCAAGATAAAAAGAGGATCAGAACCAAGAAAGAGTAAAAAAGAAAATTACATGGAGAAGCCAAAACATATTGAACAATTATTAGACAAGGAAGATAAATGAAGTAAAAATCAACCAATAGAGAAAACTGCAGAAACCTCAGAGTTCAAGAACAGTGGGAAGAAATTCCAGAAGTGTTCCATAGAAAAATAGAAAAAAAATAACAATGCATTTAGAGTTCTTAGTAGAGAATTTAAAAACTCAAGGTGAAGCATAGGAAACTGATTTACATGATGGAAGATAACTCTAAGGAAAGAGAGACTCCAAGGGAAAGAATGGAAGATATCATACAAAAAAAAAAAAAAATATATTAACTGGTGGAAGATTTAATAGAAAAAAAAAAAAACAACAACAACAAAAGATTATTAGGTTAAAAAAAATCAGTTTTGTATAAGCCAAAGAAAATTATAAAGTTTATAAAGGAAAAAAAAATAAAGAATAGAACCAAAACAAAGAAAAAGCCTTATCCTAGACAGGAGTAAATAATAAAATTCCTCAGAACTTTTGAATACAAATTACTCTTAATTTTATTCTCTCTCTCTCTCTCTCTCTCTCTCTCTCTCTCTCTCTCTCTCTCTCTCTCTCTCCATATTTATTTATATATATATATATATATATATATATATACATATACACATATATAGATGTTTGTGTATATAATATATTTAAAGAATTCATAAATCAGCTCCAACAAAAACAATAGCAAAAGGAAGCTTGCTTCACATTATAGAATATGTTTAAGTTTTAAAATTCCAATAAGAAAGAAAACAAATTTTGACATAAGGAGGCTTTAGAAAAAGAAAGGAAGATTATTTCACAAATCCACAATTATTTCATAATTTTGAATTTCACAAATCCACAATTATTTCATAATTTTGAAAACTGGAAGAGAAAATTAATATGGGGAACTTCCCATGAGGACATTCTCTAATTTCATATAGGTTGATAATTGTTCTGCAATTCATGGTCTTAGATAGTTTGCTTTTGTCTCTGATAGACTAAATGACTTGCTCAGGATCACAAAGACAGTATTTGTAAAAATAGGATTTGAACCTTGAGCTTTTTAACTTGAGACTGGCTCTCCATCCTTTATTACAATTGTTAATATTTATATATTATATAAATGATACCTATGTAGTATAAAATTTGCAAAATGCTCTATATACATTTATGTGTTATATAATATATGTAGATACAGTAACATATGGATAGATGTAGTTATAATTTTATCAGTCTTTACAACTCATTGAGATATATTACCCTATTTTATTGATGAGTAACTGAAACTGAAAGAAATTGAATTTGTTTGGGATCACACAGATGGTCATTACTTGAATCCAGATTCAAATTCAGGATAGAAGTATTCTATCCATTATCTACTGTTCACTCTTTCTCTTTGCCACTATGGCATAGTGCCTCTTAAAAAAGAGAAAGAGAATAATAAGATAAATTAGGGGCATAAATAGTATAGAAGAAGAGATTGTTTTTATTTTCATGAAATTCCAGACTTCAATGTGGCTCATTTAGAAAACTTCAGAGAGTTACCAAATTTAATAATTGACAACATTTATAATTCTAATAAATCTTATTTAGAGGCAATTAAAAAACAAAGTGAATAAAACATAGGGATTTAGAATTAGGATCTTAGGAATTTAAATCTAAACCCAGACATTTAATAGCAGTATAACTCTGAGAAAGTCACTTTATCTTTGATTCAGTTTTCTCAACTATAAAATAAGGATCATAAAAACACCTACATGACAGGATTATACTGAAAATCAATTGGGATAATATCAGCACAGTGCCTAGCACATAGTAAATGTTTAAAATGTTTAGTCCTTTGTTCTTCTCTACCTTTCCCTTTCCCCCTTTTGCCTTTTCTTCTCCCTTTTTTCTCTCCTTTATCTTCTTTCCCTTCTCTCTTCCCCTTCCCTTTCCTCTTTACCTTCTACCTTTTCATTTTCTTTTTAGCTTCCTTCCCTTTAAACTATTATTCAGTAACATTCATCCTTTTTCTATACCTTGCAAAAAGACACCTCATTTCTAAATTCCATACATTTTCACTAGCTATTCACTATATTTAGAATACTTTCTTTTTTATCTTTAAATATAGAATTCCTGGTTTCTTTTAAGTCTTTGCTATAATCCTACCTTCTTTAAGAAATCTTTCCTAATTCCCTTTAATGTTACTGTTTTCTTTTTAAGATTAACCCTAATGTACTATGTATAACTACTTGTTTTCTTCTTATCCTATTAGAATTTGTTCCTCCTTTCTTTTATCTCCAGTACAGGAATCAACACATAATAACTATTTAACAGAGTTTTGTTTGTTCATTGTTTACTGATAAATAAAATAATAAAAATCATCACATATCTGAATAGCAATTATAAAAATACAGAGGAAATGATAGAAAGAAAAATTTTAAAATACTCAAGATATCTAGAAAATACATTAACTATTTGGAAATCAGTTTATTATGAAATACTTAAAATTTTATAAACATGTTTAAAGAACTAAAGTAATAAAAATAATAGAAACAATCACATTCATTATTATATCATGCTGATATATTAATATATTAATTTACATATTAATGCTACATGAATTAAACCAAATTTTAATGTTATATCAATAAAAAATAACATTGTTAAGACAAAACAATATAAAATATTCATAAGGACAATTATTTAGAATATCAAATAAATTGAATAAAGTAAAAACTGAAAAAGAAAAGAATGGCACTTTCAGATTTCTGAGTTTATTGTAAAGCAATATTCATGAAAACTGCCAATAGTTAAACATATATGACAATATGTTGATTGTGAAATGTATAATATGAAAGAATGATAAATTACATAGGCAAGAATCCCAAACTAACACATTTAGTGAAACAGAATTCAACAAACCCAATTATTAAAACTATTTGAAAAAAAAAAACTGCTGGGGAAAAACAGAAAGTGTTTTTGCAAAAATAGGTATAGACTAGCATATAGCATATTATATGATAATCCCATAAGTGTCAAGGAATATATACCTTTTACAGCAAAAAATTGGAATATAACTGAAGGAGATATCATTTGCAACTATGGCTTGAAGCTGAATGACTAGCTAAACAAGGAAGAGGAGAGAACATAAAAGACAAAAAGGACAACTTTTATTACCTGAAATAGAAAAGATTGTTTTCATAAATTAAATCAATTAAGCTATGATAAAAAGGAGAAATTAGGAAGATTCTATATCAGATATCTCTGATAATGATCTCTGAGACAAAAAATGTAGAAGTAAACTGAAATATATAACAAGAATAACCTTTCTCCAATAGATAAGCTACCAAAGTACATTAAAAGAAAAGTTCTCTATAAAAACATTGAAACATATTATTAATTTTGGGAAATATTATTTTGAATCACTAATAAGAAAATTAAGTTAAAGCAATTTGATGGATTCATTTTATAACTAGCAAACTGGCAAATATGATGAAATATTATTAATTGAAAATATTGGAATACTATGAGAGGACAGGTTCACAAAGACACTGCTAGAGCTATGAATTGGTTCAACAATTTTGAAAATATTTTGCAATTTTATGAAAAAAAGTAATGAAAGTGTTACAATCTTTTGACCTTGATATCCTCTGTAGGCAGAATGTATCTTGAGATATTAAAAATAATTCAATGTGTGTGTGTGTGTGTGTGTGTGTGTGTGTGTGTATGTGAAGATATGTGTATCTATCTATCATTTATCTATCTGAAGGGTTTTTTAAATTTTTTTTTTTTTTTTTTGGTATTGCAAGGTCTTAGAATCTTGGGAACAACATTAAGTCTCAGTGATACAATGTATAATAGAAAAGTTATAAAGGGGAAATAGTCCAATAAAAGTCTAAAATCTATCAATATATTTATTTTTCTATCTGTCATCTATTGTCTAATGGTTATTCATTTATTTGTAAGATTTTCTTTTATTTTGTTTTTTATTTAAAATTTAGTTATATCTTTATATTTTATTTATTATGATTATTTTTCCCATATGGTTTTCCTGCCTACTCCATAACTCCCTATCCCAGAACTATTCTTTGAACAACAACAAAAAAAATAGTCAAAAAAACCCCTAATTAAAACAGCAACTTTCCCTCTATGTGTCTTCTCCACCTATCCTCTAGATTCAATATTTATTTTGAAATTAGTTACCTTTTTGCACTTTTATACTCACTATGCTTACCTTGTCTTGTTTTTGTCTACTTTGATTTGCAACAGTTCAAAAAAAGTCTTTTGATATTTCAGTGAATTTCCCATGTGTTTAAATACACAATAATATTTTACTATTTCTTCCATCACTTCCAAATCGATAAGCATTCACATTGCTTCCAGTGTTTCAGTGTCACAAAATATTTTGCTGTAAATATTTTTGCTTATACAGATTTTTTTTTAATCTTTGACTTTGTTGGTATGCACAATTTGTTCTTAAATTTCTGGCTTAACTAATTGTCCTTTAGTCTTAGAATTTCACTTAATTATGGCTGAATAGAAGCAGGGAGGCAATAAGTTTATATTTAGAGAGATTTTGTTTCAATTATAATGATCTTAAAAATGTTTTAATTTGAAAATTCCTAGAATGCGTTCACGTTTGGAAAAAGAAGTTGCGTTACTGGCGTCAGCATTGTCTCTTTGGAAATGCAGGTATGAAGAAATGAAAGAATCAAAAGAGATTAATTTAAACCAGGTACGTAGGCATGAATTTCTTTTTAGCTACAAAAAAAGTTATAATTGTTCTCATTAGTGGCATATTCATAATATTTGCCAAATGAAGATCAGTAGATAAGAAGTCATTTAGAACAGCAGGGCTGCTAAAAAACATGTTAGATATACACAATGAATACATTGGGTAGAAATTAAATCATCTTGAAGAAATCCCTAAAAAGTTATTATTATGAATGGTAAATCAACATACTTTTTTTTTTTTTTTTTTTTTTTTTTTTTTTTTGTCTTTCTACAATACTGTCATGGGTATCTAATTATGTAATGCATATCCGAGGCCTATAAGATGTGAAACTCAGTAGAAAAATAAAGGGGTAGATTACATAAGGAGAAAGATCTGAAAAGTCAGTACTGTGGATGATAGAAATAATAATAATTATTATTGTTACTATTATATCCTTTCTATAAAATACTGCTATTACAAATAAATCTGGTATTTAAAAATCTTTAATTTCTTTTAAAAACTTCTTTTGACATCTTTTTTACATCATCTACATTTTTATTCTTTTCTTCACCCTTCCAGAGGGCCTTTTGATATAAAAAAAATTTTCTTAAAGAGAAAAAAATGTAGAAGAATAAAATCAATAAAATTGATTAATATATCAAGAAAAATCTGACAATTAATGAAATGTTCTATACCTGTGAATCCTAATAGCCATGCTCTCCAAACAAATGAGTATACTTCTTCTCATATACCTTCTTTGAAACTAAGCTTTTTCTTTTTAATTTTGTATTAATTTTTTTATTAGTTTGTTATTTTCAATGACACTGTTTTAGTCTTTGTGCATATTATTTTTCTTCTCTTTGCTTACTTTATTTAATATCAGTTAGTTGAAGACTTTCTGGATTAGTCATGTTCATTATTTTTTGTATTCATGGTTCACAATTTATTTAGCCATTTCCTAATCAATGAGAAACTACTTTTTTGATTCTTTTTGCTACTATAAAAATTGTGTAAATTATATCTAATGATAAATATAAAGAGATGTAGATGTTATATATGTATCCATACATATACACATATGATATATTTCTACATATAGTATACAAACATATAACTATACAAATAAATAAATAAATAAATATATATATATATATATATATATATATATATATATATATATATATATATATATATATATATATATAAATGAAAGTTCAGAACAGATAGATTTCTTTTCCTTGTTCTCTTTGGTAATGCTATCTCATCAAAAAGTTCAGAAGGGGGAAAATGATAAGAATTAGATAACTAAAAAAAGTAATGAAAAAGAAACATGAGTAAAACTCTAAAACTAAGAAAATAATTTATGGAATAAAAAGGATACATTGAAAATGATTTATAGGAATTGAGTTGACTTAATTACACCAATCAAACTTATTATGGAAACAAAGAGCTAACCTAAAAGAAGAAGGAGATGAAAAAATTCTAATTAAGAAAAATTAATACTTACGATCCATATGAAGGAATTTATAAAGCTAACTCATAGCTTTAAAGATGAATAGATTTGAAATTTAAAAAAGCCATGTAAGATTTCCCTAAAAATCACACATGCATATTATAAACAAATGGTTGAACAAAATTTACAGTTGAAGGTAAGTTTTTTAAAAAGGCACACTTTATATTAGATTATATAAAAAGGAAAAATACAATATAAATATAGAGAAGAAAATAAAATTTTGCTTAAAGGGACTTAAAGAAATGAACACTTAACTTCCATGTTTCAGACATTATTTCATCTATGATCCTTAAGGAAATTTAACAAATTGCAAGAAAGGTTAAGATAGTAACAATAATAATAGGAGATTTTAATTATTTTTTTTCTCAGAGTTAGGTAAATCTTATATACAATCAAGATGGAAAATATAAACTGAACAAATTTCTGGAGAAACAAGATAGAAAATACTTATGAACTCTTTTCATTGACATTGATAATGTATGTACATATTTCTCAGTATTACATGAAATGTATTCCAAAAGTGATAATAAGTTAGGATGTGAGGGAATTGCAAAGAAATATAAAATGGAGAGAAAAATTCAATTTATCCTTTATAAACCTGAGCATAATAAAAAATCATATTACAGAGAGTACAAGTATGTGAAACACCTAGATGCTTAAAAATGAAATTCTCAATAATGAACAAAGAACAAATAAGAATTAATGATTGGTGAAAGTTTATAATAATGTTCATATGATATACCAAATTTGGGGAGTACAGTTAAAGTAGAGGAAGAATATGTTCCCAAAACATGCAATAATAGAATAGAAAAGGAGAAATTAATGAAGTGATATGAATATGCATTTAAAATTAAAATCCAACAAAGAAACTCAAAATTATCCTAAAGGGAAGTACATGAAAAATAATGAAGACATTTATGTCAAAAACCCAAAAGGCTACAAAAACATGAACTAAATTTTATGAAAATTTAACAGAATTGAACCATAAATCAATATAATTAATGAGAAGACAAAAAACTCTGTCCAAAAAAAATCAAAACACAAAAAACAAGGTGATATTTTAATAGTTCTAGAAGATACAAAATTATCATGTTACTAATCAAATTTATATGCCAAGAATAGGTTTACTTTTAAAATTATAGATGTTTTGAAAATTTGTTCTGAAAAATAGCAGAAAACCAACTAGGTATCCTAAATAATCCTATCTCAGATAAGGAAATGCTATTAGATACAAAAGAAGTACAAAAGGAAAAAGGAAAAACAAGAAATAAAACTCCTATTCCCAATGTATTCACAGGATAAATCTTTCAAAATTTTGAATATTTTTAATATCTATAGTAGAAAAATTGTTTTGTAAAACTGAGAAAGAAAACACCTTTTCAACTTATCTTGTGAGGCAAATATAATTCTATAACAAAATCAGGAAAGGATAAAATAAAATTGAACTATTGGTCAATATTACTATAAATTCCATTCAAAATAACTATAAAATACACAACATATTTGGGAGTTCAGTTACCAAAGCATAATAAATACTTGCATAGATCCAATTTAAAATATCCCTTAAAATATTTCTGTTTTGAAATCCAATGTGTGGAGCAAAGACTTTAAAGTTAATATATTTTGCTATTGCAAATCAATTTATAAAAGCAATGCAGATAAGAGTTGTAGATTTTATCTGAGTTAGGAATTTTACCATAAATGCATGTTTTTGCAAATTATCATAATTAATAATGAAAGATAAGAATAAAATGATGACTATAAAATGTGAAAAAAATAATTATAAAATGCACAACAATTTTGGGAGTTCAGCTACCAAAGCATGGTAACTACTTGTATACATCCAATTTAAGATACTCTTTTAAAATAAAGAATAATTAAAGCAAAAAGCTTTAAAATATTTCATAATATTCTTATAGGTAAGCCATGTTGCTACAGTAAAAATGACATTATCCATTTTAATGCGAACCCTGTCAATTTACCAAAGAGATACTTCCAAAAAATTGATAAAATTAAAAAATTCTTTTGGAGTAACAAGGGATCTAGCAAGGGAAGCTTTTTTTTTTTTTAAATGAAAATAATATTAATAAAATATTAGAAAGCAGTGATTTTGAAAATCATCTGGTAGCAATTAAAACCATGAAAATAAATTAATAGGAAAGACTTGACAATAGAAAAACAAATGTAATATAATTCAATAACATGGTGCTCAGTAAAGCTGAAAAAAATTAAATTATCTTAGAAATCCCTATTTGATTACAACTTTTGAGCAACTGAAAAACATACTGTTAAAAATAGGAATATACTAATACAATAAATTCAAATTATATAAGTTACTGGAATATCAACGTTTATATTATAAGATATTAAAAATACATAGCTCATACATTTTTAAAGCTAAGAGCAAGAAATACATTTCTAATCAAAGAAGGAATGAAAATCATTACAAAAGAAAAAATAGATCATGCTGGTTACAAGAATTGGAAAAACTTTTGCACACACAAACAGAAAATAATGTATCTAGCTCAAGAAGGCTAGTTGTTGACTGCTGGAAAAAAAAGTTTTTTGAATCAAATATCTCTACTAATCATTGGCTTAATACATAAAACACATAGACAATTAGTACAAAAGTAAAATAACAAAAAAAAAATTCCTTAATAGAATAATGGTAAATTGATTGAACCATTTCCAAAAGAAGAATTTCATACTCTTAAAAAAACTATGAAAGAATTATCCAAATCACTAATGATAATAAAAATGTAAATCGAAAGTATGAGCATTCATCTCATACCCTGCAAATGTGCAGATTATCAAAGGTAGGAAATATTTAATGTTGGGGTAGTCCAATTTTGGAAGAAAAGAACATTAGTGATATTCTTAGAAAAGCTATAAAATAGTGCAACCATTTTGAAAGAAAACTGAAATTATGGGAATAACCAGATAAAAATGTTTTTATTCTTTGATCTATTTGGTGTATCCCAAATAAGTCAGTGATACAAATAAATAAAAGTAGGATCACACACACGCCAATACATCTACTGCAAACTTTTTTTTTTTTTTTTTTTTTCCTGAAGAACAGCAAATTGGAAACAAAACAGATACCCAATGATTGGGGAATGGCTAAAAGAATTGTGTAGTACATTAAAGGATTTATGTGAAATGGTACAGAGTGAAATTAACATTTTGAGAACATACAAAATAAGTACAGCAATGTACATGGAAAGAATAGGGACCACAAAGCAACTGAAAATGGATGTTCTGCAATTGTGTAGAAGAAATTTATCTCCAAAGAAGAGAGCAATAAAAAAAGATATCTCTCCTACTTGTTTTTCGGAAATGGGCAATTCACAAATGTGAAGCATTGTATAAAATGTCAGATATTTGGTGTTTTGATCATTTTTTAACAATTGTTTAACAATTATTCTTATAAGGGATGAATATATGGGAATGAGAGCAAATGATTCAGGGAGAAATTTAAGTAATATACAAAAAAGAAATATTTTAAAATTAATTTAGTGTAGAATTAAGGAAACTGTCACTATTATTAGTGTTTTTCTTCCCATGTTGTGTCTGTTAGTCTTCCTTCTTATCTGTTTGTCTTTATGATTTTATCAACAAATGAATTCTGAGTTCATTGAGTTGTACTATGAATAAACATGACTTGTTTAATAATCACTAAATTTTATATCAGGAAAATTGTGTCTTGCTATTAGCTTACTTTCCAATTAGGTCTGTGACCTTGGATATTAGTTTTCTTCTTTGTAACTAAGATCCCTGTTTATTAAACTTTATACAGTATAATAAATTATTTCCATTATATCTTCTAGCTCTAATGTTGAAATTTCATTACTCAATTCCATTTAAACTAAACCATAATACACACACACACACACACACACACACACACACACACATATATATATATACATTACAATTGATATTAATATTCCCCCAAGTCAAAATTTAGCTGAAAGAAAAGATATCAGAAAGAAATATCAGAAAAGTCATCCTTTTCTAGCTAGCTTATTTATTCTTTTATATCAATACAATATATGTTACTAAAATGAGATGACATTAGAATTTAATTCATCTTATGTCACAAATTGTTTTCCACGACAAAAGTATTCTTCCCATAATTATCTTTAACATAAAACTTAAAGTATGTGAAAACTTTTATAAGAAATAGAAAACACAACTAATTCCAGGAGCATGTTTCTCCAAATATATATTCTGGTGTCATTGCTGTAGACTAAGACATCCATAACCTTATCTCTTAGAACTAGAATGGAAATAGTAAAACTAGACAGAGGCAATGAGAGTGAAAATGTTCTAGAAAAGCTTCTAAAGACAGTTGCTTTTAAAGATGAACTCTGTGTTTATAGGGGAAATGGGAATGATCAACTAAGAGATGTCATTATACTTATTTATTTTTAAAATTCCACATCTCCTGTTTTAATAATTCCATATTGAAATATGATTGTATGAAGTCAACCAATTAGTAAAGTCAATACACATTTATCAACTATTGTGTGCCACTAAATATGCTGAATTCAGAGGTTCTAAAAAGAGATAAAAGGCAGTCCTTGTCTTAAAGAAGCTCACCATATTATGGGTGAGATAATGAGAAAAATAATTGTGTATGTATATATATATATATATGTAACTTTCTAGCATATATATATATATATATATATATATATATGCTAGAAAGTTACAATCAGGATAAATAGAAAATAACTAAAAGGGGAAGAAGCTAAAATTAAGAGATTGAAGAATTTTCTGTATAAGTTGAACTTTTTGTTAGGTACTACCTAACAGAAGTCAACTGATCATCAGGAAAAACAGAAAAGAGCATTCCAGGCATGGGGAATAGCTAGAGAAAGTGCCTGGAATCATGGATGAAGTTTTTTTTTTTTATTAATGAGACAACTGGCAAGTAAGTATCATTGGATTGAGGTACTGAAATGAAGAATAAGAAGATTGAAAATGTAGGAGAGGATGAGGTTAGAAAGAACTCTGAAGGTCAAACAAAACATTTTGTTTTTTATCTTGAAGGAATATAGAGCCAATTGAATAGAGAGAGAGAGAGAGAGAGAGAGAGAGAGAGAGAGAGAGAGAGAGAGAGAGAGAGAGAGAGAGAGAATGAGAATGAGAATGTGTGGTAGTCAGATCTATATTTAAGAAAAGCATTTTGTTGATTTAATGGAGGATGGCTAGGAGCTGGAAGAGCCATGAAACAGGCAGACCTACCAGAAGCTGTTAAGCTGTTGCAATAGGTTAGTTATGAGTTACTGATAGCCTGTACTAAAGTGGTAGCAAAGTCAGAGGAGAGAAAATAACATATTCAAAAAATGTTACGAAGGTGAAATTGAAAAGCCTTGGCAATAAATCAGATGTGTGTGTGTGTGTGTGTGTGTGTGTGTGTGTGTGTGTGAGAGAGAGAGAGAGAGAGAGAGAGAGAGAGATATGGAGGGAGAGAGAGAGAGATATGGAGGGAGAGAGAGAGAGATATGGAGGGAGAGAGAGAGAGATATGGAGGGAGAGAGAGAGAGATATGGAGGGAGAGAGAGAGTTGGAGGGAGGGAGAAATTGTTATTAGCCTTTGTCAGCCTGAAAGACTGGGATTTCACTATCAGGGATAGTAGGACAAGGGTAGAGGAAAAGATTTAGAGGAAACATAATGAGTTCAATTTTGGACATATTGAGTTTAAGATGTTTACTGAATATCCAATTTGAGCAATCTGAAAGGCAGTTGGAGATATGAGATTCGAAATCAGCAAAAAGGTTAGAGCAGGATAGGTAGATATGAGAATAATCAGCATAAAGATGGTAATTAAATTTATGTAAACTGAAGTCATTAAGTGAAGTAGTAAAGAGGGAAGAGTCAGAGGAATAAAGGACAGAACCATATGCATCACCTATGATCAGAGGACATAATTTGCATGAGGATCCAGGAAAAAAGAATAGGTAGCAGGAGAAGGATTGATGGGGAGAATGATTTCCCAGAAACCTAGAGAAAAGAGAATATCAGGAAGAAGAGAATTATTAATGTTGTCCAAGGCTGCAGAGAGTTTGAGAAGAATGAAAAATGAGAATGTGTATTGGATTTGGCAGTTAAAAAATCATTCATAATTTTGAAGAAAGCAGATCCTTTGGAGTGGTGAATTTGGACCCTGGAGGTTCATATGTTCACCACAGATATAGTCATTTCAATAATCTATCATTTTGGTTTGTTTTTACTTTGATTTACACAACAAAATCTGTACTCCCCACTTGCTAAACTGCATTTAGTCCTCACAAAGTATCTCTTGTAAATGATTTATATATTATCCTAGATCCATAAATTCAGTTCAAATTCTTATATTTATTTCAGATGGAAACAATAAAATTATCTTTCTTTGTGTTCTAATGTTTTTATGTAATAAATTCTTCTATTCCTTAAGATATTTGTCTCTCATACCTCATTGTCTTAATTACTATCAGCTGTCATTATCATTTCTATTAGTAATATTTCATTATCGATGATATATTGCAAGTCATATTACATGGATTCATAGTATTCTTTGGATCAATGCTAAGTAGGTACTTATTTATTTTTCTTTTTGACATTAACATTGATTCTGCACAATCCATACCCTATACATTTGGATACTTTTAATATTTTAAATTCTTTAATAATTTAAAAATAATGCATTTATAAGTTGCTCACCTAAGAGTATTTGTCACTCCATTGAGCCAATATTAACAATGACATAGAAAACAGGGTAGTATATTTTCTGGAAGACTTGTAGATGATAGCAAATAATAAAAACAAAAACCATCGAAAAGGCTAGGAAGGATGAAAATTAAGCTTAAACTTCCTTAAGACTTTCAGACACCATCATAATTAAAGAAATATTATTAATATTGCCATACTTGTACCTGTTTTACATTTCCATAATGGTTTATTTCTCTAAAGTTATTTCACATCAATTATTTAATTTAATTTTAATTTAATTTAATTTTCCCATTGGAGATGACTATCACTGACAATTTATTTCTGAAAGCTAACTTACTAGCACTAAAACAACAAGCGATCATGCTCTTATGGAGGGTTAGGTTGCATAGGGACAGAATAAAATAATGAATTACTTCAAGGTCACCTTACTTGACCAATGTTTTGGTACAGCCTAGTTATCACAGAAGTTTGTAATGAGAAATGAGATTGCCAAACATAACATGAGGCTATGATATAGTCACAAAAGGAAATGATACAAATTACTAGTACAAATTACAACCACAAAATAAAGGGCATTTTTGGTTTACAGGTAATTGTGGTTAGAGTTATTACCTTTTCCTGTTACCTCACACTGAAGAATAGCATCTCCATCAGTAGAATCAGCATTTGTTACAATCATATGTAGGGTTTGGTCAAAGGAATTCTCTAGTACAGGAGTCAGCAAGCTTTGAAGTCAGAAGACCTGTTTTTTTCAGTTTGGCTCTGATGCTTTCAACGTATAATTCTGCAAAATTCCCAGTCTCCTTGGGTTTCAGTTTTCTCATCTCTAAGATGTTTGGACAGAGCTAGCATGTTTCAACTCTCTTCAAACTCTATATTAAAGATCTTTTAAGTTTATAAAGAAATAAATCTTCAATTTGAATATTTGAGAATACTTCCCTCTGGAAAATTCACTGAGAGGATTAAGAGGATTATAATGAGCTAAGAATTTCATCTAGTATGCTACATTTCTGACATCTTTTTTATAGCTACATAATCATTACTGAGCTAATAATTTATTCTATCTTCTAAAAGCCTCATGAAACTTCATCCTTTCTGTCTCTCTGAATCTCTCTCTCTCTTTCTCTCTCTTTCATACACACAAATACATATTCTCATGATTTCACAATCATATTTGTCAGATTGTGATAAAGCAAATATTGTACAGGACACAAAGTATTTTGCATTTTATTTTCATAACTGATATCTTAGTTTAAAAACGATTTAATGTTTAGGTCAGAATTTACCACAAGATTTAATTCAGAAAGAAACATGCAGGTACTTGGTATTGCCACTGGTGTGCAGTACAGACCTACAAATAATGAATATCAGTTTGTTAAGGTTTGTTTTTCTATGTTATCATTGTTCTATGAAAATGTTTTAGTACTGGTTTGAAAAACTCTTATTTCTTTATCGTTTATGGAAATATTAAAAACATGCTTTTCGTTTTAAGTACCACCAATTCTTTAAAGAAGACAATAAATTTCTTCATTTCAAATTGCAGAGATTATAGTATTAGGTGATATAAACTGTCTACATTTTGATATCAACATTTCAAAAATAAATACAATAAAGCTGAGCTGGACAACAGGCTTAACTACTTAATAAAACAGAGAACCTACAACCTACTGAGGTTGAGAATTAACCTCTTGTACTCTACTATCAATAATTTCCATGATAGCAACAGCAAGAGCTGCTCTTAGATAGATGGTTTCAATAAACAGAAGTTGGAGGAATGAAGCTAGAGAATGAACTTAAATATCTGAGTCATGCAGCAAATAAATGATAAAATAGAATTTTATGCATATAAGAAAACAAAGATGCTCTAGTCTGTGTGCTCCAAGGTCTCTTTAAAATATTTCTTTCAAGTAACACTGTGTCTTTTTTTTTTTTTTTAATTCTGTGTCCTGGTACTGTTATGAGCAGTGACTAGAAGATTCATCGAA
Source organism: Sminthopsis crassicaudata (assembly GCF_048593235.1). Lineage (NCBI taxonomy): Eukaryota > Metazoa > Chordata > Mammalia > Dasyuromorphia > Dasyuridae > Sminthopsis > Sminthopsis crassicaudata. The sequence goes on along the minus strand of NC_133617.1, from coordinate 208,249,090 downwards.
TACTGATCCTTAAAATATTTAGAGTACAAAACCATTCTATAAGGCAGTAAATTAATAGCAAGAAAGCTCAGAATTCATCCAAAGATTTGTCACATATCTACATAATTATTACAAAAATGTAACTCACATCAACTTTAAAAATGCAAATGAATAAAATTTTGAGGATCAAATCTCACTAAAGTACCAAAGCTATTTTTGCTAGAATACTTTATAAACAGTACATATCTTATGCAATGCTGTTGAAAAATGAGATGAAATGAAGTAACCCAAAGTCTTATACACCAGTGATTGACAATAGAAAAAGTTTTCATGACACATTTTGGTTCATTGATTACTCCCTAGGATGTCTCTCCCTTTTTACTCCCATTTTTTTCCCCAAAAGATCTAAATAATTAACCTTTGTCTTATAGGGACCATAACTATAGTTAAGTCTTTGAAATATCTGAGTCTATTAAAAAAATAAATTCCTGGCTAAGCACTAGGGGAAGAAAGACATACACACACACACACACACACACAGAAGGAGGGAGGGAGGGAGGGAGAGAGGGAGAGAGAGCCAGAAACATGTTTTTGAAAGTGCAAAACTTAAGTATTTGTACTGCTAATATTTCTCAGAGGGAAATTGTTTTTTAAATTAAATCATTGACATTTTGAGAAGAAAAATTTAATAATTTAATAAGAACATGTATTATAAAAAAAAAACAGCAAGCATAGATATTGAACAGCAGAGATGTTTGTCTTTGAAACATAATATCCATGTTGCAGTTGATACTATATTAAGAATTTTTCTTTACTGTTCTGTCTGTGCTTGTTTGACACTACACAGATAATTCTAGCATTTAATGACTTAGTAACTTGGTATTTCTGTGGTACATCTTTGGTCTAATCTGCACCTAGCCTTAATCACTAAATGGATTGCTGCCTCGGTCAAGCAGAGATTTTAGCTTCCCACTGCATCCAGAGCTATTTCCAGTCTTCCTTATTTATATCTGGCCACTGAACCCAGATGATTCTGGAGGAGAACATGAGGCTAGTTATCGTGCAAAGGCCTCCTTCACTCAAATCCAACTCACAAACAGCAATAATAAGCAACAAGTACATTATAGCAATTTTGATAGCAATAATTTGACTTAGATATATTGTTGACATAATTTTTAGAACTTTATGATTTTAGAGTTGGAAGGTAGGTCAGAGACATTTTACCTTTTTTACTTTGCAGATAAGGAAACATGACAGGAAAGGGGTAGGGTAGAAGAATAAGTATTTATGTAGTACTCAGCTATATATATATATATATATATATATATGAACTACTGTGATAAACACTATTTTACAAATATTATTTCATTTGATCCTCACAACATCTTTGAGGTTGTTGCTATGACAAATTGCATGCTTAAGATTAAATGGTGAGGTAGTAAAAGACCCATGCTTGGAGGGCTATAATGTTCAGAAGGAGGGAACTAATCATCCCACTGCTCTTTTTAGTTAATCTGTGAATATTGTTCTGATTGCCCAAATTGAAAGACATTGGCAAGCTGAAGAATATCTAAGAAGGTGACTATAATGATGAAAAAATTAAAACCAATGCAATATAATACTTTTCTAAAAAGGGGGCTGTTAGAGTTTCTTGTTGTCAAGGACATTTTTAGTATCCTAGTGAGACTTTTATGGACACCTATTCAGAATAATGTTTTGACATGCATTATATAAAATATAAGAGATTGTAGAGAAAACCAATTATAATGAGAACCGGTTAAAAATTAAAAACAACAATAAATTAACAATCCTACTTACCCTTGAAATAGATCCATAAACTTATTGTGGTTCTATTGGATCCAGATTAAGAACCCATGATCTGATGGAATTATGTGTGTCTAGTTTAGACAAGAAGATGCGACAAGTGGGACATACCAGTTGTTAAACAGTTGTAGAATTATCATGTAGAAGAGTTAGTAGAATCACTCTGTTTCATCAAAGAAACCTTGAAATCATGTATAATAATTGCAGTGAAAGATTTTGGTTGGATATAAGGAATTCTTGAGTAGGGCTGTTAGGAATGTGGACTACTTTGGGAGGAGTAATATTTCCCTCATTAGGGAACTTCAAAATTTGGATGACTACTTATAATAAGTTAAAGGGAATATTCTTGTTCAAATATAGTTTCAACTGAATGGACTCTGAGGGCCCTTCCAAATATGAGATTTGTTAATAAAATTCAGTATTTCTAACAATCTAAAGTTCTTTGTATTCTACCCTTGTGGTGTTTTTTTTTTTTTCCCATAAAATAGCTTATTCTCTTCATTATGTAAAAAGGTTTTATATTTTCTTAATCTGATATAGGTCTTTCTCTATCATTATGAAAAATTTTTACAATTTCTATAATGATTTAAGCAGAAAAGGTGGTGCACTGTCTTTGGAAGGAGGGAGCACATTTGTAGCCTGGATTTGGTTGAAATTGCTCGTTTATAACCATTCTGTTACTTCAATGAGATGTTTTTTTGGATAAGGAAAGGATTGAAAAGAAATAAGCCATTTTTGAAAACAATCTTTTTATGAAAACTCATATTTGAGTTTGTAATAAATCACAGCAAATTGTTAACCAACAAAGACATCATTCATTAAAGGTAAATTTTTGTCTTCAGAGCATTTGCTCCATCAAAATGACTAAAAAAGGGGAAGCTAGGTGGTGGAGTGGATAGAGCACCAGCATTCAATTCAGGAGGACCTGAGTTCAAATCTGATTTCAGATACTTAACACTTCCTAGCTGTGTGAACCCTGGGCAAGTCACTTAACCCCAGCCTCAGAAAATAAATAAATAACTATAAAAAACAAAATTTTTAGTCATTTTGTTAAAGACCACTCAATGATTTTTTTTTAATTGCTGCTTCTTTTGCAAAGAGTCTACAAGTTTTAAAGGGCTTTTTTCTCCTTTATCATTACATTTTTCTCCTAATATCATTACAGTTAGAATTTTACTGAAATCAGACATCCCAATTTGTTTTTTAAATAGCATTCTCACTATTTTCCTGCAGGAATAAATATATTTCCATTTTGACTTATATCAAATTACAATTGGGAAAGGCAAAAGAGGAGATTTATTATTCTATTGTGTTCATTGAAAATATCTGTTTTATAGGCAAGCAGTGTTGTTTAAGCAATGGAAATACATTAGTTGAAAAAGGAACAAAGGAAAAAAAAACTTCATTAAACAAAAGAAAAGACAAGATAGCTGATAGAAAATTTTTGTTGTTAATTTTTTTTTTGATTTTGCATATATTTAAATAATATATTAATGAGACTGCAGTTTGTTAGGCACAATATATAGAATATTCATTCTGCCTTTTATGTTTTTACAAACTAATATATTTTTAATTTCTATATATTTGATATAATAACATTCCTTAGTCCCTCAAATATACATATTATATATATATATATATTTATATTTCCAAGTGTATCTTGCAATCGACACTGAGCAAGTCAAATAGTCACAGTTTTTGCTTTCTCAGAAAAGAGATAGGCAACATGAAAAAGATTAAGGAATATAAGGTGTATAGCATAGACGGAGGATGAAGAGAATCCAAGTAGAATCAGAATGATAGAGATGGTCTAAGTAACACAAATAATTTTGAAGAGAATCTGGAGAGAGTTCATTATTTATGTCTAGGAGTAAGAGCATAGAACAGACATTATTTACTTATTCATTATTTTTGCACAAAAGTTATATTATATATATTATAACAATGCTTAATAGCTAGAGGAATATGTAATTTCAGATTGAAAGTTCTCTGAATCTTTTCATTCTGTGTGCATTTTTACATGATTTTTCACATTTTACAAAGCTCTGGTATTACAACAACACTATGAGGAAGTTTCTGAAGCAGAATTCTAGCTCAGGTCTTCATGTTTTCATGACTTCATGACTTCAGTAGTCTTTCATTTTGAGAATGAGTGGGTGAAGTGATTTTGTTATGACAACTTATTCAATGCAATTAAATTCACTTCAGCTTTTCTCAGTATCAAATACTTATTTAATTGCTACTAGGAGTTGATAATGTTAGATAGTGAAAATGGGGAAGAGATATTGGAATAAAAAAACAAAAAACAAAAAACTTAATTCGTGTTCTAGCTCTAATACCTTCTACCTGTGTGACTTCAAAAAAATCTAACTTCTCTCTTCTGTTTCCTTCTGAAAATTGTGCATTTAGAACTAGCTCTCAAAAGTATGTTTTAGCTGTGAATATATGATCCTATTAATATAAATGAAATCCAACAAGTAATTTGTTGTCATAACATCTTTAAACTACTTTGAAATTTCTATGCTCTGTCCTGTTCCCAGATTTCTATGAGTTTCCTTTTACTATTGGATGCACCTAATTTCATCATCACCTTTAGATTTTCTTGTTACATAGCCAGAATCATGTAATACTAGAGCTGGAAGGAAACTAGAAGTTCAGTTATATCATCTCTCTTATTTCTTTAGTTAAGTGATTTGCCCGAGGACTTACACACAATTACTAATGGAAATAGAATTAGAATAGACATCTCTTAATTGCTAGATATTGCTTCATATTCACATAACCATTACCTTTGACTTGAATCCTTTTCAGAATGAATTTTAGCCATTCCTGTGTTTATCACACATGATCATTTCCTCTGTTTTTTTTTTTTTTTTTTTTTCAGACTTCTTGTAATCTTTCTTAATGCTTCCTCAGTTATAGGCTAGCTCCAGCTCCTTCCATTCTGTTGATCTGATATTGATTATCCGTAAGATCATAGCTTATAACTGGCTTTAGAAATCATCTGATCTAAACTTTTATTTTATTAATGAGGAGTTAAAAGCTCTGTGACATTTTAGAATCCCAGACATAATAAACAGGAGTCATTATTGATATCTAGTTCCTCTGACTACACATCTTACCGCTACATCATGAATTTGAATGACACTTAGAAATTTAAGTTACACTCAATGGTATTAAATATACTCCTATCTTTGCAAGGAAACATCATAATTTTAAATGAATAAAAAGGAATCTATAAGAATTTCAAAATTTCAAGGCTTAGACTCTTGGGTTCTGATTAAATTCAAACCCATTCCTATTTCATCATGCTACCACTCTCCATTGCCACTCCAAAATTTTACCATTAAGATCATTGTAGAGTTCTAAATCAATAATGACATACCCATACACCAATTCCTGTGTAATCCTCATGATTTTTGTTTTTGAGATATTATAGTGATGGTGAGCTGGAGTGGTCTAATCAATGAATATGAAGAGAAAAACAATGAAATAAGTTTTATGTTTGTCAAGAATTTAAATAAATATTCCACAAAACACAGTTCTATAGAAGTAAACATAAAGAGAAATGTGGCTGAAAAGAAGATTTAGGAGCAATAGGAGAAAAAAAAATGTTACAAGATAAATGAAGCCATAGAATGAGATAAGACTATCTTGAAAAGGGAAAAAACAAAACAAAACAAAAACAAAACAAATAAATAACAACCCCATAAATGAAAGATTGGGCATTTTGGATTAATGGCCTAGCTTAAATTTGTTGTAGATGATCTAAAATATGGACTAATGAGAAATATGGAAACTTGAGTGACACAGTAATCATTAAGTTTTAGATCTGACTTGTTAATTAAATTCCATTAGGATCCCTACTCTTTATCCCCTCATTCAAATCCTGTCACCAAAGAGATTTTAAATGGTGTGCAATCCCATCAATTTATTAGCCCCATCATTACCTTGCTGATTTCTGTCCATACAGTTCATTCACCCATTCAATAAACATTTATTAAGCGTCTGTTATGTCAAGACATTGTGATATAAGAAAAATAACAGCTTTTTTTCCTTACTTGACTTATGACATAACAGAAACAGTAGAGACTGCCCAGAGCAAGGGTTGTAACAGGAGCTACTAATTCATGTGATAAAGAAAAGGCATGATCATTTTGAATCAAATATTTGATTTTGAATCAACTAAATGGAAAGTCAATAAGACTGTCAAGAATTGTAGAAACAACAGATGGAAAAAAGAATGAAACGAATGTAAGACAGGAGACATGGATAAAGTCTGAAGAAATACTACACAAAAGTTTTTCAAGAACAGTGATTTTTAATGGAGTACTTAATTTGTTAAATAAAAAAAAGTATAGTTTTGTTTTATTACAGTAAGGTTGAAAATATCAGCAAATATATTCTAGCCTTGAGAGAATAATAAAACATAGTTTGAAGAACAGATTTGCACATTATAAGAATATCATGTGATGAAAACTTTGTTTCCTAACCAGATTATCTTAAGAAAAGACCTTCTTGGATAAGTGATTCTTTTTAATTAAAGCGGATCTTATCTAGCAAGGAAAAAAATGAGTTGAGGCAAAATTTAAATAAAAATGTAATAGGAATTAATTCTCTGATTCTTTACTTAAGATATATGTTTTTTCAAAACATTTTATTTCTGGAATATGATAAACAGAATTACCTTGTTGAACATTAGGGAACCAGAGAAGAAAGAATGAGTTTGCACAAAGCTTGGAATGAACACAAAGTAAACCTCATCATCCTACAAGCACTGAATGATAAAACTAGATAAGGACCACAAATAAATAAAAAGGGAAAATCTCTAATAAAAAGGGAAAATCTCTAATAATGCATATTTGCCATCACTCACAGTAGAGCCACTATGTTAATACTATTATAGAACCCCATTCCCAGTTGGGTTACATGAACTAAAATTCTCCTTAATGAACATAACTCTCAGAAAGATTAGTTGGCTTATATCAAGTAAATAAGGATAACATTTATGCCAAAGGGTATACAATTTTGGGCTTTTATTACAATGTGTTTAAAAAAAAAGAACCTGAATGATTAGAAATTATAAATTGTATCATGCAGAAAATGAGAATAAAGGAAATGTCAATGATTACCTATACAAATATCTTTCTCATCTCTGTAAAATATGAAAATGATCTCTACATATTTTGCACACATTCATGGAGAACATATGAGGAAAAAAAGCAGGCAGACCTTTACAAATGACATTCCACAGAAGATGGCATTTTTTTATAGTCAAAAAACTTACTGAAAGTAGCAGATATTTTAAGATTCTCCTTTTTATATGTATATATAAAAAGGTAATTTATTCATCAAAGCAAAATATTGCTTCAAAGGTATTCTTCTAAAAAAGTTTGTCCCATTCTTGTGTTAAAATCAAAGAAGATTCCTTAGTGGATGTAACAACCAAGACAACTTAAAATTAAGTTCTTATCATAATTATATGAAACTTAAACAAAGGCATATATTCACATCAATTAACCTTATCACAAAAGATATACAGGAAAAATTGCAAGTGAGAAAAGAATTTTTGTCATTGAGGGTGTCCTTCAATATCTTGTATAGAGATGATTTTGTATTAATTTCATCAAGTTATAGAACACTATAGTGCTTTATAAATGTAATTCATAACCACTCAATTGCATTATTGCATTGGGCCTAATAAGTCCATGGAGCTCTTTTTTTTTTTTTTTTTTTTTTTTTAATAGCTTTTTATTTACAAGATCTATGCATGGGTAATTTTACAGCCAAGCCTTTTATTCCAATTGTTCCCCTCCTTCCCCCCACCCCCCTCCCACAGATGGCAGGTTGACTAATACATGTTACATATGTTAAAGTATAAATTAAATACAACATATGTATACATGTCCAAACAGTTATTTTGCTGTACAAAAAGAATTGGACTTTGAAAGAATGTACAATTAGCCTGTGAAGGAAATAAAAAATTCAGGCAGACAAATAGGGGTATTGGGAACTCTATGTAGTGGTTCATAGTCATCTCCCAGAGTTCTTTCACTGGGTGTAACTAGTTCAGTTCATTACTGAGCTATTGGAACTGATTTGGTTCATCTCATTGTTGAAAATGGCCACGTCCATCAGAATTGATCCTCATACAGTATTGTTATTGAAGTATATAATGATCTCCTGGTCCTGCTCATTTCACTCAGTATCAGTTCATGTAAGTTTCTCCATGGAGATTTTAATATATATATATTTTGGGTGGACTGAAGGCAGACTACAATTCTGAATTAGTATAAAATAGGAAAAAGAAGACAATTTGGCTTGTATTTAGGAAATTGTGAAACCTTTTCAATGACCACTAATATTTCATTGAAAACAACATTCCCATCTTTTAAATAGCAATATTATTTTGTCAGTAATATCTAACCATGATTCATCATGAAATACAATTTCAGAAATATATGGCAGAAATAAATAGACCACTGAATATCATGTGATGAAAGTGAGAGATTAGGAATGACATGCAATTTTACTGGTTCCTAAATAATGTTAAACTATAACTTCCTTCCCATTCTACTTATACTTTATTGGGTTAATCCTCTAGGAGAATGTATGAGAAGTATTTATTATGGGATTACATAGTATAAAAAAAGGTAAACAGATTATGAATTGCATAATATGACCTAGAGATAGTACCTTCAATAGCCTTGTAGATTCATTCAACATTGAAGATTTTATTTCCGTGCTAAGACAAAAATAAGCAATAAAATGTTGTTTTGGATTAGTCTTAAATCAGATAAATCCAGGATCTCAGTCTGAGTACAAATATACAACAAGTTACTTTGAAACCATGATGAACTATTTAACAAAATAAACTATTAACAAAGAATCATTTTCTCAATCATTCAATGAGGATCAGTCAGTTAACAGGCTTTTATTATTAACTGATCCAGGAACAGACAAAAAAATTGGGAATACAAAGAAAGACTAAAATATATTCCCAGTTCTCAAGGAGCTCACATTATAATGGGAGATTCAATAATCATATAATTATTTACATATAAAAATATAGAGTGCAAATGAAAAGTGACGTCAGTTGGAAGTCATTAGTAATAGGAAACTGGAACTGGGAGAGATTTCTTGAAGAAAATGAAATTTGAGGTAAGTCCTTAGAAACAGCTAAATAGGCTAAGAATCAGATAAGAAGGCTAAGAGGTCATTCAGTATAATTGTTTGGAGATGGAAAATGCAGTATTTGCAAGAGGAATAGCAAGCAAATGTAGTTGGATTTTAATGTATGTAGAAAGGAAGCAAATATATGGTAAGAAAAGATCAGGTTATGAAAGATATCAAGTACCAAATAGATAATTTTATAATTACCTAAAATTCATAAAGAGATACTGGAATTTATTAAATAGTCAGGTGACATGATCATACCCATGCATTAGGAAAATCACTTTGACACTTGCAATGGAAAGAGATTTAAGACAGGGAGAGCAATTAAGAGTATGTTTCAATAATATAATCAGTAAATGAAGATCTGTATTGGAGTGGTAGCTCTGTGTTTGGAGATGGAGTTGATGATCTTCACAACAAATGCTGTTGTGAAGTTTGAAAAAAAAAGAGAATTGCTGAATAAGACTTGCAAGATATGTCAGGAATATTAATAATGCATTTAACATATATATCTATATGTAAATATGCATATACACATATACATTTATATATATATATATATATATATATATATATATATATATATATATATATATATATGTATATACATGTATATATTTCCAGTGCCAAATTCCAGAGATCCCAGATCAAGGAGAAAATATCACTAGCAGCTAGAAAGAAACAAATCAAATATCATGGATCCAGAATTAGGATAATACAAGATTTTGCAGCTTCTAAACTAAAGGATCAAAGTACTTGGAAGATGGTATTATAAAGGACAAAAGAGCTAGGGCTGCTTCCAGGAATTACCTGAAAATTTATAAACTCTAATATTGACTCCCTTTATGTATTCTATGTATATTCTGGATGTCTCCCCTTAATTTCCTCTCTTTAAAGGTATTTTTTTTTTTTTACTTGTTCTCCAACTATATCTGTAATAGTGATGTATAATACAAGTGTGGTTGCTCAGTTGTCCTTGATAGAGGAAAAAAAAAAAAAAACATTTTTTAACACATATCCTGGTAGATCTTTTAGATATTTCATATATTTATTGTTTTTTTTTTTCATCTTTATCCACAAATGACCTCAAGATAACTTTGCTTAGCACAAGTTTCTGCTTTCTTTAAATTGTCTTCAATATCTAGCCATTTAGGAAATTGTAAAATATTTATTGCTTAACTCAGAGCTTCTTAAAATTTTTGCATTGATGATCTTTTTTTCCCCAAGAAAGTTTTATGCTACCCTGGATATATAGGAAAATAAAATAGGTGTACAAATCAAACATTTATTGATAATGAATCATAATTTCATGACCCTCATATTCAATTAAATAAGCACATAATATGGAGTTATGACCTACGGTTTAAGATTTTTTAGCTTGTTAAAATAATTGTTGGCTCCTCCTCCTCCTCCTCCTCCTCCTCCTCCTCCTCCTTCTTTTCCTCCTCCTCTTCCTCCTTCTCCTTTTTTCTTTTTCTCCTCTTCCTCCTCCTCTTCCTCCTCCTCCTCCTCCTTCTTCATCTTTTTAAACTTCTTTTTCTTCTGTTACTTTTTCAACTTCTATAGGAATTATTTGAAATAAATTTTATTTTGACTTCTTTCATCTTATTTTCATTTTTTGGCATCAGTAATTCATTTAAAGAAGTCACATAGGATTTGTTTTAATTGTACATCAGAAATATCAAAGAGATGTAAAGAATTGAAGTTGGAAGTATGCATATTTGATTACAAACTCTTCATCTTTGTGTCACAAATGATCTCTAAGATCTTTTATAGTCTATATAGAACTATTTTTTTCCCTTACATTGGGTAAGTACTTACTCTCTTGGACTTACTAGGATGCATGAATTGATGGATGTCTTTGGAATCTTTTCCATCCTGCTCAAAAGGAAGTTTTAATTCCAATTGACAATGAAGAAGGAGATTAGGATCCTGAGGCCACTCTGTTGGCCTCTTTAGGAAGCCTTTTTTTTTCAGAGAGGAGATATCAGATGAATTATATTTAGAAATATCTCTAAATATTGCTAGTCTAAGGGAAATGGAAGGAGTGCCCCAAGCTATGTAAAGAGGTTTGACTTCCTAAAGATCCAAATGGCAGTTATACAGTGACCTTACCAAATAGAGAATTGCAAATAATCTCATCTATACAAATTGAGAGCAAAGATAAATAGGTGAAGTTATGTAAATTCCAATTCATCAAGCAACACAAAGAATGAGTAGGTTTTCCCTGCAAGCAAACTGAGCTAAGAAAAAGAGTCCTTCCTGACCTAAAAGTTATTTCTGCAGTTTCTTTAGTGAAAGGAGCTAGAAATAGGGATAAATTCAAATCAAAGAAACCTGCCTCCAGAAGCTTATCCCTGAATAAGATTCTTTAACCATATATTACCTATACTAACCTTGGAAGTCAGAAACACAACTCTCCTCCCCTATGCTCTAAACAGATTCTTTCCCATCAATGAGGAGAGTCTTATACAAACATGTTGGCTTGAACCCTGGATTATACATGTACTCTTACATACAAATGTGAAAATTATAGATTTATAGATGAATGCATATCTTTATATAGATATAGATATGTACACACATGTGTAGATCTACTTATTCTTGTGGTTGTATATTGTTTTAAAAATCATGTGTGATTTTACACTTTCATATAGGCTATAGTTGTTTTCTCTCTGTCTCTCTCTGTGTCTCTGTCTCTCTGTCTTTCTCTATCTCTTTATCTCTATCTCTGTCTTTCACTCTTCCTCCCCCTAATAATACATGATAACAGGAATACAAAAATGATAACAGTAAAATTTAAAGTTTAAAGTAGTTCATAAACAAAGTTGTGTTTCTCTTTCTCTTTCTCACTGGACACCAAAAAGGTCACTTCTAGTATCAAGGTGGTAGTAGGATTCAGAATCAAAAGCATTCATATTCAAAATTATGCCAACTAGGAAAACAACATCAGTTACAACTGCCAAGTTCAATAACACTGATTTTGGAAAGTAAGAGAAAGACTTTTAAAATTATTTTAGGCTCTCAAGATATAGATGTTGGGTAGATATAGAAATTTGTAAGCTTATGTCTAACTAGCTCATTACATATGCATATAAAAAGTTATACATTTATTTCAATTCTCTTAAGTCTGATAAACAACTGAATATAGTCTCCATGGAAACTGAGCAGTCCCCTGCTTATGTCTGTCTGAGAGCATTTTAAAGAGATTTAATGTCATTCAGCCAGCTTGCTGATATTCTAATGCTGAGTTATTGGCCTTCTATTTTCAAACAAAAATAACAATAGACCCTAAACAGAAGTATTCTATATTTCTGATAATATGAATAGCCTAAACATATGCCATGATAACATTTCTCTAGGACAAAGATGTTTGATAAATAGGCAATAGTAGCAAAAATGAACTTCTCACAAGCATCATATACCATTGTTTACATATTTAATTTTCATGCTGGAATTAACAGTCTGGTAAGGGCATCACTGCATATATTTCAAGGTTGTGCCATCTGTCTCAATATTGCAATTTCAGAACTTTCCTAGATAAAGGTTTGTGGGATTGTCCTTAGGTGAAGCCAGTAATAAAATTTTTCAATAGCATCTCTTCTTTGAACTCAAAATTAACCTTTGTAATAACCCAAGACAAGATAATAGGGATGCATGTCATAAAAATTGACATAGAAACATAAATACTGCCCCAAACCAGTCTCTAGAAAGGCCTTGCAAGCAAAGTTAGGAGGTAATTAAGGACATTCATACAGGTTAATATCCACAGTTCTATTTAGATATATTTGCTTTGGTGCTTGAAGACTGACAAATAAAACCTCTGGATTGTATCAGAAGCACTACTTTGAAATTGAATGATAATGTAATATTAAAAAAACATAATTTATGTAATATTTTAATGTTTGCAAAGTTCTTTACAAATACCTCATCTTATCCTCTCCAAAAAATTACTAAGCATCTTGAAGTAGATGTTATTTTTATCCCCATTTTACACACAAGGAAATTAAGACATATAGGTTAAGTGACTTTCCAAAGTTATATAACTAACAGATATTAAGAGTCTATATTTGAGCATAGGTCTTTCTCACTATAGGTTCAGTGAGGAGATATCAATAGTTGCCTCAAATAAATTAATAACATTATATGAAAGTACTTATTTTATAAGATATTGATTTCATGCCATTGAGAAAATTGATATTTTGTGTTACTTATGTGTTATCCTTGAAGTCAGGAATATATAAATTATATTTGATCCTTTGATAGTGCAAGATTAATGTGGACACTGAATCTGTTTTAGCACTACTTCAGCTTAGTATTTAAGTAATGTACCAGATCCAGTCATTTCTGCAGCAGGAACTTCAGAGGTATGTTGGCAGTTCAGATCCTTATTTCTATTTTGATTAAATATTATCTAAGTCCAATTGCTTAGGTAATTATTAAAAGAACCTCAAGTTGACTTGGACCTATATCTTTCTGGATTTCCAACTCTATTTTATAACCTATTTATTTCAGATTACAGAGAATTACTTTGTTTTCCATGTAAATTATTTCTTTCCTTGGCAGGCATTTCTTAATACATATTCTGTGTATGTAGAGGACTGCAACTCTGAAAAAGGTGTGGTTGAATCAGAAAAGAGAGCATTTAAGACTAATTACCTATTCAATGTAAAATAATGGCTCTATAAGCATATATTTAGATGATGGCTCTCCTCATGATTGGGACTTGCTGAATGCTTGGTGGTGAGATAATAGCAGGCAAGGATTGCAGTGCTGGGAGAGAGAAGTCAGAGGCATTTGGTGGTAGGATGAGGAGGAGAGAGGCTGGAGAATCTGGACTCCAGAATCCAGGATACATCTTTGGCAAGTCTTGTGGCAGCTTGCCTGCTTCCATCACTTCTCCCTCTAAAGACCAATAACTTTGATTTATCCTGACTCTGACATCCTGAGGCTCTCCAGGGAGATAGTCCAGACATTATATGTGTATACAGGTGGAATTTAGCAGGAGTTGCAATAGGGTTGTAATAGTAGTTGCTAAAATTCACTACAACTTGTTTGCCTGAATTATCCTTTCAGCATTAAATATTTGTTTGAGGTTGCTGAGGACCAATGCTAAATATTTGGATATGGTCTTTTATATATGAATTCCTTAAAATATACTGAGTAACTGCTAAAAAGCTATTAGAAATAATTCAGAATTTTAGCAAAGTGGCAGGATACAAAATAAATCCACATAAATCCTCAGCATTTTTATATATTACCAACAAAATGCAACAGCAAGAGATACAAAGAGAAATTCCATTCCAAACAAATGTTGAGAGTATAAAGTATTTGGGAATCCATCTACCAAAGAAAAGTCAAGAACTATATGAGAAAAATTACAAAACACTTGCCACAAAAATAAAGTCAGATTTAAATGGAAAGACATTCAGTGCTCTTGGATAGGCCGAGCGAATATAATCAAGATGACAATACTCCCCAAACTAATCTATTTATTTACTGCTATACCAATCAGACTCCCAAGAAACTATTTTAATGACCTAGAAAAAAATAACAACAAAATTCATATGGAAGAATAAAAGGTCGAGAATTGCAAGGGAACTAATGAAAAAAAACTGAGGAAGGTGGTCTAAGTGTACCTGATCTAAAGCTATATTATATAGCAGCAGTCACCAAAACCATTTGGTATTGGCTAAGAAATAGACCGGTAGATCAGTGGAACAGATTAGATACAAAGGACAAAAAAGGGTACATCTATAGCAATCTAATTTTTGACAAACCCAAAGATACCAACATTAGGGATAAAAATTCATTATTTGGAAAAAACTGTTGGGAAAACTGGAAATTAATATGGCAGAAATTAGATATGGGTCCACACTTAACACCATATACCAAGATAAGATCAAAATGGGTCCATGATTTAGGCATAAAGAATGAGATAATAAATAGATTAGAGAAACAGAAAATAGTCTACTTCTCAGACCTGTGGAGGAGGAAGGAATTTATGACCAGAGAAGAACTAGAGATCATTATTAATCACAAAATAGAAGATTTTGATTACATCAAACTAAAAAGTTTCTGTATAAACAATACTAATGCAAACAAGATTAGAAGGGAAGTAACAAATTGGGGAAATATTTTTAAAAGTAAAGGTTCTGACAAAGGTCTCATTTCCAAAATATATAGAGAACTGATCCTGATTTATAAGAAACCAAACCATTCTCCAATTGATAAATGGTCAAAGGATATGAACAGACAATTCTCAGATGATGAAATTGAAACTATATCCACTCATATGAAAGAGTGTTCCAAATCACTATTGATCAGAGAAATGCAAATTAAGACAACTCTGAGATACCACTACATACCTGTCAGATTGGCTAAGATGACAGGAACAAATAATGATGAATGTTGGCGGGGATGTGGGAAAACTGGGACACTGATACATTGTTGGTGGAGTTGTGAAAGAATCCAGCCATTCTGGAGAGCAATTTGGAACTATGCCCAAAAAGTTATCAAACTGTGCATACCCTTTGACCCAGCATTGCTGTTATTAGGATTATATCCCAAAGAAATACTAAAGAGTGGAAAGGGACCTGTATGTGCCAAAATGTTTGTGGCAGCTCTTTTTGTTGTAGCTAGAAACTGGAAGATGAATGGATGTCCATCAGTTGGAGAATGGTTGGGTAAATTGTGGTATATGAAGGTTATGGAATATTATTGCTCTGTAAGAAATGATCAGCAGGAGGAATACAGAGAGGCTTGGAGAGACTTACATCAACTGATGCTGAGTGAAATGAGCAGAACCAGAAGATCACTATACACTTCAACAACAATACTGTATGAGGATGTATTCTGATGGAAGTGGAAATCTTCAACATAAAGAAGGTCCAACTCACTTCCAGTTGATCAATGATGGACAGAAATAAATACACCCAGAGAAGGAATACTGGGAAGTGAATGTAAATTGTTAGCACTACTGTCTGTCTGCCCAGGTTACATGTACCTTCGGAATCTAATGCTTATTGTTCAACAAGAAATTAGTATTTGCACACATGTATTGTATCTAGGTTATATTGTAACACATGTAAAATGTATGGGATTACCTGTCATCGGGGGGAGGGAGTAGAGGAAGGGGAGATAATTTGGAAAAATGAATACAAGGGATAATATTATAAAAATATATATATAATAAATTTAAAAAATAAAAATAAAAAAATATACTGAGTAAAACAGTATTCAGGAATACTTTTCAGGCATTATACACATTTGTGGGCTGAAGAGTAGACCTGGTATATTGTTTTGAAAATGGAAAATGACTTAGAATTACTTAGAAGGGTATCCCAGAAAAAGTTAGTGATCAATATAACTTTAAGGGCTTAACTGTTAAGGAAGATGTGTAACTACCTTGGTTTCCATAAAAATAGTAAACGTGTCTTTTCATTTTTGGACACAATTGCATTCTGTATATGCTATTGTTCTTAAGTACTCAGCAAATGTCTGAGGATCATCTGGCTGAGCACTACTTCAATACCTGAAGGAGAAGCATCTTGAATAAGAAGCAACCAGATTTAGATGTAAATAACTCCATGGCATTCAGGCAAGGGTCATCATACTGATATATCCAATATAGAAATTTTCATTTCCCAATATGTAATTAAGAGATTCCAAAATGGTTTTCTTGTTATGGAAGGAATACATGGTAAAAATTGAATAACCCCTGGAAATCTGTCAAATGAAATATGTTCTCATGTTTTGAAAAGTTATATTAATTTCTAAGGTAGATTGTAGTAGGGATCTTTGTGATATTGTGTTTTGATATGCCCTCCTTCATGTATTTTATAATAATGTAACAAGTTCGTAATGGTAGAGATGAGAGTCAGGAACCCTTATGTTATAATCATCATCATGCATAAAGTTCCCATTTATCCTAAGTCCCCATGATCATGATTATCATCATCCTTTTCCTTCTCTTCCTCTTCTTCATTTTTTCTAAAATAGGATCTTGAACACAATAGTATCTTCACTGATAAAGTTTACTAGTACTGAAAGTTTGTTTATGCCTTTTCTGTTAAGCCAGTATGATAATTTAATTGTTTAGAAGTTCTATATATCAAATTTAGTAAATAAAGGTCAATATTTACAGTATAAAATACATCTCACATTTCAATTCAAGAGATGCAGATTTCATTGTAGTTAGGAATAAAAAAATATGAAATCTTATATTTAACTCATTTATTTTCAATTGCTAAATTTTTCCTTTTTTTAAATTAAGCATCACATGAAATTGTTTTTATTGACTTTTTATATTATTTACACATAAAGACACCTTGCTCCAAAGAAGAAAAGGAGTGTAGTCAACTATGTGATAACAGAAACAAATTATATACGTAAGATAAATTTCTTTAATTACTTTATGATCTCTCTGTTATGAAGAAAATTGAAAAATAACAATAAATATCCAGGATAGTCATAAAATTTATAGGATGAAGTATTACAGCTTGTAACCTTGAAGGTCAAATCATGTATGTAATCATGAAGTTCAAATTACAACTTTTAAAAAATCACTCTGGGATGAATGTGAATGAATATTGGTTATTTTTTTCCCCATAGAAGTGTGATATTCCCTATTTTGAATCATCAAATCCCAGTATTGAATTCAGAAAAACACAGAGGAGTAAGAAGGCCTTTTGATTCCCCTAAAATAGGGATGCCACTAAGGCAAATTAAGGGATGAAAGCTCATGCTTTGCTTCAGATCTTTTGATTAAGAATGCTCCAAGCTAAAGCCCTTTGAGACATAAAATTAAATTAGAAGGAATAATTGCTGTAATCCTTTTGCCTAAAACAATCTTTGTTATTTACATAGGTTTTTGAACACAGTTTCTGTAATCTATTAATACTGCTAGCTGAATAATTTTTTTCTTGTCATAGCCCAAGAAAAAGCATGAATAGGATTCCAATGCCTTATGAAAGCCCCCATTAAAAAAATACCAAGGAAGATTTGTCCTCATATCTTCAGAGAAAAAAGAAAGTAAAATTAAAGAGTTTTTTCTGTAATTATCTAAATTTAAAGAGTTAAAATATGATAATATTTCTTCCTTTAAGGAAAGCTTCATTTTAAACAAACCAAAAATAGCAAAGGAATTAGTGTTCTACCCTTGACATGTTTAATAAATCGAACAATGTCAGGTTTTACAAATAAATGATAATTTGTTAAGTTATATGTTCTATAGAGAAATAGGGGTCTTTTTGAACTTATTAAAAAAGGAATATTTGGGGATTAGTATGTGCTATTTTTTACTTCAATGAAGTTAGGTCATATACTTTAACTTTAGCAAAATCCATTAAAATATATACTTTTAAATTGTTTTGTAACAATTATATAGGATCTGGGAAAAACCTGAAATGTAACTAAAAATTAAATTATAATCCAAGAGAAAACATCTCATTTATTCATGCAGATGATGTTGTTTTCTTAATCAAAAGTGTTATTTCCTAAATTTAAGGTTCTTATAGACTTTTAGGACTCTGAAAAATGTATTGATACATAAAAAATTATTTACAAAATTATAATTTATAAATGCCATTTCTTTATGACATAGTTTGTCCTCTAAGAATCACAGCAATGATGTCTTTGTTGTGAGTTTTGAAATTGAGTTAAAGAATTTGGCAAGAATTTAGATCAAGGATGAGTATTTCAGGAAAAACTGTGATTGTTACAGCATTTGCTTTTGTAATATTTTCTGATCATTGATCTTCTTGTTTAACCTAATGGAAGTAAATAAAACAAAGAAAATAAAGCATCATGTCTCATCTTTGAAGACAATATTTTCTGTCAATTATGGAAATGAATACACTGGACTTTAAACTCAAAATTATGCACAGCTCTGCTCTTCATCTATCAAACAAACAAGGGAACAAACACACCTACTGGGAATGCAAAAGTAAGATGCATTTGGTGAAATATTTTTTTCATAATTTCTGACAACCAGAATATAACTCAATTAAGTTCTAAGATGGAAGTAGAATTCACTATACCCATATACTTTATAACCAGAGGCTAAAAGGAGAATGTGCATATAGGTAACACCTTTCTAAAAGAGTTCAGACCTTAGTATTAGTAATTGACATAAACATAATATTTAAAGTTTATGAAACACCTTTACACAAATAATTTAATCATTAAAAATCTACAGATACCATTATTATTTCCATTATTCAATTATGGAAACAGTTTTTAAATGCTTAAATTAATTAACAGTGTTCACACAACTAATAATTTTTAGGGGCAATAAATCCTGTTCTCTTATCTCATAATGTTTCTTCACTATGCTACATTTTGTAGAAGAGAAATTAGCATCCCTAAAGTGAATGTCTTCAATAGCCACACAAATTGGCAATACTTGACTCCTGTTTCTAAAATAGCCAATGGTAACTTTAATGGCACACAGTACTTATAATCTATGTATTTTTTAACTACTGCTAATACTGAAGAGCAGTTGAAAAAGATTAAAATGAGCAGTACAAAACCTTTGCCCTTTGGGCAAAAGCATTGCAATATTTGTCATGTTGATTGTAGGTGAGTAGAATTGTCATCTTAAGAAAAGCATGCTGTTATAAAGTTTAAAAAGTGTAATTTTGTACTGCCTTTCATATGTTTTACTATATTATTGTATTGCTAATTACATTTGCATAAAGAGATATATCTGACAAAAGGCAGTGATAATGTAATGTTTCCTTGTTCTCAAATACTTTGTTCTATCAAATATAATTTTGGTGATTTAAGTTGAGCAAATAAACTCATTATCATATTAGCACATTTTATTTTTTTTTTTCTGTTGACTATGAAGTACACAATTATTTCTTTACTGGTTTATTTTATCCCATTTGTATCATTCTTACTTTTTCATGAAGAATAGAATTTAGAGCTCAAAAGGTCTTCAGAGAAAATCTAATTTAACTTTCTTATTTACAAAATTGGGTCCCAGAGAAATTGTGTAATTTGCTCAAAAGTACATAGTTAGCTAGTGACAGAACTTAAATTAGTATACATTTCTTCTAACTTCAAATTTCATGTCCTTTCCACTGCACCCTGCTGCTATTTCTCATGAAAAGAAATGTCAAATTCCCATGTAGCAGAAGAGGAAATTAAAAGTCTGAGAAGTTAAGTTACTTACTCCCCAAACAAACTATTAAGTACTAAAGTAAGAGCTTAAATTTTGTTCCAGCATTCTTTCCATTGAACTACTTTGTTTTCTAGTGTGACACTTAATGGTTCTCAAGAAGTTTTCAAAGCACATTATCCTATAAATAAGTATGACATAAGTTATGATGAAAACAAGGAAAATATTGCCTTTTGTCTAGGATTTGATATTCTCAAAAATTTAGGAAGATAGTGTGGATTCAAATAATACTCATCACATATAGAATTAGATAGAAATGCATACCCACAGGGGGAAAAAAAAAACTTTCAGAGTTAAATGTGAGTGTGTTTTCCTTCTTATGCAATTACCTGGGACTCTTAAATAAAGGATAAAGAGTAAGCAGAAGAGGGGCAAATTCAGTAACTTTCTTATATATTATATCTCATTAAAAAGAGTTAGGTCTTATGCTTTAGAATTTTATTAGATTAGGAAACATCTCATCATAAAAACAACTAATCTGGACAACAAACCAAGGAAAAATAATATAAGAATAGTCAAAGTGCCTGAAAATTATGATTAAAAAATCTTGACATATAATAAAATATTATCAAGGAAAATTGTCCTGAAGTTACAGAACAAGAAAACAAAGCAGAAATAGAAAAGCAGTCCACTGATCCCTACTTGAAACAGACCTCTGCAGGAAAACCTACAGGAATATCATAAACAATTTCTAAAGCTTCCAAAGTAAGGAAAAAATTGGAAGCAACAAGAAAAAAAAATCTCATTATTGCAAAGCTATAGTAAGGATTACATCAGATTTAGAAATTATACCTTGAAGGACCATCGGTCTTGGAATAATATTATTTCTTAGAGCAAAAGATTTGGATTTATGATCAAGAATATTACCAATAAAATTAAGTATAATCTGTATGGAAGAGGAAAAAAAAAGACATTTAATGAACTCAGAGACTTTCAAAAGAATTTAAGGGAAAATTAAACATATAACATCCAGGAGGAATGTCAACATAAAGGAGGAATAAGGGACTAAATAAGATCAAATCAATTACTTCTTTTATATGAAAATACTATCACTTCTTTTATGTCAGTCAGTCATTTTTTGTTTGTGTACTTTGAAATAGAGTTTTGGGCTGAGCTGAGTATGATGTGATTCTATTAAAAAAAAAGTCTATGTAGGTAGAGATAACAAGGAACTATTATCTCACACAAATGAAACAAAAAAAAGAATAAAGATAAAGAAGTTATTGGGGGTAGAGTTGGAAACCCACAATGGGTTAAAGAGGAACTACATATATACATATATATATATATATATATAAATCACATACATACATATATATACACATATATATATTATATATATGTGAATTAATGTATATATGTATGTATGCATGCATGTATGCCTGTATAAAGTTTTCTAAATTCAGAAAGAAATTAGGACAGGGTAGAAAGAAAAGAAAAAGGGAGAATTCTTGGAAGGGTGGATAGATTAAAGAATAGAATGGCAAGGTAATTGGTAGAAATAAAGCAGAAGAATGAGGAGGGATAAAAATTAGGTGAAGAAGATAGTGAGTAAAAATAGGAAGAAGGAAAAAATTATAGCTTGGAATGTGAATGAGATGCATTTATCTATAAAATGAAAACAGATAGTATATTAAGAATTTGAATTCAACAATATGTAGCTTTCAGGAAATGCTATAAAATGAGAGATAAACAAAATATAACATAAAAGCCAGCAGCAGAATTTATTATATAAAAATAAGGTATAGTAATCATAATTTAAACAAAGTAAAAAGTAAAATAGAGCTAAACCACAGGAAAAAATAGGGTAAACTATACTCTGTGTCAGCTCTATAATTCAATATTGTTTAAGATCATTTAAAATAACTAGATAGTATAAAATATCTGAGAGAAAACTTGCCAAAACACATGCAAGAAATATCTGAACATAAGCATAAGGTTAAATCTAAATAACTGAAGTAAATTTTTGTTCATGTATATTAAAGTTAATATAATAAAAAGTGACAATCGTACCTAATTAATCCATTTATGTAATGCTATGCCAATTAAATTACTAAAAATTATCTAGCTGAGTTAGAAAAATATAACAACAAAGTTCATTTAGAAGAATAAAAGGTCAAGAACTGCAAAGAATGCAGGTGGGAAATGATATAAAAAATACAGATTCAGATCTTAAACTATATAAAAGGTGAGAGCACTGCTGAAGTGTCAAATGGATAATTTGGATTGTTATTATATAAATAAAACCTATGTAGCCAAGAATACAAGGAATGAAGATTGTTAGGATTACTAAGTGAGAACTCAGGTTGTCTGGATGGTGACAAGGTGAGAATTCAGGTTTTCTGGACAATTACAAGGTGAGAACTCAGGTTGACTTGATAGAGGGGGCAAGCTCATTGGCTGGGGTGGTTCTTCCCAGAAGCCCTTGCATTATCCCACGCCCATTCTCTGGGAGGATAAAAAGAGACAGCAATGGGCGCAGAGAGCAGATCGGCCTGGAGAAGGATAAGAGCTGGAGGAGATTCAGAGCCAGGATTCAAGAAGGAGGACTCTGAATTGCATCAGGCTTGACGGGGCTCTCTGCAGGAAGGGAAGTCACTTCTTTGGACAAGAGTTAACAGCAACTGCCTGGAGACAACGGTTCGTTAGAGGAAGAAGAATCTGTCTGAGAGATTTGAGTAGACACAGCAGATCTCTTCCTCTAGTGAACCGTTGTCTCCATGTAGTTGCTGTTAACTCTTGTCCTTAGAAGTGACTTCCCTTCCTGCAGAGAGCCCCGTCAGGCCTGATGTAATGCAGAGAGTCTTCTTCTTTCTCTGAGAGTCCTCTCTTTTATTCTCCCAGAGAATGGGCGTGGGATAATGCAAGGGCTTCTGGGAAGAACCACCCCAGCCAATGAGCTTGCCCCCTCTATCAAGTCAACCTGAGTTCTCACCTTGTCACTATCCAGACAACCTCAGTTCTCACTTAGTAATCCTAACAGAAGATAATGGGGGGGGGACGTTTCATAGACAATTTTTAAGATAGAATGTGATTGGCTTGGGATCTTTCTGAGTCGTTAATAAGCTGATTGATTTAGAGCCAAAAAAAAAAAAAAAAAAAAAAAAAAGTTGAGAAAGACTTGTACTAATGAAAAAATATTCTATCCTTCAGAGAAACAGAGAAATGAAAATAACATTAGTATGATCTTATGTATATGTGTATGAGTGTATATTTATGTATGTTTATAAATATCTATATGTGTCTAATTATAGCCTTCTTTGGATGGGTGTGGGAAAAAGAGAGAAAAAATAAAGTAAAAAGGGCATAGCTGAGATCAAAAGAAGACCTAAAAGGAAATAGAGAAAATCTGGATAGCTTTGAAAACAATATGTTGTATTCATGATACAGGTTTTCTTGAAATGGAAATTTATTGTTATATTAAATCCCATTCTTTTCTGTTGCTTACATGTTTTTTTCTTTTTTTTTAATTTTGTACTGAAGTTTAAATTAATTTAAAAACTTTCAAAAGAAGAAAATGAGGCTATTTTCTGGTGAATTTTGGATATTGCTGAAGCCTAGCTTGCAGATCTTTAAAAAATATTTAATATTTTTATTTTCCCAATTAAATGTAAAAACAATCTTAACATTCCACTAAAATTTTTTGAGTCCCAAATTACCTTTCTTCTTCTCACCCCCATTTAAAAGGTTATACATTGTAGTTATGCAAAACACATTTTTCACATAAATCATTCTGTGAAAAAAAGAGACAAAAATAAACTAAAAAAAGTAAAGGAAAAGTATTTTTGATCTGTATTCAGACTCCATCAGTAATTTCTCTGAAGATGGACAAAACCTTAAGTCTTTCAGAATTGTCTTTGATAATTGTATTGCTGAGAAGAGCTAAGTGATTTGTTACATGATTATCACTATAATTATCACAAAATACTAGTTCTACTGTGTAGTGTTCTCCAGGTTCTATTTATTTCATTTTGTTCCTGTAAGTCTTTACAAGTTTTTTCTTTCTTCTTTATTTTAAAATCTCTTTGGTATTCAGATTTACCTAATAGTGGTATTTCTTTTGACAAAGAGTATGCATGATTTTATAATCCTTTGAACATAATTCCAAATTGTTCTCCATAGTGGTTGAATCTGTTCACTATTCACTACTCTGCCAATAATGTAATTAGTTTCACTTCTACTCCAAAATTTGCCATTTCCCAAAAGGGAAATATGACAGAAAATGGTCATATAATTCAATCTGATTGGTGTGAGGGAGTATCTAAAGCCTATTTTAATTTGTACTTCTCCAATCAACAGTGATTTAGAGCATTTTTAAAAATGAGTTTCAATAGCTTTGATTCCTTTATTGGAAAACTAGCTATTCATATGCTTTGACCTTTTATCAATTAAGAAATGACTTTTATTTCTATAAATTTGACTTAAGTTTCTATATATGTGAGAAATGAGATTTTTCAAAGAAACTTGCTATAATCCCCCCATAGTATGAATTTCTCTCCATATTATTTTCCTCTTGTTTATTTTTCTTGCTTTCTCCTTTAATCATGCCCATTCTCAAAAATGTTTTTGATTTTTCTGTCCTCCCCATATCAGCATCCTATCCCATCCCCTTTTCCTTCTGCTTCTGCTTTTCTGTATGATATAATAGATTTTTACATCCATCAGACTGCATGTCATTCCCTCTTTGAACCATTCTGATGAGAATAAAGTTCATTTTATCACTTACCCTTTCTCACCATATTCCCTTCCACTATAAAGTCTATTTTGAGCCTCTTTTGTGTTAAATATTTTATCCCATCTATTTCAACCTTTATGATTGTCTCAGTGAGTTTTTTCTCACTTCTTAATTTTTAAATATAATCCACCACATTCAATTTTCACCCATGCTTTCTCTCAATGTAAGCTCCTAACTGTCCTAATAATAAGAACATTTTTAGAAGTTATAATATCTTCTTTCCCATGTAGAAATGTAAACAGTTTAAGATTATTTAATTTCTTATGATTTCTCTTTCCTGTTTATCTTTTTTTATGATTCTTTTGAGTCTTGAATTTAAGTAAATTTTTTTATTCTGTTTTGATCTTTTCATCAGGAAACCTTAAAAGTCTTCCAATTTCATTAAATGTCCATTTTTTTTTTTTTACTGAAGAATTATACTCAGTTTTGTTGGGTAGTTAATTATTGGTTGTAATTCTAGCACTTTTGCCCCCTATTCTAAGCCATCCAACCCTTTAATGTAGATACTGCTAAATCTTGTCTTATCCTACTTGTTTCTCCTATTTTTTATTCCTTCCACTACTTTTCTCCTTGACTAGGGAGCTCTAGAATTTGGCTATATATTCCTGGGAATTTTCATCTTGGGATCTCTTATAGGAGGAGGACTCTAAATTTCTATTTTATCCCCTGGTTCTAAAACATCAGGGAAGTTTTCCTTGACAATTTCTTTCAAGATGATATCTAGGCTTTTTTGATCATGGCTATCAGATATTCTACTAACTAATTATCTCTCCTGAATCTATTTTCCTTTTTTATTTTATTTTATTGTTACTTAATGTCCCATAAAGTCAGTAGCTTCCACTTGCCCACTTCTTTTCGTTAAGATATTATTTTCTTCAGTGAACTTTTGTACTTATTTTTCTGTTATGGGCCAGAATGCTGAACTTGAAACAAAGGATTCTTACAAGGTGCTAAGTCAGTGGAATTGATAGAGACAATAGTTATCTAATTTAGCATGGTTCAGTATGATTGATTTAACCCTACAAAGAGATGTTATGGGCCAGAACTTGAAACAAGGTACTAAGTGGAATTGAGAAGACAATGGTTAAATCTAGTTTAGCATTGATTTAATCCTACAACAAATAATGGTTTCATAGTGATAAAATAATTGGTGTATACTCAGTGGGGAGCATATAAGTGGGGACTCACAACCACATTCAATCATCCTATTTCATATCACCTTGGTAGCAGGCTTCATTTTTCCACTGAAACCAAGACTCTGAAAGGCCTTTAAGAAAGCTAGCCCAGCCCCAAGTGAAAGAGATAAGACTTTAAAAGAGGTGATAAAGGATTTGGACTTTAACACCTGGCTACCGGCATGATCATTACTGAACTGAAAAGGATGTTGCATCCAGAGACCCCAATAAAACCTCAATAGAGAAGATTACATTTTAGAGAGAACATTATACTTTTCCTTTTGACCAATTCTATTTTTCAGGGCATTTTCTTCTTCTTTGGATTTTTTGTACCTCTTTCATCATTTGACTTCTTCCTTCCTTCCTTCCTTCCTTCCTTCCTTCCTTCCTTCCTTCCTTCCTTCCTTCCTTCCTTCCTTCCTTCCTTCCTTCCTTCCTTCCTTCCTTCCTTCCTTCCTTCCTTCCTTCCTTCCTTCCTTCCTTCCTTCCTTCCTTCCTTCCTTCCTTCCTTCCTTCCTTCCTTCCTTCCTTCCTTCCTTCCTTCCTTCCTTCCTTCCTTCCTTCCTTCCTTCCTTCCTTCCTTCCTTCCTTCCTTCCTTCCTTCCTTCCTTCCTTCCTTCCTTCCTTCTTTCCTTCCTTCCTCCCTTCCTTTCTTTCTTTTTCTTTCTCTTTCTCTTTCACTGTTTCCTTCTGTATTTTTTATGCCTCCTTTACCAAACTATTGATCCTTTTTTGTGTGTGATTTTCTTACATCACTATCGTGTCTTTTCCCAATTTTTTCCTCTATCTCTATTACTTGATTTTTAAAATAATGTTGGTCTCTTCCATGACCTGAGAAATATTTTTTTAAGATTGGAATGTAGGAATTTTGGCTTTGCTGGCTTATTCTAAGTTTTTTTTTTCTATTGCCATAGTAATTTTTTTTATCATCAGAATAAGTTTTCTGCTATTTGCTTATTTTTAAGCCTTTTCTTTTTTTACTTTTAACTTTATCCTATAGTTGGATTCTATAACTGGAATGGATGGAACACTATCCTAGATTTCAGGTTTATTGTGTAGCTATATCAGAGATAAATAAGGCAACTCTAGATTTTTGGCTTTTCCTAGATGTTATGATCTAAGGAAATTTGTGTTTTCTCCTTTATTACTCTCATTTATTATGAACTGATCTATTATGAACAATCATTCCTTTCCACCTTGAGCTCTGGGTATACTGATACTACTCCTTGTTCTGGAACTGATAGCCCAGGACTGCAGCCAGATCTAAATATGGACAATCAAACAGAATCCTGTACCCAGTGCCAGCAATGGAACCCTTACAGGTTCTTTCTGAACAATTTGCCTTTCTCCCTTACCCTATGAGTGGGCCATAAACCACCAGAGCTACTACTGCTTTCATTGCTCCTAACACCTGGGCATGGTTTTCCAAGTCTTGGTTTGGGCTGATGAAGTCTGGGATAGCATGTTACTCTCACTATGATGCAACAGACCTTTCTTGCTAACCTTCTAAATTGTCTTGGGCTGGATAATTGGTTCATTGCATCTTTTTGTGAATTCTGCTGCTATAGAAATAATTTTGAGTCATTATTAGAAGGTATTTTGAGGAATTTAGGAGAGCACCAAGGAGAGTTTCCACCTTTCTCTATCATCTTGACTCCATGTTCTCTAGTTTGGAGAATCTTAAACATAACCTTGTTGACACCTGCAATGAGTGCAATTGTTAAGTAATTTGTACATTCTTTGACATAGACGTTCTTTAGGATAGGAATAAAAACTGATCTTTTCCAAATTAGTGGCTACACTTGAATTTTCCATATTTTGCTGATATATTGAGTACAGTACTTCAACATCAACATGTTAAGCATTTTAAATAGCTCACTTGAAATCCCATTACTTCCATTAGCTTTATTGTTAATGTTGCTTCCAAAGCCTACTTGACTTCCTTTTCCAGAGTTTCTGGCTCTAGATCAATAATCATATCATTAAGGTTATTAGAAATATTAAGATCTTTATTATATATTTCTTCTATATATTCTTGCCACCTCTTTTTTATCTCTTCTACTTAAGTCCTTACTATTTTGTAATACATTTTATTATAATCAATTTAAGCATCATATAATCTGACTAGAATATAATTTCTGAATATAAAGTCAGGAACTGATTCTTAGTTAAACTTTGTTTTTCCCCTGACAGTTAAACAGAGTAACTGTGAGATCAATTTTTATTGGATAAAATCCAATTTTATTATTTAATAGCTCTCCTGATGAGTTGCTTTATAATACTGAGCTTTATTTATTTTTTTATAAAATTTAGAAATAAGCCCATCTGTTTGACAATCATCTGCTTTACACAAGAGTTTTATCTTATTTTTAGTGCTTATTTTTGTATCTGAATCTTAATTTTTTCATTCTGTTAATTGCATCTTAAGGGAATACAGAATATTCTAACTTTTCTTTTAAACAGTTCTTGATTTCTCTACTTTAGCAAAGTATCCAAATGTCACTGGCACTTTACCTCTATCTCTTCATCTCTAACCTGATAATCTTCTACTAATTACCTGAATGAGTTTTATTCAGACTCTCTAGGTTTTTATCTTTTATTTATATGATTGCTTTCTTCTTTTATCCACTCATGAAGCCCTACATAAATCTTCATAATTTAACATTCTTTGCATAAACTTCCAAAGTCCAAGGACTTACTGATTATTTTTAACTTTTATAAAATTTAATATATATATTTTTTACATTATAATAAATGCTGTTTTTCCCCATGCTACTCCTTTATGGACTTATCTCTTGTAATAAACAATTAAGCAAAGAGAAACAAAATAATGATCACATATGAAAATATATATTATGTTCTTTCTTCCCCTTTCCTTCTATTCCCCTCTCCTTCTCTCCCTTTCTCTCCATTTCTCTGTACCTATTCCTGCCTCCAATATAATCTGCAAAATAAATGACTTTTTTGTTAGTCATATCTTCATCATCATCATCACCACCACAACCACCATCATTATCAACATTATTAGTTCTAGTCCTTACTATTCATTTTTAACAAATCAAACAATGAATATTTGAGCATTAAACACCTATCATGTGTAAGGCATGGTATACAATGATAATTATTAAAATATTTTATTCCTAATTATAATAATCATTGTGTATATTGTTCTTGTTCTGTTCATTTTATTCTGCATTAGGCCATACAATTTCTCACTTTGATTCCAGTATTTTTCTATCAAAAATTATGCCATTATGAAGATTTTGTTATATATTCAACATTTATTTCTTCATTTGAGTTTCTTGGTTTAGCACAGGGAGGAGTGTTTTAAAAATTCTCTCTGAATAGTTTAATTAGTCACTTTTTCTTAATATTTTTCAAGAGAACCTGAAGACCTAAAATGATATTATAAAGCAGTAGCCATTAAAACCATTTTATTCTAGGTAAGAAATAGATTGGTGCTTCAGTGGAATAGGCTAGATACACATGACATAATAATCAAGGCCTATAGTAATCTAATATGTGATAAACTCCAAACTAGCTTCTGGGATTTTTCCCATCATTATTTTACAAAATTGCTTGGAAAACTGGAAAACAATATGTCAGAAACTTGGCATAGACTACATCTTACAACCAATACCAAAATAAGTTCAAACTGGTTACATGACTTGGCCATAAAGCATGATACCCTAAGCAAATTAGGAGAACAAGGGATGGTTTATCAGATCTTTGGAGAAGGGAGAGATTTATGATTAAAACAAAACAAAACAAAACAAAAAAAACAACTAGAGAATATTATGAAAGGCAAAAGGGACAACTTTGTTTATATTAAATTAAACATTCTTGCATAAACAGAATCAACAGAAACAAGATTAAAAGGGAAGTATAAAGTTGAAAAAATTTACAGCCAATGTATCTGATAAAGATCTCATTTCTAAAATATATAGACTTGTGTCAAATTATAAGAATACAAGTCATTCCCCAATGATAAATGGTAACAAAAGATATGATCAAACTATTTTCAGAAGTTGACATTAAAACCTTTGATTATCATATGAAAAAATGCTCCAATCACTATTAATTAGAGAAATGCCAATTAAATCAACTCTGAGGTACCAGCTCATACATCTCTGATTAGATAAGATGAAAGGAAAGATAATTATAAATATTGTAGGGGTGTGGGAAAACTGGATATTAATACATTGTTAGTGAAATTGTGAAATGATCCAACCATTCTGGAGAGCAATGTGGAATTATGCCCAAAGGAATATAACACTGTGCATACTCTTTGACCCAGAAGTGCCATTACCGAATCTGTATCCCAAGAGAATCATAAAGGAAAGAAAAGGACCCACATGTGCAAAAATGTTAACAGAAACTCTTTTTTTGATAGCAAAGAACTGGAAAATGATTAGATGTCCATGATTTGGGGAATTTCTGAATAAATTGTGGTATACAAAGTTATTGGAATACTATTGTTCTATAAAAATTATGAATAAGCTGATTTTAGAAAAGCCTGGAAAGATTTGCATGAACTGATGTTGAGTGAAACAAGCATTACCAGGAATACAATAGCAAGAATGTGTGATTTCAACCATGAAATACTTGATTCTTCTCAGAGTGATCTCAGTGATCAGTGACCCAAGACAATTCCAATAGACTTTGCATAGAAAATGCCATCTTCACCTAGAAAAAGAACTGTGGAGATTGAATATAAATCGACACATTCTATGTTCATTTCTTTTCTTTTCTTTTTTTTTTGTTTAGTTTTTCTCTCTCATTGTTTTACCTTTTTGTTCTAATTTTTCTTTCCCAACATGATTGATAAAGCAATGCATATTTAAAATAAATAAATACATTTTTGAAAAAATCTATAGAACAATAGTTAGTGGGGATGGAAGGATGAAATTCATGGGGGTGGAAGGATGTTTGTAGGTAGTAGTAAGTGAGGGATTAAAATTGGAGATGACAGAGAGGACAGGAGTGAGGAAAGGAATAAAATTTCTTGAACAAGTAGAGAGACAAGATTTTGTAAGGAATAAAGGTACTTCATTATTTGAGATAGGGTTGAATTAAGAAATAGAGGCAAAAGACATTTGAGTGATAGAAGATAAAGAAAGTGAGAGAAATAGTTCAGAGTAAGAACTTGGAAGTGAAAATGTAATATTCCTTTGGAATGAGGAGTAAGTAATATTGTAATTCCCCTGTTTTGACCAATGAGGAGAATGAGTGAAAGTGAAATCTACACTGGAATGGATGACCAGATAATCCATATAATTAGGGAGTAGTTACATTCCAATGATAGATATTAGGCTTCAGGAGTGGGAGAAGAAAAGATTAAGGATGAAGGAAAATGTGTTGCTATAGAACAGATATTCCCAAAGGCCCAGTGGAATAGCTGGATGGTTTTTGACTGAAATATTGTCATGAGAGGTTTGAGATGAAGCAAAATAAAACAGATGAAGAAGAAGTGAGATATGGGGAATCTATAGGGGTTCAGAGTCATTAGGATGTGAAAGATATGACTAGGTATGAAAGCATTCATTATTGAGTGTAGGGCACCAATTTTCTTCCACTAACAGATTGGATATTGGGCTGGAGGAAATGCTACATGAGATGAAAGGATCATATTCCGGGTCATTTCCAAATGGTCAAAGGATATGAGCAGACAATTTTCAGATAATGAGAGTAAAGCCATCTATAGTCATATGGAAAAGTGCTACAAGTCATTATTAAATAGAGGAATGCCAGTTAAAACAACTCTGAGGTACCATTTCATATCTCTCATATTGGCTAAGATGACAGAAAAAGATAATGATAAGTGTTGGAGGGGGTGAGGGAAAACTGGCACAATAATGCATTTTTGTTGGTTGTAAAATGATTCAACCATTTTGGAGAGCAATTTGAAACTATTCCCAAAGGTTATACCATACACACCCTTTGACTCAGCAGTGCCATGACTAGGACTGTATCCCAAGGAAATCATAAATGAAGAAAAACAAACATGTACAAAATGTGCAAAAATGTTTCTATCAGCTCTTTTTGTAATTGCAAAAAATTGGAAAAATGAGTAGATGCCCATCAATTGGAGAATGCTTGAATAAATTATGGTGTATGAAGGTTATGGAATATCATTATTCTATAAAATATGATGAATCTGATTTTAGAAAGGCCTGGAAAGGTTTACATGAACTGATTAAAACAAGTAGAACTAGGAATACATTGTAAACAGTAACAGCAAGAATATATAATGATCAACTATGAAAGACTTGGTTCTTAGTGGTTCATTGATTCAATAAAATCCAATAGTCTAGATATAAAATGGATGAGAAAAATCATCTCAGTCCCATATCTTTGTGCTAATTATGTACATATCTTGATTTTCGTATTTTTAGCATTAATTCTATTTTTCTACTATTCAGTTTTTTCTTTTATCTGTATACTTATTTATTACTCAAAACTTTCTTTAAGTTTTACTTAAATGGTTTATCTTTTATGATTATCTTTATGCCTTGTTCCCTTTTCCCAGCAGTCAAGGTTGTTAAAAAAAAAAAAAAAAAAAAAAAAAAGTACTTTTTGTTGTCTAACTTTTTCAAAAGTTGTTTTTACATTCTGGTCACATAGTAATTGATAGTATAAACTGATGATCTAATACTATTATCTGTCTAATTATTTTCTAATTTTTGTATCATTCTTTTGAAATAGGAATATTTCCTTCAATGATTTTTGTTCTTGTGATTATCATATTAAAGAATTTTTCATTTTAAACTTCTGCTTCTTGCTTACATAGTCAACTTCATTTTAACACTTTCTATTTTTAAATAAATACCAAATTATCTTACAATATAGTTTAAATTCTGATCATAATATGCCCTATTTGCCTGCTTTTTCTCTATATTTACATTGACACCTCCTTATTTATTTCAATTTATTATGCTATCAAATAATTCTGAATTTCAATTTCTCTTTTGATCTGTTTTTATCTTTTTATGCTGAAATAGCTATTTCTCACAAATCATGAAACAACATCTAAATGTCAGGATTTTTTAAATTTAGGCTTCAAAAACTTAAAGAATACAGGTTGGTTTAAAAAAGCATATAACTATTCTAATGTCATTTTCCTCTCAATAATACTTATTGTATTTTATTGAAAGTATGAGGCAGATTCAATAGCTTGGAACATTTTCCTGTCAATAATCAATAAATCAATAATCAAATTAGAAAGCTGGGAGATGTGCAGAGATCTATTAATCTAGAGATCCTCAGAATAGGTTCTATTGATTAATCTCCGAATTTCAGTAAACTTGTATAAAAAAAAATTCTGAAAATATTTTTCTCTAATCAAAATTTAACATTTAACCTTTCATTATGAACATAATCAACATCTTTGCCCCCCAAATATTAACAATATTTGTGACTTTTTCACCAATAAAAATCACAAGTATTATTATATTTTGATTACATTTGGTGGAGGTATTTTGAAATGTTATTAATTCACAAAACAACTTTGAAATTATCATAATTATCAAATAGATTGCTATATCATGCATGATGATACTCTTTCAAAAAGTGTTTGAAAAAATAAAATTCCTGGTTTGTAAAGAGCTATGAAAACTTTTGAAATAATATATCTTTGTAAGTTAGTATCTTCAACACTTGCAACCATAAAAAACAAAAGAAAATCCCTGAAAATTATTAATATTCAATATTAAATATATGTTGCCTTGTGATAGAAAATGTCACTTTAATTATCTTATTCAAGCTAAATAACAAGTCTTCACACTGATATTTCTCTAAAAATGAAAATTATTTTAACTGGACTACATTGTTGTATATTGTCTTTTTTAACTTGTTTATAAAGTAACAAATTACTATATGACAATTTTTGTTTAATTTTGAGAGCTGTATTTCAATATATTAAATTTTCTTTATAATTTTAGATGTTTTATTTTATCAATCAATTAATGAACATTTATTGTAAAGTATTTTATACATTCAGAAACATTATTCTGAGAAGGAAACCAAAAACTTGGCCAGATTGTGAGTGGGATTTTCATACAACAAAAGTTTTGAGAACCTCTGATCTAAGCCAATACCATCATTTTAATAATACAATTTATATAGCAGTGTAAAACTTTTAATACCTCTCATAATGAGAAGGTATTAAAAGCCATATTTTTTTCATATAAGGATTGAGGCCTACAAAAGTTTGGTGACTTGCCTATTTTTACACATTTAATGTCAGGGAAGGGATTTTAAGCCATGTGACTTAATTTCATATCCAATTTTTTTTTCTAAAATTCCACATTTCCTCATTGTATAGTCCATGTTTTATATTAAGTATATGATCATTTTTTACATTATTGTAATCTTCTTTCACATATGTTCTGAAACTGATTTATTGCTTATACTTCCCAACAATTTCAACTCTTCTGAAATAAATTATGATATATCTCCCAAGTGCTGATTAAATGGCACCCCCACTTAAAACTTCAGTGCAATCAATGGGAATGAATTAGTTATTTGTTGATGTATGTATCTGAAAATACAATATACCATTTATAAAATATATAGGCATAATCTGGATGGGAAATTTTCAAGGTAAAATTCCATTCAGGTTTTAAGTCACAGGAATAACTCTGGAGACAGTAGTATACTAAAGAGTTGTTTTAAACACATAAAAATTCAATGACTTTTCCAGAGCCATATAGCTCATAATGATCAAAGATGGGATTTGAACACAGGTCTTCCCTAGCTCTGAGCTCAAAATGCTAGCCACTATTTATACTGACTCTACTTGTACTCTATGGTCTAAGTACTATCCTAAATACAAAACCCACAACACAAATCACTTATTTAAATACATTTACTGTTTAAATGGTAGCCATATCCTATAAAACATCATATGTTATAGTTCAATAATTGTGATTTTTAGAGCATTTTATAAAGAAATTTTCTTTTAAAAATTGAAAACTCATTTAAGACAGTAACATATTTATTTGAAATGTACAACATATCTAATAGAACCATGACATGTATAATATGTGTATTAAATTTTTCATTTTAATTGAGTCAAATACTCTATAATGCTTTCTGAGATAAAGCACAAAGTCAAATAGCATATGTTTGTGGGGCATTATATTTAATATGACTTATAACCAAATGAAATAGAATTGAGAAACAGACACACCCACACAAATCATTTCATCAATTTGTCAATGTTCTAGTTGGGATTTTGCTTTCTTGACAGTGATATTTCTTCAATTCTTAAGATATCAAAGTTAAACAGTAATGCTATAGAAAACCCAATTAAATTGTGCCTTTGAGATACTCTTCTTTCAAAGATATCTTATTAAACAGATCAATATGAAGTTTCTTGTCAGAAAATCAGAAAATACTGTGTTCGATTTGACTTCCACATTTTTTTCTTCTCAGATTTTAACCCAAAAAATATTCTATACAGAATGCCAATAGAAATGTAATTTTTTAAAAAAGAAAAAACAGCAAATGGTACAGTGCTTCCATAAGCAAACCATTGCCAATAAAGTTGATTAAAGCAAGAGCTTGGGAATATGTCCAGGCTGCACTGCTTAATCTGCCACAAATAAAGCAGGACAAAAGAAAAAGAAAAAAAATGGTAAATGATTTAAGAGTAAACTAGAATCTTAATAAAGGAACAAGAAAACCAAACCAAAACAAATATCCTTCCCCTCAATGCACATAGTCTTTCTAACTATATATTTTTAAAAACAAACATTTTCATAAATATTTTTATATGACATTCTTAAGATAAAATAAATGTGATAGAACTAAAAGTTCATGTTCTCTTCTGAGATTGCATTTTTTTTTCATCAAAAATTTTTTCCCCATTGTTCCATGCAAACAAACTAGTCGGGCATCTGAATTAAATATTAAGAATTGGAAAATTGAACATAATCTTGGAAAATTCCATCTAATGATGCCTCACTAATTTAAGCAGCTGCCATTCTGATTTTTGGGGGGGTCAATTTAACTACAGCCATATATCATTAAAGTAATGGCATTAATTAAATTTTGTTTCAAATGTTACTTATCAATACCTACATATGCACAACTCAACTTTCTCACTGTTAAGTATTTTTAATTATAAATTCATTATTCTAAATCTATTACTTCTTAAGAAATTCAAAATTTCTTCCAGGATGAAACACCTTAGCAAATTAAAAAGAAAGATAATTTATTTGCATAATAGTAACATTTTTAGTATGCTTTAATTTTTTCAAAGTTTTATAAATATTATCTTATTTAGTCCTCATAAAAACCCTGTTTGGTGTGGACTATCTTTATCCCCATTTTATTGATGAAGAATCTGAAGCAAAGCAAGTTTTGTTTTGTTTTGTTTCATATTTAGCTAGCCAGTTAGTGTCTAAGTTTGGATTTGAATTGGATTTTTCTGACTATAATTCCATTGTCCAATATGTTACCTCACTTCATTCTACTTTTAAGCTATCATTATCATTAAATATAATTTGAAAAGTATTATGTTTCTATTTGCAAAAAGAACAAATTTACCTTGTTTCTAGATGCTTTTTTTTTCCCGGCAACCGATCACTTCATTTATTGGAAGGTACATCAAATATACAAATATCTATTTCTAGGAGTATCCTGGTAAATTTTTAACAATTTTGGTCTGAAAAATGTTTGAAAAGTTAATTTTAAGTTTGATTTACATTATTGTCATTTTTCTAATATTTTATACTGTAAATAAGCAACAAAACAATAAATATATCCCTGATTTGTAATTTTTACTGTTCAAAGCTATAAAAGGTCATAATAAAAATTAAACATTTGACTATCCAGAATTAGTGTGATCTGACTCCAGTATACCCATGTAGCACATAACTAGGACTATACATATATAATATGTATTTGTTTTAAAACTTAAAAGAAGCCCAAACTTCAATGTAGTCATAGAATTATTATACAATTAATGTATATAGTTTTTAGTTACTTTAAATATGAAGTTGTGCAATATCAGAAAATATTTACTGCTCTCTTCCCCTGCCCAGTGTAATCTATTTATATTATAGATTATAAACTGATTCAAATCTTACTATATTCTGTGATGCTAGCCCATATTCTTCAATACATTCTTAGGAAGAATATATGAGTTTGATCATGTTGATTTATGCCTTGCCACCAGACCAGATGACTCTTGAAGGAAAAGTGATGCAGATGACCTTGTACAGCCCACCTTACTTAAAACCAATTCACTTGCATGTCAGAGTACCTCCCTAATGCCATGATCCTCTTCAAGAATGAAGGACAAACAACAACAGGAAGTATATACTCAACATTGTGGAAGGCATCACAAAGGTTTTCTGTATTTTTTGTGGTTATTCTATTTATCCAAAAGTCATCCCTCATTTTTGACATGCAGAACCCAGCACTATTCTAGTCATGTACGTCTTTTGGGGTGTCTTTTATGGTACTTCTGGAACATCACTCAACATTGGTATTATATTATTACTGCCCATTTAGACTTGAGGTGAGTCTTTCCATTTCTTTTTATGTAACTTAAATTCTTGATCTTATGATACATTTGTTATAAGATTTATTTCATGATTGGTTGTCATATAATATTATTGGGAGAACATTGTATTCATTCATTCATTTGTTTATTCAATAAATATTGATTAAATATCTACTATCAACTCCAGAAACTGTGATAGACATTGGGAATGTAAAGGCAAAAATTAAATACTCCATTGTATACAAGAAGCTAACATTCTATTGGAGAAAATAACTACCAAAACCAAATCAAAACAAACCCCCCCAAATAATAACAGCTAACTATAAATTATATGGTAAGTAAACAATAAATAATCTCTATTCTAGGCATGGAGGACTAATAAGTAAGCTGCAAAGGATGGGTTTTATATAAGAGGTAGAAAGTAAACTCAGTATTAAAGCAATATAGGAAATCTATAGAGAGGGCCTTTTGCAAAGATAAAGCAGCCTTTGCATAGAAACAGAGATGGTGTATTCTGTTTATGGAGAGGTTTGTGTATGGGGAAGAAATATACATGTAAGAGATTGTAGGGTGTTAGACTTGGGATCATTGAAATGGTTATGCAATTTTCTATATAAAATTTAATCTACTGCTCCTTCCATTCAATTTTAGGCATAACTTATTGTCTACCCATAGTATCTATACAGAATATGTTGGTATTTTAAAGATATATTCTGATAGTACAAATATGTCACATAAGTTTATGTTATTCATGTTTCAACAACATGATTGTAGGGTTTGTTTGGATTATTATTTTAAAATTGTTTGGTTCATTAAAGTCTTTTTCAGAATTCATATAACTCATTACAGAAGTATAGTTTTCTTGTGCTCAATACAATTAGCATATGACGATATTATAGTAGCTCACTGTTGATAAGGAATTCATTCTTCCATCTAAACTTTAATCCTGATGAAAGTGAAACACCATTTTCTTTTATATTTACCATCTGATAATTAATGAAAAATGTCTTTTTTTATGCTTGTATCTTTGAAGTATTCTTCAGTGGTCTTCACATATTCGGAGATATTTGTATGACAGTCTTTAAAGTTCTACTTTATTCTACCAAATAAATTGCATTTTTCCATCGGATGAACAGACAATACATATAATAAGATCTTATATTTCATCTACAAAATACT
The DNA here is from genome assembly GCF_048593235.1 of Sminthopsis crassicaudata. Lineage (NCBI taxonomy): Eukaryota > Metazoa > Chordata > Mammalia > Dasyuromorphia > Dasyuridae > Sminthopsis > Sminthopsis crassicaudata. The sequence goes on along the minus strand of NC_133617.1, from coordinate 208,210,325 downwards.
GTTTGTTCTATTATATTTCCAATTCTATATTCTATGAAGAGAGATTTTCAGTTGGATTTTATATATGATAGAAGTAAATATATAAGATGATAGTTATTTGATTTAAATACTATTGTGCTTCTCTTTTCTTTTCCAAAGACAATGAAATTTTGAGTAGGAAGCACAGATGAAAAATGATAAATAGGGAATTTAGTTCCCAGGATAGATATGGATATTGGAGAGCACTTATCTTCCTTTGATAAGCTCAAGACAACAAGGTCACACAAGCTACATATGATTGTATGGGTCTGCCCTTGGTAAACTTTGAAATCATGGAGAAAGGAGAAAATAGAGAATAGCAATTTGAAAGTCAAGTCAAGTAAAGAAGCAGTTATTAAATACTTACTAGGTACCAGGAACTATTTTAAGCATTGAAAAAAGAGAAATATCTAAACTTTCATAAAGAGGAAAAGAATAAAAAATAAGAAAAGAATAAGATTATAAAAGAATAAGGTTATTTTACTGAAGAGTTAAGCTTAATCCCCTTTTGGTATTGGACTTTAGAATGTCTCTAAAATATTCAGGAAGAATAGGCAAAGATCATTTCTCAATGGTCAAAATATATGAACAGACAATATTCAGATGATGAAATTAAAGCCATCTATAATCATATGGGCAAATGCTCTAAATCACTACTGATTAGAGAAATCCAACTCTGAGATACCACCTTACACCTCTCGGATTGGTTAAGATGACAAAAAGAGATAGTGATAAAAGTTGGAAGGAATGTGGGAAAACTAGGGCATTAATACATTGTTGGTGTAATTGCAAAATGATCCAACCCTTCTGAAGAGCAATATGAAACTATGCCCAAAGGGGTATAAAACTATCCAGTAGTGTCTTTAATGGGTCTATAAGGAAATCATAAAGGAGGGGAAAAGACCCACATGTGCAAAAAATGTTTGTAGCAGCTCTTTTTGTGATGGTAAAAAAATTGGAAAATGAGTAGCTGCTCATAAGTCAGGGAGCAACTGAATCAATTGTGGTATATGAAGATAATGGAATATTATTGCTCTAAAAATGATGAACAAGCTGATTTTAGAATGGCCGGGAAAGATTTATATGAACTGATGCTGCGTGAAACAAGCAGAAGTAGGCATACATAGAGCACAGTAACAATAAGATTGTGCAATTATCAACTATGAAAGACTTTGTTCTCAGTAGTGAAGATTAAATTAAAATATATTTTTACATATTGAACCATATGTAAAAAAAGAGAAAATATAAGAATAATTGTACAACTAAAATTCTGACCAAAAATAAAACCTTAACACAATAAAACATGTTGAGTATACAACAATGTTTTGTTTTATTTTACTTTTTCTGTCTTTCTTTTTCAGGTTTTTTTTTATTCTGTAGTAATTTTAAACAAAAAGAAAAAGAAAAGAAATGAGATGGCTTGTTCTAGATCACATAAATAATAGAATTATTATGATTAAAACAGTTTTTCTTGGCTAAAAAAGAGTTTTGTGGATCATTAAGAAGTTAAATGAATTGTTCAAGACTCAAAAATTAGCATTTGTCAAAGATAAGAAGTGAACCTAGTTTTCCTTCCTATCTACTTCGGCATACTGCCTCTTATAAACCTACTATTCATAAGCTTGCTATATCATAACATATTTTTTTGTGGATACACTTAATATTATTAGGTAGTTCACCAATTCAATGATTATAATATTAAATATAATATTAAAATGAAAAGGGATAGAAAGACCTAAACTGCTGATAATACAAAACATATTTAAAATAATATCTTTGGAATATGCTTTTAAATTTTATGATTATCAATTTATGATTATTTTCTAGTCTAACATAGTCCATGATCTACATGAAAATGAAGAGGATAAAGTTTCTGAAAACAGAAAGGATGAAGCAAATTGCCAAACCCGTAAGGACAGATTAATTTGTCAACTGAGAGCAGAGGTATGTTTTGTTTTGATTTTTGCTATTATTTTGCATTGTCATATAATAAGCTACTATTATAAGCACAGTGCATAAATTTGCTTACATAGTTAATATTGTGCATATCATAAACCAATGAAATGTGCTGATTTTAAAGACTAGGCAGATCTTCCCCCTCTCTTTTTTTTTTTTTTTTTTGCACAATATACTCAAAAAATCATGTGAAATACAATGTAGATCTCTCCCCCTAATGAAAATAAAACCCTTCAAGATAGTTTTTCAAAAGAGAGATGGAGAGAAAGAATTCTTTAATCTGTATTCAGATACAATTACCTTCTTTTAGTATTGATAGAATCTTTCATCATTTGAGTAGTGATGGATTATTGTAGTACTGAGAATAGCAAAGCTGTTTATAATTAGTCACCCCAGAACATTGTTACTGACTTTACATACAGTATATTTCACTTTGTTTGAGTTCATGAAGGACTTTGAATTTATTTTCCTGAAAGCACCCTCTTCATTGGGGTCCATAGAACACTAATATTCCTTTAGGAACACATACCACATTTTATTGAGCCATTCTCCATTTGATGGGCATCTCTGCAATTTCCACTATTTTTTTTTTTTTTTTGCCTTGAGAAAAGAGTTGATATGAATATTTTTTGTAGAAATAGGTTAATTTATTTATTATTTTTTTGGGGGAAATCTCTTTTGGTATGCATGTCTAGTAGTTGTATTGTTAAGCCAAAGAATATGCACAGCCCGTTGGATACAGATTATCCTTTGATCATTTATCATTTGATGCATGGCTATTATTATTATTATTATTATTATTATTATTATTTTCTATAAATTTGACTTAGTTCCCTCTGTTTGAGAAATGAGGCCTTATTAGAGAAACTTGCTTCTAAAATTTTACAATTATTGATAACTGTATTTCCTTCTATTTATTTTCTCACCCTGTCCCCTCTCAAATGTGTTTTGTTTCTAACCACTCTCCTCCCAAATAGCCCTGTCTTTTATCATCCTACCTGCCTTTTCATATACCATTCCCCTCCTACTTTCCTGAAGGATAAGATAGATTTCTATTCCTATATTGAGTATGTATATTATTTCTTCTTTAAGCCAGTTTTGATGAGAGTAAGATTTATTCTCTCCTCATCACTTCTCTTTCCCTCTACCATAAATTTTTTTTTCTTATCTTTTTTTATGGCAGATAATTTGCACTATTCTGTTTCTCCCTTTCTCTTTCTTCCAGTACATTCCTCTATTACACCTTAATTTCATTATTTTAAAAATGATATAATTCCCATATATTGAACTCATTCTGTGCTCTTGCCACAGAAGGCACAGAGATATAACATTTATCCAGTCTAAGATTTCTGATCTCAATACATATATTTCTTTGAGTAAAAGCTTATTAAAAGTTTAATCTATTGTGGGGTTTGCTGTGTCAGGCAATTGTCATATCCAATGATGTAATTCATGAATTGCATAAAGTTTCTGGGGGACTTAATGATATTCTTGGCAAGGCGGTGCAGAAATGAGACACAAGCAGAGTAAATTTATTTTGTTATATTTAAATTGACTGAGGTACTTTTCAAATGAAGCAGTGCTTTGTCATTCCACAAAAAATAAAAATTTTCATTGAATATGAATTCCTTGTTTTTTTTCCTGATTTGATACAAAAGCAAAGATAATTATACACTTAGTGATATAGACTTTCAAAATTCTTACCCTTTATGTTTATATAGCTCCTATATAAAGAACTGAGGAAATCAGAAATTCTAATTAAGCATTTAAGGAAATGAAAAGTTCTGCAGGAAACTATAGAAGAAGGGGAGGCAAAAGTAATAAGAATTTGGCTCACTTTTTAATATATTATTAAAAAACATGTGGAAAGGTAGAGACAAGATAGTGAAGGCAGGGGCTTGCCTAAGGTCTTCTAAATTTCTTTCCAAACAATGTAAAGTAATTACTTTAAATAAATTCTTGATTGGAAGAAAAGGATGAGATGAAATCATTTTCTACCACAAGACAACATAGAACAAGTGCAGGAAAGATCTATCTTACTCTGGTCAAAAAGAAGGGGAACATAGCCCTATGCAAGCAGTGTCCAGGTAAGCCAGAATGAGGCCTCTAGTAAGCAAGATAGATCAGCAATGAAGGGCCTGAATGCCTGGAGCAGTAGGCCAGAAGGGCTAGCTGCGAAGCTTCCAGTCCTTGGTGCAGCACGTGAATAGTAAGACTACATACAGAACTGCAGGCCAGTGACTGGAAAAAAAGATCAAATACAAACTAAGATAATGACAATAATGTTAAAATATTTGTATTCAAAGCATCAATGAAAAAATGCAAATTGGTCTCAAGTCATAAAAGAATGGCTTGAAGAGTTCAATAAGGATTTAAAAAAAAAATAAAATGAGAGAGAGAAGGAAAATTGCGGATAAAATGAAAGTTCTGTAAGTGTATTATGGGGAGAAAAAGCATCAACAGCTTGGTAAAGGAAGCACAGAAAGGGGAAAAAATTCACTGAGGAAAACCCAACTCTTTAAGAAATAAAATTGGCCAAAAGAAAAGGAATAGAAAAACTAAGTGAAGAAAGTAATTCCTTAAAAATTAGAATTGGGCAACTTAAAGCTAATGAATCCATAAGATATCAAGATGCAACCAAACAAAATCAAAAGAATAAAAAAAGGGAAGAAAATGTGAGATATTTCATTAAAAAAAAAATTCTGACCTAGAAAATAGACCCAGGAAAGACAATTTAAAAATTATTGGATTACCTGGAAGCCAGGATCAAAAAAAATAGCCTATTTAACATCTTCCAAGACATTTTCAGAGAAAACTGCACTAGTATCCTAAAACTAGAGGGTAGGATAGAAATTGAAAGAATCCACTATTCACTTCCTGAAAGAATTCCCAAGGTGAAAAACCCTGGAATATAGAATAAAATTATGGAATTCTCAAGTCAAGGAAAAATGCTTCAACCAGCCAGAAAACAAAACAAAACAAAGCAAAGAAAAAAAATCCAAATATTGTGAAACCATACTCAGAATTACATAGAATTTAGCAGCTTCTCCATTAAAAATTGGATATTTTCTAAAATAATATTTAGGAAAGTAAAGAAATTGGTGTTACAAACAAGATGAACAATGCAGGGGAAAATGAATTTTCAGTGAAATAGAGATCTTCCAAGTTTCACTTGTAAACAGGGCAGAGCTAAACAGAAAATTTGATTTTCAAATACAAGACAAAAGAAAAGCATAATAAAGTAAGTGGTAGGAGAAATCAAGGGATTCAATTAGATTGAGCTATTTATTTACATCATTAAATGGCAAGATGACAGTTATAACTCAAGAAGTGTATCATTCTTATGGCCATTAAGAGTATATTTAAACAAAGGGTAAAGGCAAAGTTGGTTTTGATATAATGATATAAAAATTAAAAAATGAGAATGATTTCACTGGGAGAAGATGAGAAAGAGAAATAAAATGGGTGGGATTATTTCACTTAAAGAGGTACAAAATGGAGGGAAAGATTGGGGGTTGAATACCTTGACCTTTACTATCATTAGAATTGACTCAAAGAATGCATTAAAATTTATCTTAACCAAAGAGAAGGGAAAAAGAAAAGAAGAAACTGATAGAAGAAAGGGTAGATTGAATGAGAAGGTGGTCAGGAGAAGAACAGTCCTGAGAAGGAGCAGTATGAAAAGAGATAAAAAAGGAGGAAGAAGGATAGACAGGGAAAAATAGGATGAAGGGAAATACACACTAATCATAACTATGAATTTGAATGGGAAGTAAATACAATTTTAGAAAAGTTGGATGCACAAGAAAACTGAAAAAAAAATTGAATGGAGATTGAAAGTAAGGTGCCATTTCCCCTCCAGTGGCACATGGCACCTATACAAAAATTGGTCATGATTTAGGGCATATAATCACAATTAAATACAAAGAGGAAGAAAATATTTAATGCATTCTTTTCAAATCGTGATGCAATAAAGATTACATACAATAAAAAGCCATGAAATGATAAGTTTAAATTAATTAAAAATTAAATAATCTAATTGTACAGAATGAGTAGTTCAAAGAAAAAAAATCATAGAAACAATACTTTTATTAAAAAATGACAAATATAAGACAAAATTTAAAACTATATGGGACATAGGATAAGTGGTATTTCATGTAAATTGAATTTCCTTAAATGTTAACTTTAGTTGAATTAAGAAAGAGCACATTAACAAATTGGTTATGGAAATTAAAAAAAATTAGGAAAAACAAATTAAAAATTCTTAATTACAAGCCAAATTAAAAATCATGAAAATCAAAGTAAAGATTAATAGTATTGAGTAAGAAAATCATTGAATTAATAAATAAAACTAAGAGCTATATTTTATGAAAAAAATGAAATGGACAAATCAAGGATAATTGATTTTAAAAGAAAGAAAAGAAAAACAAAATTATCAGAATCAAAAATGAAAAGAATTTTTTCGTAAGCAATAAAAGCACCCTTTCTTTAGGCCTGATGTTATTGTGAAGGCTTCAACTTTATCTATATTATATATAATGTTTATTGATGATTTTAGTTGGATGCTTCTCATCACTTAAAGGAGGAGAACATTTATTCCTATACTCTCTAGTGTTTTTTTTTTTTTTATTCATTTTTCCAAATTATCGCCTCCCTCCCTCCACTCCCTCCCCCCGATGACAGGTAATCCCATACATTTTACATGTGTTACAATATAACCTAGATACAATATATGTGTGTAAATACCATTTTCTTGTTGCACATTAATTATTAGCTTCCGAAGGTATAAGTAACCTGGGTAGATAGACAGTAGTGTTAACAATTTACATTCACTTCCCAGTGTTCCTTCTCTGGGTGTAGTTATTTCTGTCCATCATTGATCAACTGGGAGTTGGATCTTCTTTATGTTGAAGATTTCCACTTCCATCAGAATACATCCTCATACAGTATTGTTGTTGTAGTGTATAGTGATCTTCTGGTTCTGCTCATTTCACTCAGCAACAGTTGATGTAAGTCTCTCCAAGCCTCTCTGTATTCCTCCTGCTGGTCATTTCTTACAGAGCAATAATATTCCATAACCTTCATATACCATAATTTACCCAACCATTCTCCAATTGATGGACATCCATTCAACTTCCAGTTTCTAGCTATAACAAAAAGAGCTGCCACAAACATTTTGGCACATACAGGTCCCTTTCCGCTCTTTAGTATTTCTTTGGGATATAATCCTAATAACAGCAATGCTGGGTCAAAGGGTATGCACAGTTTGATAACTTTTTGGGCATAGTTCCAACTTGCTCTCCAGAATGGCTGGATTCTTTCACAACTCCGCCAACATTGTATCAGTGTCGCAGTTTTCCCACATCCCCTCCAACATTCATCATTATTTGTTCCTATCATCTTAGCCAATCTGACAGGTGTGTAGTGGTATCTCAGAGTTGTCTTAATTTGCATTTCTCTGATCAGTAGTGATTCCAACACTCTTTCATATGAGTGGAAATAGTTTCAATTTCATCATCTGAGAATTGTGTGAGAATCACCTGTTCATATCCCTTGACCATTTATCAATCGGAGAATGGTTTGGTTTCCTATAAATCAGGGTCAGTTCTCTATATATTTTGGAAATGTCAGAACCTTTCCTTTTAAAAATATTTTCCCAATTTGTTACTTCCCTCCTAGTCTTATTTGCATTAGTATTATTTGTACAGAAACTTTTTAGTTTGATGTAATCAAAATCTTCTATTTTGTGATCAATAACTAGAGTTCTCCTCTGGTCATAAATTCCTTCCTCCTCCACAGGTCTGAGAGGTAGACTATTCTCTGTTCCTCTCATCTATTTATGATCTCATTCTTTATGCCTAAATCATGGACCCATTTTGATCTTATCTTGGTATATGGTGTTAAGTGTGGATGCATATCTAATTTCTGCCATACTAATTTCCAGTTTTCCCAACAGTTTTTTCCAAATAATAAATTTTTGTCCCTAATGTTGGTATCTTTGGGTTTGTCAAAAATTAGATTGCTATAGATGTACCCTTTTTTGTCCTTTGTATCTAATCTGTTCCACTGATCTACCGGTCTATTTCTTAGCCAATACCAAATGGTTTTGGTGACTGCTGCTATATAATATAGCTTTAGATCAGGTACACTTAGACCACCTTCCTCTGAGTTTTTTTTTTTTTTTTTTTCATTAGTTCCCTTGCAATTCTCATCCTTTTATTCTTCCATATGAATTTTGTTGTTATTTTTTCTAGGTCATTAAAATAGTTGCTTGGGAGTAGTCTGATTGGTATAGCACTAAATAAATAGATTAGTTTGGGTAGTATTGTCATCTTTATTATATTCACTGGGCCTATCCAAGAGCACTGAATGTCTTTCCAATTATTTAAATCTGACTTTATTTTTGTGGCAAGTGTTTTGTAATTTTTCTCATATAATTCCTGACTATTCTGTGGTAGATGGATTCCCAAATACTTTATACTCTCAATATTTGTTTGGAATGGAATTTCTCTTTGTATCTCTTGCTGTTGCGTTTTGTTGGTGATATATAAGAATGCTGAGGATTTATGTGGATTTATATTGTATTCTGCCACTTTGCTAAAATTCTGAATTATTTCTAATAGCTTTTTAGCAGAGTCTTTGGGGTTCTCTAAGTATACCATCATGTCATCTGCAAAGAGTGATAGTTTGATTTCCTCATTTCCTACTCAAATTCCTTGAATCTCTTTCTCGGCTCTTATTGCCGAGGCTAGCGTTTCAAGTACTATATTGAATAGTAATGGTGATAGTGGGCAACCTAGTTTCACTCCTGATCTTACTGGGAAAGGTTGCAGTTTATTTCTATTGCATATTATGCTTACTGACGGTCTTAAATATATGCTCCTGATTATTCTAAGGAATAATCCATTTATTCCTATACTCTCAAGAGTTTTTAATAGGAATGGATGTTGGATTTTGTCAAATGCTTTTTCTGCATCTATTGAGATGATCATATGGTTTTTATTAATTTGATTATTAATATGGTCAATTATACTAATAGTTTTGCTAATATTAAACCAGCCCTGCATTCCTGGTATGAATCCTACTTGATCACAGTGTATTATCCTGGGGATAATTTTCTGAAGTCTTTTTGCTAATATCTTATTTAAGATATTATTATTTAGCATCAATATTCATTAAGGAAATTGGCCTATAATTTTCTTTCTCAGTTTTCGATCGACCTGGTTTAGGTATCAGTACCATGTCTGTGTCATAAAAGGAGTTTGGTAGGACTCCTTCATCCCCTATTTTTTCAAATAGTTTATATAACATTGGGGCTAATTGTTCTTTAAATGTTTGGTAGAATTCACATGTAAATCCATCTGGTCCTGGGGATTTTTTCCTGGGGAGTAATTAATAGCTTGTTCTATTTCTTTTTCTGAAATGGGACTATTTAAGCAATTTATTTCCTCCTCTGTTAATCTAGGAAGCCTATATTTTTGGAGGAAGTCATCCATTTCACTTAAGTTATCAAATTTATTGGCATAAAGTTGGGCAAAGTAACTCCTTATTATTTCTCTAATTTCCTCTTCATTGGTGGAAAGATCCCCCTTTTCATTTGTAAGACTAACAATTTGATTTTCCTCTTTCTTTTTTCTGATCAGATTTACCAAAGGTTTATCTATTTTATTGGCTTTTTCATAAAACCAACTCTTGGTTTTATTTATTAATTCAATAGTTTTTTTTTTTACTTTCAATATTATTGATTTCTCCTTTTAATTTTTGTATTTCAAGTTTAATTTTTGGTTGGGGGTGTATAATTTGGTCTTTTTCTAGCCTTTTAAGTTGTAAGCCCAATTCGTTAATCTTCTCTTTCTCTATTTTCTTCAAATAAGCCTCTAAAGATATAAAATTTCCCCTTATTACTGCTTTAGCTGCATCCCACAGATGTTGGTATGATGTCTCATCATTGTCATTATCTTGGGTAAAATTATTAATTGTTTCTATAATTTGCTGTTTCACCCAGTCATTCTTTAAGATGAGATTATTCAGTTTCCAATTACTTTTTGGTCTATTTACCCCTAACTTTTTACTGAATGTAGCTTTTATTGCATTGTGGTCTGAGAAGAAGGAATTTATTATTTCTGCCTTCCTACATTTAATTTTGAGATGTTTATGTCCTAATATATGGTCAATTTTTGTATAGGATCCATGAACTGCTGAGAAGAAAGTAGATTCCTTTCTATTGCCATTCAGTTTTCTCCAAAGGTCTATCATACCTAGTTTTTCTAATGTTCTATTTACATTTTAAATTTCTTTCTTATTTGTTTTGTGGTTTGATTTGTCTAAATCTGAGAGTGCAAGGTTGAGATCTCCCACTATTATAGTTTTACTGTCTATTTCTTCTTGCAACTCTCTTAACTTTTCCTTTAGAAAGTTAGATGCTATACCACTTGGTGCATATATGTTTAGTATCGATATGGCTTCATTATTTATGCTACCTTTCAGCAGGATATAGTTTCCTTCCTTATCTCTTTTAACTAGATCAACTTCTGCTTTTGCTTGATCTGAGATAAGGTTAGCTACCCCTGCTTTTTTTGGCTTTACCTGAAGCATAATAGATTCTGCTCCAACCTTTTACCTTTACTCTATATGTATCTCCCTGCTTTAAGTGTGTTTCCTGTAAACAACATATTGTAGGGTTCTGATTTTTGATCCAGTCTGCTATCCGTCTCCGTTTGATGGGAGCGTTCATCCCATTCACATTTACAATTAAAATGACTAATTCTGTATTTCCTGCCATCATATTATCCCCAGATTATGCTTTTTCCCTTGACCCGCCCTGAACCCCTTCCCCAATGTTTAATTTATAGACCCCCCCTTGTGATGCGCAGCCCTCCCTTTTTTTTTTAGTATCCCTCCCCCCTCCCTCCATGTCCCTTCCCTTATTCTCCTTTTCCTTTTCCCTTTTCCTCTCCCCCCTTTTAATGAGGTGATAGAGAATTCTGTGAAAAACAAATATGACAATTATTTACTCTTTGAGCCTCTTCTGATGAGAGAGAGTAAGATTTACATAATGATTCTCCCCCTCTCTAAATTCCCTCAGATATGGTGTATTTTCTATGCCTCTTCCTGGGATGTAGTTTCCCTTTTTTATCACTCCCTCCCATTTTTCTGATACTACCTCCTTCCCTTTACTACACCCCCTTCTTTTTTTTTTCTTTTATATCAGTAAAATCAAATTATCCATGCGTACTTTCTATATACCCACAACAGAGATATAGTTCTCAAGGGTTCTGTGTACCTTTTTCTGTTTCTCTTCAGTATTGTGGATGTAGATCAAATTTGTTGTTTAAGTCTGGTTTTTTTCTTAGAAACATATGGAATTCCTCTATTTCATTGAATGACCATCTTCTTCCATGGAAAAAGATGCTAAACTTAGCTGGGTAGTTTATTCTTGGTTGCAATCCTTGATCTTTTGCCTTTCAGAATATCAGGTTCCAGGCCCTTCTATCTTTTAATGTGGAGGCAGCCAGATCTTGTGTGACCCTTATTGTGGCACCTTGGTATTTAAATTGTTTTTTCCTAGCTGCTTGCAGGATTTTCTCCTTTGTGTGGTAATTCTGCAGCTTAGCCACAATATTCTGTGGTATTCTTTTTTTAGGGTCTATTTCAGAAGGAGTTCGATGAATTCTTTCAACATCTACTTTCACCTCTGTTTCTATTATCTCTGTACAGTTCTCTTTGATAATTTCCTGTAAAATAGAATCTAGGCTCTTTTTTTTGGTCATAGTTTTCGGGAAGTCCAATGATCCGCAGATTATCTCTCCTAGATCTATTTTCCAGGTCTATAGATTTTCCCAGTAAGTATTTGACGTTATTCTCCAGCTTTTCATTTTTTTTTTGTTTTGTTTGACTGATTCTTGGGTTCTCAATGAATCATTCATTTCTATTTGTTCCATCCTGAATTTTAAGGAGTTATTTTCTTCATTCACAGTTTTAGTTCTTTTTGTAAATGCCCAATTTCATTTTTAAATGAGTTATTTTGTTCTATTGATTTTTTTTCCATTTCCCTATTTTTTTTTGAGAATTATTTTCTTTTTTCCAATTCAGAAATCCTATTTTCTTGAGACTTTTTTATCTTCTCCAATTCAGAAATCCTATTTTCCTGTGATTTTTTAACTTTTTCTAATTCACAAATTTTGTTTCCCTTCATCTCCTGTGAATTCTTTATTTTTTCCAACTCCAATTTCAGAATGTTGTTATTCTCTATCATAGCTTCTCTTTCCTTTCCCCATTTTTCTTAAAACTCTCTTAATTTTTTAATAGTCTCTTCTAGGCAAGAGTTATGTGATGGGGGGCAGGAATCGTTCCCCTTTAGGTTGTTATCTGCTGACTCTCTGCTGTTAACTTCCTTGGGGTTGGATACCTGCTCTTTCTCAGTGTAGAAGGAATCAATGGTTCTTTTTTGCTTTTTACTCATACTTAAAAAATCTTTTGGGGTCTGTCCCTGGGGTAGGAAATTATTTATTTCTTTCTTTACCAGCTTCCTTCCAGACTGCATGGATGCAGCGGCCCCTGTGCCTGAGCTAAGAGAGAGCTCTGGGAGAGAGTTCCCCACCCCCTCCCTGGAAGTGCCTCAGAGGTGATCAGCATTGCTGTGCTTTGAGGGCACTGTGTTCTAGTGGCTTCCCTGAGATTTGAGACTGAACAGTAAAGGCGACTCAAAGCCTAACCTATGTGTCCCGGTGGGGCATGGATGTCTGTAGCAGGTGGCGTGAAAAGCCCCTGCACTCAAACTGGAAGTGTCTGCCAGAAACCGTGGTCCCTAGTTCAAAGGTTCCCCTTCTCTGGGACTTCCCGGGGCTGAGTTGCACAGCCTCCAGCCAAGCCAGGCACTATGAGTTATCGCCCGCTTTTCAATCTCTTAACTACCCCCAAGTGAAAGCCTGGATTGCCTATGTTGGCCACACCCACAGTGCCAAGATCTGCTAAGTCACCCCCAGGATCCGGGAAGATCTAATCTGGTTTTAAATTTTAAGTTGGCTTGATTTCTCTTCTGAACTGCTGTTTTATAAGCAGAGAAGAGCTAACAGCCTGTGCCAGATTCCTCTATCTCAGTGGCTTCTCTGATCCCAGAGCCCTCCCCAATGCGATCGGCACAGTGTGCCACTACCCCATTGTCTGTGCTGGCCTTTCTTCTTCCTACCCTGGAAGCTGACCTTTCCTGTTGAAACTCCAGATTCTCTTCAGCTGGTAAGTCGTGCTTCCAGTCCTTGTGGATTCTATCAGTCCAGCACTATTTCTGAGGCTGATTATATCTAGTTGGTTGTGAGGGAAGAAAGGAGCTTACACAGTCACGTGTATCTTCTCCGCCATCTTGGCTCCCCATCTCTCTAGTGTTTTTAATAGGAATAAGTGCCATATTTTCTTAAAAGCTTCTTTTGCATCTATTAAGAAAAACATATCATTTCTTTTAGTTTTGTTATTGATATGATCACTTATGTCAATATTTTTCCTGATATTGAACCAGCCTTGCATTTCTGGTGTAGATTCTACTTGATCATAGCACATTATCTTGGTGATAAATTTATGTAATCTCTTTGCTCTTTTTTTTTGCATCAATATTCATTAGGAATCAATAATTTTTTTTTTTTTTTGTTTTGGATATTTCTGGTATAGGTATGAGCATCATATTCATGTTACAAAAGGAATTTAGCAGTACTCCTTTCAATATTTTTTAATTCATTTTTTATTAAAGATTTTTATTAAAAAAAAACATATGCAAAAATTTTTCATCATTGATCCTTGCAAAACTTTCTGTTCCACATTTGTAGCTCCTTTCCTCCACACTCTCCCCTGGATGGCAGGTATTTCAATACATTTTAAATAAGTTGAAATATATGTTGAATCTAATATGTGTATATGTATTTATACAGTTATCTTGCTGCACAAAAACAATCAGATCTAGAAAGAAAAAAAAAACCTGAGAAAGAAAACAAAATGTAAGCAAACATCAACAGAAAATGTGAAAATACTATGTTATAGTCCCCTTGAAGGACTGTACTCAGTTTTGCAGGGTAGATGATTCTTGATTGCAATTCTAGGTTCTTTGATATCTAGAATATCATATTCCAAAACCTCAATTCACTTAATGTAACTGTTGCAAATCATATATCCTATCTACGGCTCTACTATATTTGAATTATTTCTTTCTGAATCATTGCAATATTTTCTCCTTGACCTGGGATTTCTGGAATTTGGTTATAATATTCCTGGGAGTTTCTTTCTTGGAATTTCTTTCAGTAAGTGATCAGTAGATTCTTTAAATTTCTATTTTGTTCTCTGGTTACAGAATATCAAGAGTTTTCCTTTCTAATTTCTTGAGATATGATACTAAAAGTCTTTTATTGATCATGGTTTTCAGGTAGACCAATATATATTTGGCTGAGGCAATTGGAGTTGTTTCTTGCCCAGAGTCACACAGCTAGGAAGTGTTTAAGTGTCTAAAGCCAGATTTTAATTCAGGTCTTCCTGTCTTCAGGGCTGGTGCTCTATCCACTACACCAACTAGCTGGTCCCTAAAAATAATTTTAAAATAATCTCTTCTGGATCTACTTTTCAAGTCAGTTGTTTTTCTAATGAGATATTTCACATTGTTTTGTATATTGTTATTTATTTTTTGCTTTTGTTTTGTTGTGTCTTGATTTCTCATAAAATCATTACCTTCAATTTGCTCAATTCTAATTTTTAAGGAATAATTTCTCTCAGTGAATTATTCATGAGTAGGCGGAATTAATCAAAATGACAGTTATATTTGATTTAATTTACTTATTCAGTGATTGCCAGATTTTTTATATAACTAGAATTAATAACAACATTCATCTACAGAATAAAGGAACAAGAATATAAAAGAAATTAAAGGAGAAAAAGGAAAAGAGAGGTGGTCTAGCCATTCCAGATCTGAAACTAGATTGTAAAGTAGTAACCATTAAAATTATTTGATATTGTGTAAGAAATAGAGTGGTGTATCAATTGGATAGGTTAGACTCAATAGTAAATGACTTTAGCAATCTATTGTTTGACAAACCCAGAAACTACAGCTTGTGAGGAAATAACTCACTATTTGACCAAAAAAAAAAAAAAAAAAAACTTGGGAAAATAGAAAAAAGTATGACAGAAATTAGGCACATAGCAACTTTTCACATCGCGCTCCAAAATAATGTTGATATGGGCATGATATAGACACAAAGGGTAATCCAAAATTAAATTAGTGGAGCAAGAAATACTTTGTCAGATAACTAAAGAAGGGAAGAATTAATAACTAAACATGAGATAGAGAATATTATTAATTAGAAAACAGATACTTTTTTGTTACATTAAATTAAGAGGGCTTTGCACAAACAAAAGAAATACAATCAATATTAGAAGGAAAGTAGAAAGCTAGAATACAATTTTTAGTCACTTTTTCTCATAATGGTCTACTTTCTCAAGTTAATGAAGAACTGATTCAAATTGATAAATGATTTAAAGATATGAACAGACAAGTTTCAGATCAAGAAATCAAAGCTATCTATAGTTATATGAAAATAATATTCTAACTCATTATTTATTAGAGAAATTCAAATTAAGTCAACTTTGAGGTACCATTTCATACCTATCAGGTTGACTATTACAATAGAAAAGGAAAATGATATGTGTTAAAGAAAATAAGGGAAAATTGGAGCACTTATGCATTATTGGTAGAGTTGTGAGCTAAGCCAGACATTCTGGAAAGAAGTTTGGAACCATGCCCAGATGGCAAGCAAACTGTTCATATCTTTTGATTCAATAATACCACTACTAGGTCTGTATTTCAAAAGGAATCATAAAAAGGAAAAATGTTCTACATGTACAAAAAATGTATATAGCAGCTATTTTAGTAGTGGCAAATAATTAGAAATTGAGGAGATATCCATCAAGTGGAAATAGAAGAAGTTGCATATAAATATAATGGAACAGTATTGTTCTTTAAGAACACACAGTTACAGCAATAGTATGCGATAATCAAATACAATAACTTAGCTCTTCTGAACAATGCAATGATATAAAACAATTCCAAGGGACTCTGATGGAAAATGTTGATCACATCTAGAGAATGAACTAGGTGATCTTAATGCACTGTTTTCACTTTTTTCTTACCTTCTCATGTTTTTCCTCTTTATTTTGGGCCTTTCACAGTATCACAAATGTAGAAATATGTTTAAAATGATTGTCCATGTATAAACTGCCATTATTATGTTATATTATTATTATATTATCATATATGCTATCATATGGAGGGGAAGGAAAAAGAGAAAGGGAGAAAACTTGGAATTCAAAATCTTACATAGATGAATGTTGAAAACTATATTTACATGTAATTGGAAAAAAATTCTATTAAGTAAAATAAAAAGAGTTCTGGGGGCAGAAGTAAGATGGCAGAATGAAGCCAGAAAACTGCTTGAACTTTCCCACTTTCCTTTGGAAACCACATGAATCTAAGCTTCTCAACCAAGTTTGACAAAATGAAACCACTTTCCAGCTCAAGATAGATTAGAAGGACTTCAAGAAAGCTGGATTTCACTGGGGTGAAAAGGATGTTCAGCCCACCTCAGATGGTGTCCAGGAAATCTAGTGAGTAGGTCTTATAATCACAGCAGATCAACAATTGAAATCCTCTGTTCTGGCTTAGTAGCAGAGCAGACCAGTGGGGCAGCCTCCAGTCCCAGCTCAGAAATCAAATTGCCAGTTATGGAAACCAGGCTGTTACCTGGAGAAAGTGTAGGGATACAATCTGCTGTGAGCAAGACACCAAACATAAGGGGTCCTTGTGCTCAAAGTCAAGGCTTAGAGCTGCAGTGGAAGCTTAGGACACCACCTTCTTTACTCTAGGAGCAGATCTTGACTATAAAAGGCCCAAAAGGATAAAAAAAAAAAAAGAGAGAGAGAGAGAGAGAGAAAAAAGGAAAGAAAATGAGCAAGAAACAGAAAAGAACTTTAATCATAGAAAACTACTATGGTGACAGGGAAGACCAAAATCCCAACCCAGGTGAGGACAAAATGCCCATAGGGCATCTCAAGGAATGATATGAATTGGTCTCAGGCCCAAAGAGGCTTCTTGAAAGTTCTCATAAATGATTTTAAAAGTCAAATAATAGACATAGAAGAAAAACAAATCAGAAAAAAAATTTGAGGTATGCAAAAGAGAGTCAAAAGTTTGGAAAAGAAAGGAAAAAATTGACTGAAGAAAACAATTCCTTAAAAAATACAATTGGCCAAATGCAAAAAAAAAAAAAAATCCATAGTAGAAAACAATACTTTGGAAAATAGAATTAATGAAATGGAAAAAAAAGCTACAAAAACTAACTGAAGAAAATCACACATTGAAAATTAGAATAAGGTAAATGAAAGCTAATGACTCTGAGACATCAAGAATCAGACAAACTAATGGGAACTATTGAAAAAAATGGAAGAAAATAGAATATAGCTCATTGGAAAAAACAACTAATATGGAAAAGAGTTGCAGAAGAGGTAATTTAAAAATTATTGGTCTACCAAAAAAACAAAAAATAGAGTCTGTATAGCATTTTTCAAGAGATCATCAAGGAAAACTTCACAAATATACTAAAACCAGGGGGGGAAATAGTCACTGAGAAAATTTAGCCATCACCTCCAGAAAGAGAGCTCACAAGAGAAACCTCAAGGAACATTGTTGCAAAACTCTAGAACTTTAATCTCAACTGAAAAAAAAAGAAAAGAAAAGAAAAGAAAAGAAACTGCTTCTTTTTAGTAATGACAAACATTATAATTAATTTTTCTTAATATTTGGCTTTAAGTCACATCAGTGTTGCAAGATTTATATATACCTAATATAATACCCTAATATATACCCTAATATATACCTTCCTTTAACTCCCTGGAAGCAGCTAGGCATCTCAGTGAATAGAATACTAGGCCTGAAATCAGGATGACCTGAGTTCAAATTTGACCCCAAACAATAACTAACTCTATGATTCTGGGGAAATTACTTAATCTTTATTTGTTTCAGTTTCCTGAACTGTAAAATGGAGATAGCAATAGCATTTATTACAAATTAGATAATTTTTTAAAAGTACTTGGCATAATGTCTGACACAATAGTAGATATTTAATAAATGCATATAGTAGATATTTTCTTTAGTCACTGATTTTTTTTTTCTGTGAGTGTATTCCTAGTAGCAACTTCTCTTGTTCAAGTGTTTTGGATATTTTAATCACATTCTTTGCATAATTCCAAATTGTTTACCTGAATGGTTACATTAATTCACAATCCCACCAAAAATTCATTTGTGTCACTTTCTATTTATATACACACTTAAGTTTAATTTAAATTATCTTTCTACCTGTTATAATAACATATTTTTAAAACTGAAAGTTTCTCAAGAAGAAAACATGAAACATCAGAGTTACATGATGAAAAGAGCTCTTGACAAGATTAGGTAGACTAAAAAGCTCCAAATCTGCCAGTGACTAGTAATCCACTTAAAGATCAAATATTACATTTTCCTCATTAGTAAAATGTAGGACTTGTATTAGTCCTCTTAATGTCACCAATTCTATCCCTTTTTTCCCGTGATCTGTGAAACAGTGAACTGGATTCAGTGTTCTAGATTTCTTAAAATAACAGAAAAATACAATTCCTTAATTCAATAAGCTTATAATCTAATATGCAAGGTAAAGTAATCTAGACAAACTACAAGAGAATGATTTGAGAGGGGAAAATTAGGAGGAGATTTCGATTTGGAAAAATGTTTCTGGAAGAGGTAGCCCCTGCCTGAACTGAGGCTTAACGTTGAAATACTTTCAAGGGTTTCAACATTCAGAGATTCAGGGAGAGTATTCTACATGAAGACACACAAAATTATGAAAAAAAAAAAAAAAAGTAAAAGATGAATGTGAATAGCAGTTAGTAGTTGTATTTCAATCAAAGGAGTTAGAATTGAAAAGCATCTTAAAGGTTATCTCACCAAACCCTTTTTTTTTTTTTTTTTCAGAGAGGGAAACTAAGGCTCATAGAGATGATAATACTTTCCAAGGTCATACAATAGAGAAATGCTAGCTAGTATGATGTAAATATAGGTTGTTTATCTCTGAATTCATTTCTTTTGTCAATACATTAAGGTTGTTTACTTTGATTAAACTACTAGATTATATGAATGAGAGTAATATAAAATAAGTCTAGAAAGACAAAAGGGAGGTAAATTTTATAGGGGCTTAAATGACAGCCTAAGGAATTTATATTCTCTCATATAGGCAAAAGGGAGTCACTGAAAATTTTTTTATGGAAAAAAATGTGTGCAAGGGAATTACATGGTGATATATTAATGGCATAGGTGAAAAGGACTAAGTTGAAAGCTAAATGAATGAAGAAAAAAAAAAACAACTAGGAGATCATTATATCATTTTAGGATACTACAGAAATTTGAACTAAGAAGTCAGTGAAATACTCTGGAAGCTTTAGACATCTTAATAAAATAATTTGCAATTTCAAAATAAAGGGGCCACATGTGCTAATTCAGATTTTGAAATGTTGGATTGATTAGTGTTAGAGATGATATTTAGGCTTGTTATATAGATGTGAATCTCATGCATATCATAGATGTATATCCAACAATTCAGTTCAATCCAATCCATTAAACTAAATACTATTATGTGTCAACTATGTAGTGGGCATTTTTAAAATAAGTTACATATGTATAAAATATATAAAAATGTATAAAACAATACAACAAAGCTCATGTTAAGTACTAATATAGTAATAAGAGCTATATATTTTTCGGAAGATAGAGTTATCAATCTAGGATTGGGATAAAGAAGGTTTAACTTGCTCTGGACCTTGGGGGAAGAATAGGACCTATACAAATTGGTGATTGGAAGAAAAGTATTCCAAGTAAGGAAGGATTATAGGATACAGAGCTAGAAGCAATCTGAGGCTGAGAATTGTTTTTCTCTGCAACTTGAGATTTAGATATAATTAATCTAAATTCTCTGAAATAATTTTCTTTGAAAACAACCATTCATATTATAGCTTGTAAGAGCTAACTATCTTTCAACATTACTCAAAATGCCAGGCTGCTTTCACTTGACATTAGCTTCTTAGTCCGAACCCCTGGAGCCTCAAACTAGTTCATTTGCCTTAAATTCTCAGAAAAGGTCAAGTGTGCCTTGTGAAATCATAGAGGAAAGTGTGTATCACATATGAATGATGTGTGCTAGACCCTAGGGAACTTACCCTTTATTATCTTAGCTGGCTCATATTAGTCAAAAGCATTAATTTTCTTAAGATAAATTCAGTGCGCCAAGTAGACTCTTTGAAGATGTTAAAATATTATCACTAAAAAGAAATTCAATGCTTTAATATTAGGAGTAGGATGGAATCTATAACTGGAAAACACATTGAAAATGTACTCATGTATATATTATGTGTGCCCTATATATATATATATATACATATACACAGGCATGTTTTATATATATACATATATACTTACATTGATATATGTACATTTTTACACTTACATATCTATATATTTGTATATGTATACACATAACACACATATATTCCAAATAATATCTTTTAATTTTTAAAATTTTATTCTTTAAATTTGTTTCTTCTAAAAAGACATTTGTTTACCATGCATAGAATTCATGAATAGGATTTTTTACAAGATATTTCTGTTCAAGAGCATTCAAGGATTTTTGCTCACTCATTTTTGCAAAAGAATTACCAAGTGTAACATGAAAGAATGCTCTAGACTAATAATAATAATAATAATAATAATAATAATAATAATAATAATAATAATAATAAATCAAAAGGATCCTAAAGTTTGACCTGAGACCCTGAATTAGAAAAGATAACAAAAGATGGAAATAGGTGGTTGCGAAGCAATAGGCATATGAGTACATTATTAGTGGAGTTGTGAACAAATATAACTATTTTTGTAAAATAACTTGAAGTTATAAGATTCAGGTTTCTAAAGTGACCATATTCTTTGACCCAAAAATTCCATTACTTAGCTTAGTTCCTTTATTCCATTACCTCCAAGGAGGTCAGTGATGAGAAGAAAGCCCTTTATGTATACCAAAATATCTATTGCAGTGGAATTTTTTATTATAAAGTTGCTTTGAAGATAAGAATTTATTCCAACAAAAAGTATATTAGGAACGATTTTGAGCAGAATTTGAATTTAGAGTTTATGTGTGAATTTTCCTAAAGAAATATTATATAAATCTATACTACTTCACAGTAATTCCCAGCCTATAATCCTTCAGATGCCTAACACAAGCAAAATTCAAGTAATTTTAAAGTAAAATACCATAGTTATTATTCATATTTTGGAGCAGCAAGATCTGTAGGCAGAGTCAGGCTTGATGACATTTACCATCTGCTCATCTTTGGAAATCCCAGCCTTTAGCCCATTCAACTTTTATAAGAATTTGTTAGCCTGTGCTATAGGAAAGAGCCTAGACTCCTTTCTAAGCACCATTATTTGTTTAAATATTTGTGTATTTCTTAACCATTTAACATGCATAAATCTGAACTGCCATTTTTGTTGGATTACATTTTTTCCCCATATCTCACTGGATATTGTACTCCTAACCTTATTTCCCCCCTTCCCCAAAGCCTCATGATTTTTAATTGCACTATTTTGCATAGTGCAATACTTTTGTGGCATGCATATACTGAGTTACAGAAGTGATTGTATGCAAATATAATGGAATATTACTGCTCCTTAAGAAATAATGTAAGTGATGAATAGAGAGGGGAAAAGAACCCTGGAAAAGATTTACAAGAATGGATGCTGAGTGAAAGAAGAAGAATCAAGAAAACAATGTGTACATTGATTACAATGAAAGAACACATAACAATAGAAAGTGAAACTTGCAAAATTACCAAAAAAAAAAAAAAAAAAAAAAAGAAAAAAAAGCTTGGCATCGAAGACCAAATATAAAACCAGCCTAAGAGTTCTTTTCAGAAGTTGGAGGTCCCTGGATGTGGCAAATTGCATATATTTTCATACTTTTTAAGTATTGATTCATTTTGCTGAAAATGATATTTGTGTTATGTATATACATATATACATATACATATATATAATATATATATACATATATATATATACACATATACATATATACAAATATATATATATATATATATATATATATATATATATATATATATATATATATATATTTTTTTTTTTTTTTTTTTTTTCCCATGTTCACACACCAAGTCATTTTGAAACAAGAACTTATATTACCTGACTTCTGGACAACTATGTCTTTCTCAGTGTTCTGTCTCATGCATAATCCCTCATCCCTTTTGAATTCCATTTAAAATTCTGGAATTAATTCAAAGAAATTGATTTTTCTTTTTGGATCCTGATACATTAAATTGGTTAATGTCTATAATGATGAAAATTATTATTAGAAATGTTCATAACTTCTTGCTGAAAAAATAGCTTTTATTTAAAAAAACCAAAAAAACAACAACAACAAAAAAACCTTGATGATAATGTGTTTACGAATGTGATTTATTTCCTCCATTAGAAAAAAAAATCCTAGTAGACACAGGTGACTGTTATAACAATCATTTTACCACTAATAGAGCATATACGTTTTTCAGTGTTGAACCACTAAAGTTCAAAATAGCTGGAATTATTTGAGTACAGTTTTCTGAGTCTTTTCCTGTTTAACAAGAATGCATGTATCATGATTAAGGGAAATATTCTGGTCATTGGTAGATTTTCTTATTACAGACGTTTTCACTTTTTACCCCTCCCCAAATAAATTAGGTTGTCACTAAGTAAAGTTACATAACCCTTCCCTCCTCTACTCTTTCCCTCCTTTCTTCTATCACTTGATATAGTGGGTACAGAGGTCAGGCTTTAGAGTAAGGCTTACTAAGAACATATTCTGACATAGTCTGAAAATGTAACTATAAACAAATGATATTACCTATTTGTACCCTAGGCAATTTTCTAAGCCTCAAAAATACACAGCAATTACCCATGAGATTTTGAGCTGTAAATTATTTGCCAGTATGCATCAGTTCAGGAAGTTTTTTGTTTAGTAATTTCCCAACATTAATACATTCACAGGTTTGCTCTCGAACCCAATGTCAGCAGCAAGAACAACAGCAACCAAATGTGTGTATACATTTTAAGAAGAGAAATAGAAGGGGTATTAATTTATTCTTTACTGATGCTCAAATGTTGGCCCTTTTGTCTTAAATATTTTGATTTTAAACATTTTTGATGTCTTTTGTTTGAAAAATATATCACCCTTTTTAAAAAATCTCTTCTTCTTCCTTTTTCAGCAAGATAATTTTGTAATAAAGAATAAAAAATGAAAGAGAAAAAATTCAGTTCAACATTATCAACACATTAACTGTGCCTGACAATACATGTGATATTCCACTCCGCATTCCTTTTTCTTTCTATAGTTTTCTATTTATTATAATTATATAGCATTGAGGTACAATTTTTAATTTGTTTTTTTCTGTTTAAATCTTTGTAGTTTTTTTTATCCATCTATCCATTTAGCTATCTATCATCTATCTGTCTATATAGGTTTTAGAATCACTTCATCATATTCAACAGCTCAAGTGTTTCATTAAAACTACCCAAATGAAAATAACATTAATAAAACAATTGATAATATTGTCATATATAAGAACAAAATTGTTTGACCTTATTGGGGTAAAAAAGTTTTTCAGTTTGTTGTGTCATTTTTTTTAAATTCAGGATTTTATCTCGTTTTCTAAATTTTCCAAACTCTACTATTTTTAATTCATATGTATTTTCGTGCTTCTCTAAATTTTTTGTATTTGTCATTTCTTATGTCACAATATTTTATGTCTTTCATTTATTACAACTGTAGTCTTTCATTATTTTGAGTTTATTTGCTTTGTGTTCTTTACTATCACAAGAAAAATACTGTTGGGAATATGTTGTATATATAAAATAATTTTCTCTTTTTGATGTTCTTGGAATATATAATCTATATCCATATTCAAGATTCTGGAGATTTTCATAATTTTTCCAATAAAATCCTTCCCCCTCCAGAATGTGTAGAATAATTTCCAGTCTACTAACAATGTATATCAATGTTTCTGCCTTTCCCCAGTTTTTCCAATATTTAACTAGCATCTTTTCTAAACTTTGCTATATGTGATATAAAACTCTGGAGTGTTTGTGATTTATATTTTATTATTATTAGTGATAAGGATCAATCTTTTATACAGCTATTAATTTACTATTCTTTTTTTTTTCTCCTGAGCTATTTATATTCTTTAACCATTTATCTAATTGAGATGTGGGTGTGGGACGGATATTCAAGGATCATTAGCACCTCTGATGCTAGGGATTGCTGAACTCTTTAAATGACTGTTCATTCACTATTGATTTCTCCCAGGCTCTCACCTCTCATGTGTGACTGCAAGAAGCCATAGTACATAGTGGTTACATTACTTATTGATAGACAAATTAAATAAGATTAAGGGTAATCATCAGAACCCAAATCCGTTGATGTGTTGGGAGGAAATGTTTGCCCCAAGCATGTGGAGATTTTTCCTAATAGAATGGATGGAGGAAAACAATTTATTCCACTGGACATGATGGCAACTGAAGTAGGTGATGTGGAAATTTTAGAGTTTTGTCTGTCATTAAAGACACTAAGGACATCTACTGTGTCCTGGACCATCACAAATTACCTTGACTTTTGTTTTGTCACTGGAGATTAATAGCTCTGGAGTAGACAGTGAGGCTGATGACTTTGTAAAAATCTGTCTCATTTTAATCCAATTGATGGACACATCCAGCCATTACCACTGATGTCATTAGGTCTCTTTAAAAAAAAATCAAAAAGACAAAGAGTGAAAACATTGGGAAATGTCACAATAACATTTTAACACAACTCTATGTTCTTTGGAATAAGGTTTGAAATAATTTAGATTGAACTCATATTATTAATAATCAACATTAATAGTTTTATTTATTTTAATACATTTTAATGTATTATAATTATTAATGTATGGTCAATATTTTGATGAGTTTGAATGAATATGACATAGCTGAAGTTCAGCACTAAAGACTCAATCTTTGTTTCTTCCACCTCTTTTATATATATCTATATCTATATGTGTATATATCTATATGTATATCTATCTATCTATCCAGCTATCTATCTATCTATCTATCTATCTATCTATCTATCTATCTATCTATCTATCTAACTATGGTATATAATCAGTTATTTGAAGTTGTCACTTCCAATAAAATGTGAGTCCTTTGGGGACAAAAATTGTATTTGTCTTTCTCTATATCCTTAGAGTTTAGCACAATGCCTGGCAAATGTTCAATAAATATTAATCTAGCTATATTTTTCCTCAGAGTCTTTTCAATTTCTAATACTTTGCCAAACTTGTGCTTTGCTGGAATGGCTTAAGAATTCAGGATCACATCTATTCTGCAATGTGTTATTGAAAGTCTTAATCTTATTTTTTTCCTAGAATGTCATTGGAGGGTAGGGAATCATACTAGATAAATCTATAAGTTTTCACGTAATGATAAAATGCTATAGTACTAAATCCTGGGACAATTATTGGCATATGGAGAGATTATCTTTCAAAATCATTTGCAATGATAACAAAATACAGAGTTTGTAAATTCAAGAATTAACTTGAGCTATTGTGAAGATTTTAATTTTAAAACTAAGAAATGTAGGTATTATAAGTTGTAAATGTGTTCCTTGGCATGAGAATACCATTAAATTTATTTATTGGACAATCCCTGAATTAATTCATAAGCTGACCAATGTGCTCCTGAGACCCACTGCTATGCAATTTAGAAAAAAATATAATTTATGCATCTGGCCATTAAAATATCTGAGACTTACATAAAGTTTAAATTTGTAATGACATTTATCCATCCATATTCTACAACTGATTTTATAATATGCTTCAGACAAGATTGAATAAAAAGAGTTGTTTATTTGACAATTAATATGATGGAGTCCTTAATTTTAAGTAAAGGCTATTTATGCATTTCTGTTATTATGCCTGGTGCTTTGTGTACATTTGCAACTGCATACATTTGTTTGCATATTGTTTTCCCTATTAGAATATAAGCTTATTGAATGTAGAAACTGTCTCTTTTTGTATCTCCAGCACCCAGTACAGTTCCTAGCACATAGTAAATGTTTAATTGGTCTTTATTTTATTGTATTTTTGTTTGTGTCTAAGCAGAGGACATTAGGTCTTTGGATTTTAGTAATGGGTTATGTCTAGAGGACTATTAATAGGAATCAGTAGAACCTTCTTGGTTAATTTTGTTTTATAAGGTCAATTCTTGTCTAAAACTATGGAAGTATAATGAATTAAGTGAACTTATGAAAGAAACAATTGAGAAAAACATTGACTCTTCCAACAAACAGATAAATTGCCATGTTAAACTTTATTGATTGGAAGAATTAGGCAGACCTGACTCAAGTCTACCACTTACTATAGCAAATAAAGAGTCAATTTGCCCTTGAGTTAGGTATGCCTCTGGAATATAATAACCTGTGTTACATGGTACCCCTAGACAATTACCCAAGAAGATAAATTGATCCCTACTAGTTTGTATGTTACTTTTGACATACATATTACCATCAGTAATGAGGTGGCCCATTTCATATATATATATATATATATATATATATATATATATATATATATATATATATATATATATTTATTTATTTATTTAAAATTTTTCTTGATTTTAGCTTCACAGGTAATTTTAATATCAGTGAGTAACATGTTTTTGTAGCTGGAAGAATGCTATTGTAAATAAATGTGTGTGCTTTTAAAAAAGATATTTGAGGGATTTTACAATCATCAAAATTATACAATTTGCTACATTTTCTTATTCACTTTTGGATCAGATATTATTCTTCTGAAATATTTGTTCAGGACATTTATTTACTGACTTAAGGATAGATAATACAATGGATAGCATGTAAAGTTCTATTGTCTCCAGAAACTGCCAATCGTTCTCTGGGAGGAGATCTGCTGTCTCAACTCAATCTCTGGGCCCCAACTCTGACCTAGAACAGAGACACCTCTCCCTTGCTCAATGTTGCTTCTGTTATCCTCCCAGAGAATGGGCATGGAATAACTCAGGGGTTTGTGGGAAAAAAAAAATACTTCAACCAATGAACTTGCTCCTCCTAAGCATGCAAGCTCCTCCCCAGAAGTTCGAAGGGGTAAAACTCCCAGTAAAGGCTGGAACTAGAGAATTGTTAAGTACCTACTTAGCACTTAGTAAAAGCCTAATATCTCATTATCTCATTAGCACTTAGTAAGAACCTAACATAGCATACTCAAATTTCCAGATAAAAATTGTATTAAAAGCCTCAGAATAAGGAATTTAATGTCTCTTTGCATATTATCCACTTAGCAACAAGGATTGCCTGTTCCAAATGTAGACTCAGACAAGAAGTGTTTGGGGGAAATATATATTAACTAATTGATCCTTTCTATATTATTCTATATTATTTATAAAATTCTGAAGAAAACATAGAATTAGGAGAATATGAGAGATGTAGAAAACATTTTTGTGCTTCAAGAATTGCCATTGTCAATTTTAATATATATGTGTTTTCAACATCATAGCTTGAAATAGTAGTGTCCATACCAAGAGTGTGACTTTGATAAAGCTATTTCCTTGAATCATGCCAAAATCATTTTTTTTAATTGATTAGTAGGAGAAGAATAAATTTCTCTGGCTTGAAATTTTGTGAGTCAGCTATGTGGGAGCCTAATCCCATTAGGAAACGAATTTGGATTTCAAATTTTTTTATGCATCAAAAAAACTGGGATCTATAAAGATAAGTGTTTTTTTTTTAATCTTTCCCTTTCAACTATTTAACTTGACAGCAGAGAAACAAACAAATGTACCCTATTTCATAGAATTATAACAACAAAGTATAGCTACAATGAATAATAAAGATCAATTTCATTACTACTTGAGAATTAGAAGTAAAAAAATTTTTAAATCATTCAGTAAAATTTTTGTTGGAAAGTGGAAATATCTGTAGTCTCCTCATTGTTAAACTCTTATCAGTAAGGATAACAGCAAAGGTACTTTGTCAGTGGTAAAGTTGAAATTAATATTATTCACTGACCATGAACACACTGTGATAATTATAGAAGGACATGTAAAACATTTGCTTCAACAATAAGATGAATATTTTCTAATTCATCTGTCCTGACATCTTCTTATCTATGTGATATTTTTAATGTAAAGTTATCAGTCTACCTCATGACCTTCCTTGAGCCTCTTTTTATCTTAACTGTGTATTTTTCTTTCTTTATGCTACATTGTGCCTTAGTCCATATTTATATGGACCTTTATGATACAGCAACTCATTCAATTCTCACAACATCTTTGTGAGGTAGATTATACAAGTATTATTATTCTTGAAGATAAAGGATTTTGTTGCTTGAAAAGGATAAGTTCTTAAAATCATATATCTAGTGAAAAAGTCAAAACCAAAACCATAATGTATCTAGAACTTAAATCCCTGTTTTTTGTCTTCCAAATCCAGTGCTAAGATTTTAGATTCTTACTAAGTGCTAATGAGATAATGAGATATTAGGTTCTTACTAAATGCTAAGTCGGTACTTAACAATTCTCTAGTTCTGGTCTTTACTAGGAGTTTAACCCCTTTGAACTCCTGGGGAGGAGCATGCATGCTTAGGAGGAGCAAGTTCATTGGTTGAAATAATTTTTCCCAGAAGCCCTTGCGTTATCCCATGCCCATTCTCTGGGAAGATAAAAGGGGGCAGCACTTGAGAGATAGAGAAGAGTCTCTGTTCTAGGTCAGAGTTGAGGCGGCTCTCTGGAGGAAGAAGTCTCTCCTCTAGACCAGAAAGTGATCCGCAGTCTCTGGAGACAACAGCACATTACACTAAACTACAGTAGCTAAACTGTAATTTTAGATCTTGATCTAAAAGATTCATATATGACTTATGGCAGGGTAGAGAAAGAAAATTATATCAAATCAACAGATTCTTAGGCAAAATCTATTATGTGTAAAAACATGAAAAACTTGTTTGTTTCTGACATGTTTGACCTTTTCCCTTTGTCTTTCCAAAGGAGGAGAATAATACTTTTATATTAAAAGTATGTATTACATTTATTTTACCCCAACTTCAACCAATAGAAATGCTACTATTTAATACTATATATATATATATATATATATATATATATATATATATATATATATATATATATATATATATATATATATATATATATATATATAGTTCTGTTTTATTAAATTGTCTTGTCATTGGCAAAGAGCAATGACACGACATTAAATTCATGGCAAATACAAAATTTGTCTAAATCTCTGATCATATCATCATTTTTCAATATTTTCAGTATTCTCAAATTTGACACCATGCAAGTTACATTATGTCTAGCTTTAAGTATCCTATATATTTTATTTTCTTTTTATGTAGGTAGGGTACTAATACCAGCATTCTCTTAGTTTAGATTTAAATTCAACATTTAAAATAGGAGGCTTATTTTACTTTAGTAAGGTAAAAATATGCAATAAGCACACAGTGACACAGCTTATCTAGATTCAGCCTATAATACTCTGATTCCATTTGGAAAGGGTCTGACAGTAAATTATCAGGGCAAGGTGATTATCATAGTCTCAGGAACATAGTAGTGAGGGATGTCCAGAGGGCAGACATTTGTGGGATTTTGTGCTTTTGAACAAAGCAGCTCCCTTAAGAAATTTGAGGTCAGTTAAGTTGCCTGGAAGGAGGAAGCTGTATAAGATTAAGTGGGCTCATCAGAGGGAATTTGCATCAAGGAAAAGTTCATCCTATCACATCCATTATACATGGAGAATTTGAATGGAATACAGCAAATTCTATTAAATTGTTTTTGTGTCAATCATATTTATGAAACAGGAAAACAATAAAAAAGCTGATGTCAATACACATAGCATTAAAAGTTTTCTAGTTCAACAGATCCTAGTAGGAATCAGGGTCTTGATTCACTATTTACTATCTATGCAACTGTAATCAAAGTGTCTCACAATATGAACTTCCATTTTGTTGCTTATGAAATTGGTGCAATAAAAGGTGGCTTCTCAAACAAAGAATGATTTCCTGCAGAGGAGTTGGGTAAAAGACAGTTTAGAAATAAAGGATAATGCAAAACCAAAATTTATCTGATTTTTTTTTTTTTTAGTTTTATTTTGATAAAGGTGGATTTTTAAAAAAATCATGTGAAGATGATTTCAAAACAATGAAGAACAGAAATGAACAACTCTTTTTGGAAATAGTTGCAAAGTCCATGGAAGGATGATAACTACTATATAGCAATTATATATATTACATATATCTACATAGCATTATATAATAATTATATAATAATCTCTTAACCTTATCTTGGGATAATGAACTACTTAGGACATTTATGTAGTGTTACACAATCTACCATGCTGCCAAATACCAGATTTACTGATTAAGTTGTGTAAAATTTATCAAAGTACAGAGAGGTACTTATGTGTTCAGAGACATGTTGTCTAGAATCTGTGTTTGTTGCATACTAAATATCATGTTGACATTCTTTACTATGGCTAAGAACAGAATTTTTAGGCAGGGTAGTCTTAATCATCAAACAGAAAGACTATGTGATAGTTAAGGTGTGTACTTTGATGAGGTCTGACTGTGCTTTCTCCCTGTTCTCTCTAATAAATTCCAAGTATTTACATAGATTCAAGCCAAGTAAGAACTCATAGGGCACCAGTATAGTAGAAAACTAATTATCAAAACAATAAGATTTTAAAATAGAGAAGAGAGAAGAACATAAAGACAAGGATATATAGTCCTAAAATCATATTTTTTGCAATTACTAATCTGACTTTGAGCTAATGTGGTATATAACTCATGGAAGATAATAGCAATCCAGGAAGGTGTAATATTGCTCCTCTGACCTGATAAGTTTCTCACTATTTTGATGGGGCTACTACTACTTGGATCTAAGAGAAACCTCTGTGAGCACCTATGGGAAGCACAGGAAGTCTTATTTTGATGCAATTGTTATTAGACTAACTTTCCATTATGTTTTCCTAATTACTAAAGTATCTTGAACATTTTAGTTAAAGCACAATTAACAGTACTGAAGTTTGTATGTACATTCAAAAGGAAACTGGAATCTGAGGCCTTTCAGGGTGATTTCAGCGATTTTGTATTTTATAGATTACAGTAGAAATACAGGGGGAATAAACACCAGAGATTTTGTGGGAGAATTGCTGAGAGGATCAGGTAATTGGTTAGATAAGACATTAAAGTTCTAAACTAGGAATGAATGTGAAAATGATGGAAACTATGGGGCATAGGATTCTAGATATAGAGGGGAAAGTTATCTCCAAGGTCATTTAATTCAACTTCTCATTTTCCAAATGAAGAAACTATTCTCAGGGATTTTAAGTAATTTCCTTTAGGTATCACAGGTAGTGACCAGAAGTTGTAGGTGAATTGAAGTTCTCCTTATGTTAGAGTTAGTGAAACAGAATAAGCTTAAAGGAAAATATACTATAGTTAGATACATGCCAAGTTTGAAGTTCTAGGTGATATCTAGGAAGAGATATTATAGCAATAGTCAGAAATCTGGGGCTGGAGCTCAAAAAAGTAGTGGCTGTTGAAATGCTGAGTGGTAAGCTTTTATATAAAAGTCAATATTCAAAGAAATGGAAATAAATGAAATTATCAGTGGAGAAATGGTAGAAGAAATAAAAGAGAGCCTAGAATAAATCCTTAAGAGTAGAACTAGTAAAATAATTAAAATGGTAGGTGAATTAGGACTGTGTAGCATCTTTGAATCTAAGAGAAATAAGAGTATCCAGAAAGAATATGTCAATGCATCTTTGTGGTCAAGGAGACTGAAAATGAAGACTGAAAAAATAAAAGGCTCTTAAGAGATTTTCATAGCCTAACATCTATCAACTGACTCTTTAGAGGGCAATTTCAATAGTGTGAAAGTTATAAAAACTATATTGTAAGGAGTTAAAGAGAAAAGTAAAGAGTGAGAAAGTAAACTAATGATTGAAATTATAAGAAGGGGGTCATATATCCAGATGTAAACTACACCCTAGCCAAATGACTTCTATATAAAAAAATCAAAGGGAAAGAGGTGATTTACTCAGAAAGAAAATGCCATCAGTGACAGGAAGTGAATCCAATCCTCTGAGTAGAAGACCAATACTTTACTCATTTCAAAATATTGATTAAAAATAGTCATTCTGAAGTTTCAACACTCTGATGCTTTTGATGATGCAAAAATTGAAATGGTAAACTGACATCATGCTGGAGATCAGAGTGTTCTTAATTTATTTTGTCTCATCTTAGAGAATTTGAAGAAATTTTGCATGTATTCTCAGAATGCTTTTAAATGCATAAATACAATAATAAGATAAAAAGGAAACATATCAAAATGCACTAATAAATATATTTTTTAAAAGTTCATGAATTTCAAGTAAACAATCTCCAATATATCTCATATAGTCAGGCCAGGATTGTGTCCTTCATTGAATACATGTGTAGTCAAAGAATTCCATTATCAATTAAGAACTAAAAGTTATAACTTCTGTTAAATATCTGCAATCTGTCCATTAATGAAACACTGATCTCTTGGGAGTAGGATTTAATAGGGTAACACAAGAAGACCAGGATGTTCTCTTGGAGGTATCTACTACACATATACAAATTCATAAAAAATATAAGACCATAGACATGCATGTGTTTTTTATATGTACACAGACATATATATGTAAACACAATATTTGTATTTCTAGAAGTGTGCACATGTATATTCTCAGTGAGCATGTGTGTATATTAAATTTTCAGTTCATATGTGTATATACACATATATGTGTGAATGTGTATGTATGTAGGCACTTTGTATAACCAGTACCTAGTAGTTTTGTTTTGTTTTAAGATTGAACTTAGGGACCCAAACACTACAAATATGAATGATAAATCTGTGAAGGAACTGAATTATGAGCACATAATCATTTAAGGATTTAAGATGTTCGGAAAAAAGTGAAAATTATCTAAGACATTCTTTGAAGATCATACTATATTATTTTGGCCTTTGTACCGGCATTCAAATGGTTCAAATTCCCTATGTCTGCATACCTGGCCAGATTTTGACACATGAGTAAAGGAAATATTTAAAGGACATAAGGAAACTATCTTTAAGTGATATTAAGTTGTTGCATGCTATGAAAGAAGAGCAATATGTAGAAAAAATCATCATGTGATGTCTAAAAGTGATGAAAGGCTTCTTTTTGACCAAATATATCAGTGTATGAATATAGGCCTTAAACATATGATAAAAGCAGAAATTTAGCTGTATTTGAAGACCATTTTTTCTTAATCTTTCTACAAGAAAATAAAGCCCTTAAATATCATGTTATACTTTTTAAAAAAGTTTTTATTTAGTATTATTTATAGATATATCTATCTGTATCATTTTGTATTGGAATATGATACAATACTAACCACAGATAAATGGCTTAAAATCATTTTCAGGAGTCAGGAAATTGGAAAAATACTAAAAGTATGCATAAATAATGTGTAACAAATAACAATTCTACCACTTTTAATTAAAAACCATTTAGAGAATATCAATATTTATTTATTTCATTTTCAAAAGATGGTTGCATTATATTAAGCCATATTAAGTGTTAGAAAGTGATGAACAATAAAAGTAAATACTAAATATAGGGAAAAGAATTATTTCAATGACAAATATAATCAATTATACTAGAGTCATAGATATAGAAATGTTGCCAACTGAAACTAAATGAGAACAGGTATGACTCTTTAGATTAAAGATGAATACTTGCAATTAATCCAACTGACTGAAAACATATTTATTAATGCTTGTTGTAACTGAATATATTTTAAGTTATTACGTGAATGATGTCCCATTCCTGTTGAACAACGTGAAATAAACTGTGAAAAAATAATTTTTGCACATGAAGTTTGTTCTTTTTATAAATGAAATATTGTTAAATCTCATGGAGAAGGGGCAGGTTTCCATAAGGGCAATTCTATTTGTGTTGTTCTTGAAATGTTGTAAAAAAACATTTTTTAAAATACATGCAGTTTTTTGTAATATTCATATCAATCCTAACAGGAAGGTATGTACATTGCACTTTCAGAACATATTTGTAGTAGCAGTTACATACTTTAAAATACTCTACATAGCTGTCTGTTCTGTAGCATGTTTGTACATTTATTCCAACTTATCTATCCAGAATTCAAAAATGTAGAAAACTTTTGAATATTTGAACCAACAAAAAATAACACAAAAAAGCATATAGTCCATGAAAGTCATTTTGGAGCATTTGCTCAAGGACAAATTTGAAAGGTTGAAGAAACAAGTGGACTTGAATGAAAATCTTGCTATGGAGAAGGACAAGGGATTTCCTATGGTTTCTCTATAGTAAACCATATTAGCTGGTTATAAAGAACAGTTTTCTTAGTCACATGTCCTCACTGCTTAAAATACCTTCTTTTGTTCTTAACTGATTCCTGGAAGACAAGTAAACATTAGAGAAAAATCTGATCTGTTTTATAAAAGGCATTATGATTTCAAATGCAGAACATGTAGTTTGCTAATCCCCTTCATGCAAGACCTAGTTAACCTGGGATGCTTGTTTATTTTTAAATTCTATTTGCTGCTGGAATTTATACAGATGTCAGGGCTACAAACCTTTAAACTTCTATGTTTTATTACCAGCAACATTATTTTTAGTTGTTACAAATAGTAATGGTCTTCGCTTGTCAGGTACCTAATAGCTTTTCTATTCTACATGGTTTTCTCAGCCCAATTTTCTCCTAAGATCATAGGAAAACTACTGTAGCATGAAAAAGTTTGACAGGAAAGTTTCAGAAAAGACTTATTTGATTGTATTTGCTTTTAGTTTATGGTTTTTTTTTTTGTTATTTTACTTTATATTGAAATGATGATGGCCAAGCTTTTAATGGTTATCACATGTCACCATTATTTGACAATGTGATTTCTTCCCT
The DNA here is from genome assembly GCF_048593235.1 of Sminthopsis crassicaudata. Lineage (NCBI taxonomy): Eukaryota > Metazoa > Chordata > Mammalia > Dasyuromorphia > Dasyuridae > Sminthopsis > Sminthopsis crassicaudata. Next base: position 208,175,195 of record NC_133617.1, on the reverse strand, counting down.
TCTGGCAGCATATTGACATATACATAGAATGATAATTAAAATGTAAATATTTAGTTAAGTTTTGTTTAGGTATTTCCTTGAAATAATTAGAAAGAACAAAGTGTGTTATTAAATCAAATTAACAGTATTGACTTCAAATTCTTATGAATTCTGCATATGGACACAAGTTCATCAAAATCCTTCAAGAATTCTTTATTCTTATGATTCAAGTAGATATTGATTTATTTAGAAAAGAACTATGGTTGCTTTCTTTTTTTCCATTTGCTAACATTGCTCTTGATTTATATTCCATTTAATATGTATAAGTTGACTTTCCTATTTTTTCATTATAATCTTTTTAATATAGGGATCATCTTTTGCCTCTTTTTGTATCTCCAATCCTTAGCTGAGTGCCTGGAATATAACAGATGTTTAATAAATATTTATTGAATTGAATTGAATGTTTATTGAATTGGATCCTTCCTTTTGGCATGTTATCTCTCTATCATCCTATTTACTTATTTCTTTGTTAATTCATTCATCATTCATTCATCTACCTATTTTCAATTACAAATTAGTTCTTGTGCTCTTTACTTAAGCAAATTAACTAAAATCATCAAAAATACTCATTAAATTAATTGCTCACTCTAATGATGGTCAGTGAAATAGTGATCTTTAACAGAATATATTTACTTATATAGAGGCAAATATGACAAAAGAATGGCATGGAGAAAAGCATATTAGGCTTGGTAATTAAAAAAAAATAAAACAGACACTGACTGTATCCACTACTTTTTATCCATATTGTTTTAGGCAATTTTCCATCATTCTCTCTATATCTTGATTTCTTCATAAAGATATTGAACTAGATAACATTTAAGATCACTTCAAGCTCAAATCTTATGGTCCTCAATGGATCATCTTTTAATAAAGAAGTCTTCTGATTTATTACTCCTCAAGGGCAGTTCAGATGAAAATAAGCTCTGGTTGGTACCTAGATAGAAAAGTTCTGAGTATGAACCTAGTACAGAACTTGTTGATTTAGCAGCAATTAAGATAAGGACTAAATAAAAGTTGTTTATGATTGGCCAATAATTTATGTTCTTAGTCATAGTAGTTCTAAAAAACAGTCAACAATGTGTAGAGGTATAAAGAAAATGAAGAAGTTTTATTCTATATAATAAAGTGGATTTTTTCATCTAAATTAATCATATTAGCTAAATATACAGTCCAAATTAATTAATAATTGTAGTGTTATTCATAAGTTCATTATTAAATATAGGCTAAGTAGTAACTAGAAATTTTGGAGCAGAGGATAAACATCACAAATATCCTGAAATAAAATTTTAAGACAAATACAGTTGGTTGGAGAGAGTGATCCTAGAATACTTTGAAATTATTAATAAGGTTGGTAACATGGACAAGTATGAGAGAAATTTAGTTAGGGTCATGGTATGAGTGATAGAGGACATAAAACAAGCTATCAGGTAGTTGCCCATTTTAATTAATTATTGTTAAGTTCATAATAACTCCAGTTGTTTTAGATTGTTGAAAGAATATGAGTGCTTAGTATTCTATTTGAAATAGTAAATTTATAAAACAACAAACAAACAAAAAAGCAATGCAGAAATTATAAAAGCTTAATAATTAGGAGTATGAGAATTATAGCTGGCATGCAGTTTATTCCTTCATCAGGTTATAAGATTCTTTTGTTATTGTTATTGTTGTTGTTTATCATTAGGGGATCCTGGAGTTTCCAGGACCTCATTAATAATAGTTTTTTTTTAAATTTTCAAAATACTTGCAAAGAGAGTTTTCATTGCTCACCCTTATAAAATCTTTCTATTTCATGCTGCATAAAAATTCAAATCAAAAAGAAAATAAAAAGATGAGAAAAAAAGTGTAAAAACAACAAAAAGTGGAAAAAAATAATATATCTATATAATGTCTGTACAAGCTCTCTGGAGGATCTCTGGATGATCCTCTCTCTCTGTCTGGATCAGTTTACAACTCCACCTACAATGTAGCTGAGTTCCAGTTTTCCCACATCCTGTCCAACACTTTTCTTTATGTTTTCCTTAGCCAATCTAAGAGGTGTGCAGTGGCATTTTGTTTTAATTTGTATTTCTTCGATGGTTATTTAGATCATTTTTCATTTGACTAGAAATTGTTTTATTTTCTTCATTTGAAAATTCATATTCTTTGTTCATATCCTTTGACCATTTATCAATTGAAGAATAACATGTATTCTTAAAAAAATTAAGTCAATTCTCTATATATTTTAGAAATGAGACCTTTATCAGAACTCTTGGATGTAATTTTTTCTTCCAGTTTACCGTTTCCCTTCTAATTTTGGTTGCCATGGTTTTGTTTGTACAAAACTTTCTAAATTAATATAATCAAAAGTATCCATTTTGTATTTTACAATGTTCTTTAGTTCTTCTTTGGCTATAAATTCCATTTATCTCTACAGCTCTGAAATATAGACTCTTCCATGTTCCCCTAATTTATGTAAAGTATCTCTCTTCATGTCTACATCATGAATCTATTTTGACTTCATCTTTGTATAAGGTACTGGTAAATGCCTACTTTCTACCATATTATTTTCCAGTTTTCCCAGAATTTTTTTTTTTTCCAGATGATGAGTTTTTATCCCAGAAATTGGAGTCTTAGGTTTGGTCATAGACTATTATTTCTTGTGAACCTAACTGACTTCACTGATCTATTACTTTATTTCCTAGATGGTACCAAATGAGTTTGATGATCACTACTTTATAATACAATTTTTGATGTCATGCAGTTAGACCTCCTTCACTTGCATTTTTTCATCAATTTACTCAACATTCTTGACTTTTTCTATTTCAGATGAATTTGTTATTATTTTTTCTAGTTTTGTAAAGTAATTTCTTGAGAGTTTATTTGATATGGCACTAAATACAAGCAGATTAATTTAAGTAGCATTGTCATTTTTATTGTATTAGCTAGGCCTACCCACGAGCACTTGATATCTTTCCAGTTGATTAGATCTGACTTTATTTGTGTGAAAACTGTGTTCACATGGTTCCTTACTTTGCCTTGGCAGGTAGACTCCTAAATATTTTATATTATCTAGTTATTTTGGAATTTTTCTTTATTTTTATATCCTGAAAAATTGTTGTAGTTGCTATTTATTTCTAGTAGTTTTTTAGTTCATTCTCTAGAATTCTAAGTATACCATCATATTGAAGAGGAAACCCCAAAACTCCGAAAAATCCTTAAAGGAGAAAGCCTCCTTCAACTCTGCCTCAAAGAGGGGACTCCACCCCAAGCACAGTTTCATCTTTGTTATCTGGGTGGGGTTGGCTCAGTCCCAAACCCAATGAATTCAATTCAAATTCTAACCCTGGCTGAAACTCAGCCAGGAGCCAATATGGGACTCCATCTACAAGCCCCCTTCAGCTTGTAGCCAAAGCCCCCTATTATAAAAGAGCCAGCCTGGTGCCCTATCTTTGCAGAGGTCCCAAACATGGCAGCCTTACGCCTGGCACCAAGGATCTCTGCCCACTGGAACACTGGTTCCAGTGCCCTCTTATCTCTACCTTCAACTTTACTAACTAGACTTTAACTTTACTTCCAAACCCCATAATAAACCTCTTTCATGAATTTTTGGGCCTGTAAATTCCTTTACAGGAGACTCTTGTGCTGTCACTAGACCTCATTTAACTCTATATCCTTGCACCGAACCCAAAGGGATTGCAGGGGAGCTCTATTTGACTCCCTGTATCTGGAACTTGCCACTAGACCTCAATTAAACCCTAATTTCATTTAAGTACCCCAAATCTAGACCTGATCAATATCATCTGCAAAGAGTGAAAAGGTGGTTTCCTTCCTACTTATTCTAATTCCTTCAATTTTTTTTTGTTCTCATTGCTAATTTCTAATACAATACTGAATCATAATGGTGATAGAGAACAACCTTGTTTCACAGCTGATCTTATTGCCAATGCTTCTAGTTTATTTCCATTACATATGATGCTTGCTAATGGTTTTAAATATATGCTACTGATCATTTTAAGGAAAACTTGATTAATTCCTATGCTTTATCATGTTTTTAATAGGAATGGGTGTTGTATTTTGTTAAATGCTTTTTCTGTGTCTATTGATATAATCATATGATTTCCATTATTACTGCTATGGTCAATTATGTCAATAGTTTTCCTAATAATAGAAACAGCCCTGCATTTCTGGTATGTGGGACAATATAAATCATAAAAGCAATCATAGACTCTCAGAATAAGAAAAAGCAAAAAAAAAAAAAGTTTATTATGATCTTGAAAGACAAGGTATCTCCCATCTGACAAGGTGTCAGTAAAAGCAGTGCAAAGTAAAAACTTCAAAAAACAAGATTAGATACCCTGAACACAGTAACATCCCCCTTCCCCTAAGCCTGGCCTTTTCTCCTATTGTTTGGGGGAGCCAGGCTTACATTATAATCCAGGAAATCTAATAAAGAAACAAAAGAATAAATTGTTTTTAAAAGAAGTACTTAAATGTTAAGAGGTTGTAGAAATAGGAGACAAAGACCTACAACTTTTTTAGCTATACCTCTACTTGTTATTATAAAGTCTCAACTCATAATTAAGGTAGAGTTTAAGCCTATATTCCCAAGAGAGTGTCTTCACTTAGTTAATTCCAGACACTGGTATAAACCATAGTGTAATAAGATTCTTAAGAACTGAAGCTGTTGAGCCAAGATGGTGGAGAGTAGATAGGTCTTTATCTGAGCTCTTCCTAGCATTCTTCAGATTAACTCAGATCAAGCCTCTGAACTGGTTTTGGAGTGACAGAACCCACAAATACTTGGAGTATGACAAATTTCCAGAAGAAGATAATTTGGAGGAACTTCAAAAAAGGTCTGTTTCAGTTGGGCATGGGGTGAGGCAGCCAATATAGGCACAGTGCAGCGATCCAGGGAGGTGTGGTTCCATGTGCCCAAGGAATCAACTGGGTGACTCTAAACCAGAAAACAGCAGCATTGCCTAATTTGTCCTTGTTTAGAAGCCAGTGGATCAGCAGATTAGTGGTGAGAAATTCAACACAAATAAAAAAAAGAAAATAAGGAGCCTCCAAACCACAGATTAATGCAGAACTTGACTAGGCCCATAACAACAGGAAGAAAGTCAGCAGGACAGTTCAGGGCAGTGACAATCCACTGTTGCCTAAAGAGAAAGTCTGGGACAATTTCCCCTTTGCCCTAGGTTTTAACCCTAATAAATGGTTCAATGATTGTAAAACTTTTTGGAACATTAAACTTAGTGATTTAAATAAGGTCATGTTCTAAATTAAATTATGAATGATAATTTCTATGTCCTATATATTTGCAGCCACCTCAAACATTAAGTGTATCAACTGAAAACTAATCCTTTAATTTTCCTATTTAATCTAGATGAATTATTTACTGCATAAGATGCAACTTTTGTCTTGTGCTATGTATGAGGTTATAAGTCAATGAATCACTTCACAGGTCTGAAATGCAATGTTTTTATTGAAGTAGTAGGCAAATTAAAAAACAAAAGTTCTTGATAAATGATGTGGTTTGGGTTTCAGCTCTGGAGACTTTATTAAATTTAAGAATTATTTTACTTAAAGTTAAATATTATTTTTTCATTGAAATTAATATTGTTATAAAGCATTTAGATAATATTCATCATCACTAAATAAGAGATTTTTCATACTTTTTACTTCAATAATAAAGAAAATATAATTTTAGTCACATTTTCTAAGGAGACTTCTTAAAAATTTCTGGATAATTATTTGATCATAAATTCAGTCTTAAAAATTGATGAAATACTAGAAATCACTTTGTCCAATTCTCCAATGCATGTGAGGATATTCCTTTAAATGTTATTGATAGGTGAATTTTTCAGTTGGATTCTGACAATTTTCATTGAGTGCAAACTCATTACTTCAGAAAGATGCTCATCTGGAATTATGACCAAAGAATCGTGAAATTGTCCACACCCACTGACCCAACAATATCACTATTAGGTCTGTTTCTCAAGGTGATGAGGGAAAAAATAAAAGCACTTATATGCTTTGAAATATTTGTATCAGTTCTCTTTATAGTGGCAAAATCATTTTGGTCCAATGAAAAATAATTATTCAGTGTGTTGTTATTGTTGTTGTTTGTCATTTGTTTTCAAAGGAGACTCAGAGGTATAATTTAAGAGTTGTATTTAAGTTAGACAGAGTTATATAAAGTTGTCAACTCACTCTCTCTTCCTAAGTCATCTCAGGCCAATGATGAAACAAAAGCCAAGACAACTATCAAGGGCCCAGCATTCAGAAGATAACTTTGATGTCATTAATACCTAACCATGTTTATTTTAGTTGTTTTCACGGCCATTGGGACAAATTGTTCTAATTTACCCATTCTCCTGTGGAAGATCTTCACATGCTTGAGGTAGGCATGCCCCAATTTAACAAAACATTTGAATCCTATTGGTTACCATCAACTTGGTTTAGCCATTTGCTAGAAAGTTTACAAAGATGTGGTTGCTGTTCATTTTATATCTTCTTAGAGCCACAGATGAGAATTGGGTAAATCAGGTGTATAAAAAAAGGAAGAATGGTTCTGAAAAGGACTCAGGAAGCTCTTCCACCAGAGGTGATATTCTTCCTGAGTACTCCATATAATGTGTTAGCTACTTAGTACTTAAGGTTTCAGTAACTTGAGTTCCTGAATTTAGTTTCTTCCCTATCCACACTGCCTTATACATAGAAGTTATTATATTTCTAATAAATGAATGTCACTGATCTAGTGACTTTCCTATTCAATATTTTCTAGTTTTCTCCAGGACTCAAACCAAAGCATTTATTTTGACATGTGAAGCCTTTTCTAAACTGGTTTCAATGTGTCTTTCTAGAATTCTTAAATACTTCATGTACTCAGCCCAAAAAACTTTTTTGTTGTTGATGGGTATTGTTAAATAGTATACCATCTTTCACCTTTGCCCCAACTGTGTCTCTATGTTTCTCTAAAACCAGTGTGGCATAGTCACTGACTTCATAAAAATAACAATATATGGCATGTGTAGGATCTCCATTTAATATAGATCCTTTATGATGTCACCTGCACACAAGGTATATAGACATCTACTTTGTCCCTACAATTTGCTCTCATACATGATAGTTTAGGTTTCTAGAGAGAAAATGCTACCACATAGTTATATTCAAATTCTTTCAGAACCCTAGTGGTAACCATGTAAGTTGGAAATATATTTCTTCTTCTTACTACTCTAGCTTTTGAATCCCCATCTTTTTTTTTTTTTTTTTTTTTTACACAATAAGTTATTCAAACTGTACCAGGTTGCAATGGTGGTTGAAAACCCATACATCAAGAATTAGATTTATACAAACAACTCATAATAATGATATTTTTAGAACTCAAAATAATCATTTACTTTAATAGTATGTAAAAAATGTAACATCATGAATACTCATAATTAGATCAAATACATAAATAATGAAATGCAATATAATACTCATATAAAGCTTAAAGATGAAATTCCATCAAGGCTACTAGTATTTCTCAGAGAGAAAAAAACAAGCATCTGCTTATGGAAAATAGAAGAGAAACACTTGAAAAAGAAAAATCCATGTGGTTAAGGTAACTTGAAACTCTGAACTTTAGACTTTGATAATATTACTTCACTTAGAAATATCTGTATGACATGAAATGACATTTCTGTTCATTGCTTACTTATTGGTCCTTAAAATTCTTCAGATGGGTAAATACTTTCATATTTGAATGTAGCATTTATAAACATCTTTAATTCTAATCACCACTATAATTGCCTTTTAAAAAGTGATATGTCTTTATTTTAATAGCAGTGTTCTTTAAGTAAAAGAGTTGTAAAGTTCATGAAACTTGCTTTGTGTTATAAAACCATAGCTAGTCAGCTATTCATTCATCAAGTACCATGTTGTCAAATCAGAAAAGAACTGCCACTACACATCACCAATGTAATCTCTGGCTAAAAGATTAAACCCAGCCAGCTTTTCTTACATATCAAAATATCTACAGTATCTGCCTTTTCCTTTTCTGTTTTCTTTTCTCAGCACAAAGGGGAGCAGAAAAGGGCAATATATACCTAAGAGTTTCACTTCTCTAAAGCTTTTAGGTGGTGCTGAAAGGCAATAGATGAACTGTCATCTTCACTCTGTTGATCAGGCAATAACAGCCAGTCTTCTTTTCAGCTGATTCTTCTTTCTGTTGGTCTCTCTAGACAGTTCAAAAAGCCTGCCTTTTAAATTCTATGCTCTTTCTTCCTCTGATGTCATTCTTTAGCTTTCTATCTCTATTGTATTTTTCAATGATTTTAAATCAAAGCCATTTGCTTTTGGCTTTCAATGATCCGCTGTTCAATGACAAGGTTACAATTCCTCAAATTTTTCATGAAATCAATACTCATTGTAAATTATATTTCCAAACCTATGTACCATATTATTTTCATTCTTTTCAGTTTTATCCTTTACACATAAAACAATTATATGCAAATGAACTTAGGGAACATACAATCCTGAAGCTCTGAGATTTTCAATGTGGTCTAACTCATTTTGTGTCCTTGAACGGTTTTCTTATAATTGTATTTTCCACTTTGCAATAAGTAAAAGTTCTTTTTTCTGATTCTTTAAACCATAAAACTGTTGCTTCAAACACATTCTTTAGTATTTTGATTAAATAAAGCTTTTATCTAATTCTCTTTAGGTATTAACATATTTATTTATAAAAGTGAAAAATATCACATTATTCAGTTGTTGAGCTAACTTTTCTTTGTTAAATCTATTTTTCATATTATAAATGGATCCATTTAAGTTAAGCAGTATCTTAAATAGTATATTATAAATGAAATGTAGTCTTTTCTTACCTCTGTCTCTTAGAATTTCTAATTTTTGGTATGGTAGTATAGACCTGTAACCTCTACTTCTGGAAGACATTGACTCTAACAGATTGCTTGAACTTGGAAGTTATGAGATACAATAGGGCTAAATGTATACATGAAGTCTGCTACTAGGTCCCAAGAATAAAGAGCCATGAGTCTGCATAAGGAGAGACAAATCAGCCCAAGTTATAAAAAAGGAGAATTTTGGTACTATTGTGTCAGTTACTATTGGAACCAGGTCCATTAATGTCTGTTGTACTCATATCTTGGGCCAGATAGAATGATCATGTCTCAAAATAATGATGATAATGATAATAATGATGGTAGTGGTGGTGGTAATCTATATTTTTATTCAAAGATAAGCTCAAAAGTCACTTATAGGAAAATATTAATGGAGGCATTAATATCTGCTTTTCTGCTGTAATTTAAAAACCTTGGGATCTGACTTTTTGACTTGCTATTGTATCTTTCAAATTTTGATTCTCTTATTAGAAAATGAGTACAAGGACTGACTTATTTTTCTATTTGCATCTTTTAAATTTATCACAGTACTTCACCTACAGTAAGCACCTAATAAATACTATCATTCATTCATTCATTGACATTCTGTATGACACTCTATATAGTACTTTTTGATCCACAAGCTACTAATCCCATAGCTAATGAGTTATACTTTATTTTAAAATAAATGTGTGTATGTGTTGTCTCTCTTTAAAAGACTTAAAATTCCTTGAAGGAAAAACTGTTTTCTTTTCTGTTTTTCTAACTGTTGGCACTGTGGCTGGAACATAGACTTTATAAGTATAATGGACATCATCTTTCTTGTCTTTTCAATTGGCATATAGAGGAAGAGAAGAAATTGGCAGGTAAAGAGAGAAATTTGAAAAAGAAATTCAACAAAATGCAATGTTATCTATAAAAAGTAAATATTCATTGATTGATGGATTGGAATTTTTATTCTTGATTCTGTTATTTTTAAATATTGATTCTTCCCTGGCTGTTCTCTGCAATTATTACTTCAATAGACTATTGATCAAATGTAGCACAGTGGAAGGATGACTAATTATGGATTTTAAGGCACTGGGTTTAAATAAAAGTTCTCACTTTCTAAACTTGGGAAAATCAATTAACTTCTATGAGTTTCAGTTCATCATCATAAAATAAAGAACTTGAAATAGATTTCTAAGACCTGACTAACTCTACATGCTAGTTATGTTACATAACCAAGTATAGAACTGAGGAGTGCATTAGAGACTTTATTGTAAGTTGAAATTGATCTCATTGAATACTGTTTGACATTGCATACTAATCAACCCATATTTTTCCTTTTTTATCCATAAGGATGTGAATGATCTTATCTGATTTTAAAGCTAGATATACTATTAATGAATAAATTAATGAATCAAAAAAAATTTAATGCCTATGATGGAAATAAAATAGAAATGTTATGAAAGTCTTTGCTTTCAAGGAGTTCACACTTTAATTGGATGAATAAGATGCAAAAAAAATTTTCAGTTGTAGGTTAAATAGAAAGGCTCAGAAATACAAACATTATAGAAGCATATTATATGATAAGATAGATCCTTTGGCCATATCAGTCAATCAGATAATCTTGTCAGGGCACTGTTGAATCTGTAGTCATGATAGAAAATAGGGCTTCAAGTATATTTGTAACACAATGGCAATGTTTTAACCTTAACACATTGTTATCTGTCCATGAAAATATTCTGTTCTGGAAAAACTGTCACCTAAAATCTGTGACCTGTGCTACTGATGCCCTAGGGTACATCTTTGTAAATGTCACTAATGATTTTGAATCCAATATAGTTTCTATCTTCACTTATATCTAATCTTCTAGAACAACAATTTTATTTTTGCGTATAATACTATTTTATTTTTTCCAATTATATGTAAAATAGATTTCAACATTCATTTTTATAAATTGTGAATTACAAATTTTTCTTTATCCCACTCCTACTCCCAACAAGACAGCAAACAATCTGATATAGATAGCTGACTTTGATGTAATGTTTATTCTCATTGACGGCATTTGACATTATGGTTGAAAACATTTTGCCAAAAAGCATGGAAGTAAGCATAAAGTCCAGTGACTGGGAAAGTTTAAGAGCCTTGTTCATTATCCAGAAGGAAAATTATAGACCATTTACCCTAATGAATATTGATCCAATTTAAAAAAAAATATATTTTATTTGAAAAAAAAGAGTAAGAAAAAAAAAACATAAAAGGAAGACAAAACAAAATAAAACAAAATAATAGAAAGCATTTTCATATGCCCAGCAGAACATTGGGGAAGATTCAAAATATAACAACCAATTACCAGATTAAGAAAGCATATATATTAGTAGAGAAATTATACTCATGAATGTCCATTTTTTCTTTACTTCCGTGTAAATTGTTCTTTGGTTCTCTGCTTAGCATCTTATTTATATTATTCTTCCCCCCCCCCACACCACTTCCAAACAATCTATCAATTAAAAAAAAGATATATGGACATATACATATATAGATATATCCAGACATATATGCACTGACACATACATATACACCCCTTATACATACACACACATACACACATATTTAATTAAATTCTGCTCCATAACTTGCCTTGCTACTATTTAATTTCACTTCATCCAAAGATCCCTCCCTTGTTTTATTCCCTCATCTTTTGCTTTCCCATCTGCCCATCTCTCCTCCCTTATTGCTTTACAGATTTTGGAGGATGCTATATCCTTCATGGTATATATGTAGTGTTTAATGAATACATTCCCATTGTGAGTAGATTTTAAGAATTATGAGCCCTTTGAAGTAACAAATTGGGAAATATTTTTAAAAGTAAAGGTTCTGACAAAGGTCTCATTTCCAAAATATATAGAGAACTGACCCTGATTTATAGGAAACCAAACCATTCTCCAATTGATAAATGGTCAAGGGATATGAACAGACAATTCTCAGATGATGAAATTGAAACTATATCCACTCATATGAAAGAGTGTTCCAAATCACTACTGATCAGAGAAATGCAAATTAAGACAACTCTGAGATACCACTACACACCTGTCAGATTGGCTAAGATGACAGGAACAAATAATGATGAATGTTGGAGGGGATGTGGGAAAACTGGGACACTGACACATTGTTGGTGGAGTTGTGAAAGAATCCAGCCATTCTGGAGAGCAATTTGGAACTATGCCCAAAAAGTCGTCAAACTGTGCATACCCTTTGACCCAGCATTGCTGTTATTGGGATTATATCCCAAAGAAATACTAAAGAGCGGAAAGAGACCTGTATGTGCCAAAATGTTTGTGGCAGCTCTTTTTGTTGTAGCTAGAAACTGGAATTTGAATGGATGTCCATCAATTGGAGAATGGTTGGGTAAATTGTGGTATATGAAAGTTATGGAATATTATTGCTCTGTAAGAAATGACCAGCAGGAGGAATACAGAGAGGCTTGGAGAGACTTAGATCAACTGTTGCTGAGTGAAATGAGCAGAACCAGACAACAACAATACTGTATGAAGATATATTCTGATGGAAGTGGAAATCTTCAACATAAAGAAGATCTAACTCACTTCCAGTTGATCAATGATGGACAGAAATAACTACACCCAGAGAAGGAACACTGGGAAGTGAATGTAAATTGTTAGCACTACTGTCTATGTACCCAGGTTACTTATACCTTCGGAAGCTAATAATTAATGTGCAACAAGAAAATGGTATTTACACACATATATTGTATCTAGGTTATATTGTAACACATGTAAAATGTATGGGATTACCTGCCATCGGGGGGAGGGAGTGGAGGAAGGGAGGGGATAATTTGGAAAAATGAATAAAAAAAAAAAAAGAATTATGAGCCCTTCTCCCTTCTTTAATGACTATGCCTGTTCTTCCTTTGCACCTCATTTGTATAATATGACAATTATTTTTAACTTAACTCTGCCTATCTTTCTTTTGAGCTACTCGTCTTGCTGCCAAGTGAGTCTGGCTTGTCTCACCTCACCCCTCTATCTTTGCTTACAATTATCTGTATACAACAAACATTGAGCCAGCACTGAACAGTGAGAAGGGCCATTTTCCCAACTATATGCTAATAGAATAATTGCTGAATAGGTAATTAATCAATTGTCTGATTCAAGCACACTTTTTCAGAGTTTCAGCCCTTTATACCTAGCTTTTGTGATAAGAATTCACTATGTGACAAAAACTTCTGGGAAAATTGGAAACAAGTATGGCAGAAACTAAGCATTGACCTACAAATTACAAGAACATAGGATAGTTTACCTCTCAGATCTGTGGAGGAGGAAGGAATTTTAGATCAAAGAAGAAGTAGAAGTCATTATTGGTCACAAATAGATAATTTTGATTATATTATGTTAAAAAGTTTTTGTACAAACAAAATTAATGCAGACAAGATTTGAAGGGAAGCAATAAACTAAGAAAACAGTTTTACATTCAAAGGTTCTGATAAAAGCCTCATTTCTAAAATATATAATTAATTCACATTTAAAAGAATTCAAGCCAATCTCCAATTGATAAATTAGTAAAAGGATATGAACAGACAATTTTCAGACGAAGAAATTAAAACTATTTGCAGTCATATAAAAATGTGCTCCAAATCACTATTGATCAGAGAAATGCAAATTAAGAAAACTCTGAGATATAACCACATACCTGTCAGATTGGCTAAGATGACAGGAAAAGATAATGATGAATGTTGGAGGGAATTATCATTTATCAAAATGTTTTTACAAGGAAAATAATTTTGATCTGAGTTACAAGTACCATACTTTTAAATGAACTTTTGGCATACAATTTACATGTATGTCAACATTACCTAGATATAATTTATAGAAACATGCCCTAATGATCAAATTGATCCCTTGATTATCTCTTCTTGAATAGGTTGAATTCCTTATAATTCTTATTGAAAATGCAAAATTGAGTTGAGTCAAAAGGAATAATGAATATTATATAAATTGCCATAGAGTTAGTTTAATTATGATGTTTAATATTAATAATAATAAAAATTAGGAAAATATTTGGATTAGTTATTTTGGAATTTACCTTATGCATGAACACATTTAGTCTTAGAAGTTAGTGTTTTTGTCAACTTCTCAAACATGACAGCTTTAGACAAAGGTGTTGTTCTTCTAACTTAGCTTAAAATAAAAAAAAAATCTTTTAAAAATTAAAACTATCACCTACTTTTATGAGTCAGCTATCAAACATCATTATGTGTTGTTCATTTGGACAGTCTTAAGTTGGCATTTATAGGTATTGCATGCTTTTTTATATATGTTTTCAGCTAGAGAGACTGCAGGCTGAGAATACCTCTGAATGGGGCAAGAGGGAAATACTTGAAAGAGAAAAACAAGGACTGGAAAGAGAAAATAGAAGGTTAAAGGCCCAGGTGAAAGAAATGAAAGAGTTTTTTACTAAAGAATATCTATTAGCTGCAACTTCTCAAGATCCTGATTTGAAGACATCACAAAGCCAGCTGCTAGAGAAAAGCAAGGTATGAATTCTACTTTGAAGTACATTTTTTTACTTATGTAAATCTTACTCTTAATGTCTAGATATTTTCAAGTTTGACCTAATTTTCCAAATTTAACTTGTCTCTTTCCCACCATCTAAAATGAATACACAAAGGGATTACGCCAGATTTTCTATTCTCTAACATATAAAACTCACTTTTTGGTTCATAAATTTGAAAACTTACACCATCAGATATTTTGGATGGAAGTTTTAGATTCTGCTAACACCTCTCAAGGACTTCAAAAAACCTGAGGTTTCAAAGATACTTTTTGCAGAACAAAACAAAAAAAAAAATTAGTAATTCAAAAGATAAAGATTCTTTCAGGTGATCTATTCAAATCAATTTCTGGCTCTCAATCTCTTTGCAAATATGTTGCTTATGCATGTATTTTTATTGTCATTATAATGGATGTGTCTTAAGAAAACTATATCTGACTTTTTAATGGGTAAATTGAACTTTAAATGTCAGTAAATGAATTGATTCTTCATTTGATAAGTCTGGAGGAGTGTTACCAGAAGATTAATTCCAAATTAACATCTATTGATATTTGTGCTACTTTTCATCTAGTGGGGATGGCCTTGTACTATGACATCAGCTAAATTGATGAATCAATTGAGATTAGATGATAGATTTTTATGTGGTATTATTGATTTTCTTCATGGAATGATGTTTGAATTTTAAAATCATAATAATAATATTTGAAAAATAATTTGTTAATATAAATAGAAATGGAACCCACTGATTAATTTTAAGAACAGAAATAGTAAAAAAAATTAGAAAATATGCACCTGCAAGCAATACTTTATTATAGTGACCTATCTTCTCTCCTTTTGCATAAATAGTTAAAGCTGATTAATTAATATTTCCCCTCTTATAATCCCGAAACTGGTATACAAAATAATTATGAAAATAAAGGTGGACTTCTGGCCAATATGGCAGCAAGGAGTCACACAACTGCTTGTGCTCCATGTTTTCTCTCAGAATTTACTTCATGACAAGCCTTGGAATTAATGTTTGACCAGAAAAAAAAAAAACTCACAAATAATTACCAACAGAAGACATCCTTGAAATTCGCCAGAGAAGGTCTGTTTTTACTTGGGGGAGGGGACGAACAGACTGGGCACAGACTGAGGGCAAGCAGCCAGAGTGAGGCAGGCAGCTCACACAGCTCAGACTGGAGCAGGGAGGGATGTAATCTCTGCCATTTCTGTGGAACATTCTTTACCCCAGTGTGGATATTTTGTTTTGGCAGCAAGCCAGGAGTAGCAGAGAGAGTGTAAACACTGGAGGTGAAGAATAAAACCCCGGAAAGCTAGCATCTCTTGGGACCGGGCCACCCCCACCCCCACCTGGAGTGACTCAGTGTGTTCTCAGAGCCTCAGAGCGCAGATGCAGCACAGCCATTGCTGTCCTGTTAGTGCCTTGCTGCTGTCTCCTGCAGTCTGTAGAGAAAGCCCGATAACACCACCCAGGCCCCCCCTCCCCCAGAAACAGACCAATTGTTTCTATTGTCAATTTGTTTTCTTTGATTCTTCTCTGACAAAATGAACAAAAAATTTAAAAGGGTTCTAACCATTAACAGCTTCTATAAGGATAAGGAGCAGACTTTACACCCTGAGGAGACTAAAAACAGACTGTCTCTAGAGGAATCCCCAAAGTGGGATATGATCTGCTCCTCAATAAACAAAACTCTCATAGAGGAAATCAAAAAGGCTCTCACAAGAGAGCTGGAAGAGAAATGGGAAAAGGAAAGGGAAACTTGGTAAGAGAGTCTGGAGAAGTCATCCCAAGCATTTAAAGACAGAGTGGATAAAGAAAACAAATCATTGAGAAACAAAATTAGTGAGTTGGAAAAGGTAAACAACTCCAAGGAAAACAGGATTAGTGAGTTGGAAAAAAGAAAACAGCTCTCTAAAAAATAAAATGGATGAAATGGAAAAAAAATTCCATAGAACAAAACAACTCACTTAAAAACTCAATTGGACAATTATGAAAAGATATAAAAAAAGTGAGTGAAGAAAATACATCATTGAAAATCAGAATTGAACAAATAGAAGTGAATGACTCGTGGAGAAACCAAGAATCAGTCAAGCAAAACCAGAAAAACAAAACAATGGAAAAGAATGTCAAGTACCGAGGGGGCGGAGCCAAGATGGCGGAGAAGATACACGCCACTGTGTAAGCTCCTTTCTTCCCTCACAACCAACTAGATTTAATCAGCCTCAGAAATGGCGTTGGACTGATAGAATCCACAAGGACTGGAAGCACGACTTACCAGCTGAAGAGAATCTGGAGTTTCAGCAGGAAAGGTCAGCTCCCAGGGGAGGAAGAAGAGAGGCCAGCGCAGATGGTGGGGTAGTGGCGCATTGCGCCAGTCGCACTGGGGAGGGCTCTGGGATCAGAGAATCCACTGACATAAAAGAATCTGGCACGGGTTGTTAGCTCTTCTCTGCTTATAAAACAGCAGTTCAGAGGAGAAATATAAGCCACTTTAAAATTTAAAACTAGATTGGATCTTCCCGGATCCCAGGGGTGACTCAGCAGATCTCGGCACCGGGGGTGTGGCCGACATAGGCAATCCAGGCTTTCGCCTCGGAGTAGTTAAGAGATTGAAGAGTGGGCGGGGCGGTAACTCATAGTGCCTGGCTCGGCAGGCTGGAGGCTGTGGAACGGAAGTCCCAGAGAAGCAGAACCTTTGAAATAGGGACCCCGGTTCCTGGCAGACACTTCCAGTTTGAGTGCAGGGGCTTTTCATGTCACCTGCTGCAGACATCCACACCCCACCTGGACTCATAGACTAGGCTTTGAGTTGCCTTTACTGTTCAGTCTCAACCTCAGGGAAGCCCCTAAAACACAGCGCCCTCAGGGCACAGTAGTGCTGATCACCTCTGGGGCACTTCCAGGGAGGGGGTGGGGAACTCTCTCCCAGAGCTCTCTCTTAGCTCAGGCACAGGGGCCTCTGCATCCATGCAGTCTGGAAGGAAGCTGGTAAAGAAATAAATAATTTCCTACCCCAGGGACAGACCCCAAAAGATTTTTTAAGTATGAGCAAGAAGCCCAAAAAAACCATAGATTCCTTCTACACAGAGAAAGAGCGGGTATCCAACCCCGAGGAAGTTAACAGCAGAGAGTCAGCAGATAACAACCTAAAGGGGAACGATTCCTGCCCCCCATCACATAACTCTCTCCATGAAGAGACTATTAAAAAGTTAAGAGAGTTTGAAGAAAAATGGGGAAAGGAAAGGGAAGCTATGATAGAGAATAACAACGTCCTGAAATTGGAGTTGGAAAAAATAAAGAATTCACAGGAGATGCAGGGAAACAAAATTAGTGAATTAGAAAAGGTAAAAAAAAATCACAGGAAATTAGGATTTCTGAATTGGAGAAGATAAAAAAGTCCCAAGAAAATAGGATTTCTGAATTGGAAAAAGAAAATAATTCTCAAAAAAAAAAATTAGGGAAATGGAAAAAAATTCAATAGAGCAAAATAATTCATTTAAAAACGAAATTGGGCATTTACAAAAAGAACTAAAAACTGTGAAAGAAGAAAATAACTCCTTAAAAGTCAGGATGGAACAAATAGAAATGAATGATTCACAGAGAACCCAAGAATCAGTCAAACAAAACAAAAAAAAAATGAGAAGTTGGAGAACAACGTCAAATACTTACTGGGAAAATCTATAGACCTGGAAATTGATCTAGGAGACATAATCTGCGGATCATTGGACTTCCAGAAAACTATGACCAAAAAAAGAGCCTAGATTCTATTTTACAGGAAATTATCAAAGAGAACTGTACAGAGATAATAGAAACAGAAGGGAAAATAGGTGTGGAAAGAATTCATCAAACACCTTTTGAAAAAGACCCTAAAAAAAGAACATCAAGGAATATTGTGGCTAAGCTGCAGAATTACCACACAAAGGAGAAAATCCTGCAAGCAGCTAGAAAAAAAAACAATTTAAATACCACGGTGCCACAATAAGAGTCACTCAAGATCTCGCTGCCTCCACATTAAAAGATAGAAGGGCCTGGAACCTGATATTCCGAAAGGCAAAAGATCAAGGATTGCAACCAAGAATAAACTACCCAGCTAAGTTTAGCATCTTTTTTCATGGAAGAAGATGGTCATTCAATGAAATAGAGGAATTCCATATGTTTCTAAGAAAAAAACCAGACTTAAACAAAAAATTTTATCTACATCCACGAGACTGAAGAGAAACAGAAAAAGGTACATAGAACCCTTGAGAACTATATCTCTGTTGTGTGTATATAGAAAGTACGCAAGGATAATTTGATTTTACTGATATAAAAGAAAACAAAAAAGGAGGGGGTGTAGTAAAGGGAAGCGGGTAGTATCAGAAAAAGGGGAGGGAGTGATAAAAAGAGGGAAACTACATCCCAGGAAGAGGCATAGAAAATACACCATATCTGAGGGAATTTAGAGAGGGGGAGAATCATTGTGTAAATCTTACTCTCATCAGAAGAGGCTCAAAGAGTAAATAATTGTCATATTTGTTTTTCAGAGAATTCTCTCTCACCTCATTAAAAGGGGGGAGAGGAAAAAGGAAAAGGAAAAGGAGAATAAGGGAAGGGATGTGGAGGGAGGGGAGAGGGATACTAAGAAAAA
Source organism: Sminthopsis crassicaudata (assembly GCF_048593235.1). Lineage (NCBI taxonomy): Eukaryota > Metazoa > Chordata > Mammalia > Dasyuromorphia > Dasyuridae > Sminthopsis > Sminthopsis crassicaudata. Next base: position 208,156,108 of record NC_133617.1, on the reverse strand, counting down.
AAAAGGGAGGGCTGCACATCACAAGGGGGGTCTATAAATTGAATATTGGGGAAGGGGTTCAGGAGGGTCAAGGGAAAAAGCATAATCTGGGGATAATATCATGGCAGGAAATACAGAATTAGTAATTTTAACTGTAAATGTGAATGGGATGAACGCTCCCATCAAAAGGAGACGGATAGCAGACTGGATCAAAAATCAGAACCCTACAATATGTTGTTTATAGGAAACACACTTAAAGCAGGGAGATACATATAGAGTAAAGGTAAAAGGTTGGAGCAGAATCTATTATGCTTCAGGTAAAGCCAAAAAAGCAGGGGTAGCTATCCTTATCTCAGATCAAGCAAAAGCAGAAGTTGATCTAATTAAAAGAGATAAGGAAGGAAACTATATCCTGCTGAAAGGTAGCATACATAATGAAGCCATATCGATACTAAACATATATGCACCAAGTGGTATAGCATCTAACTTTCTAAAGGAAAAGTTAAGAGAGTTGCAAGAAGAAATAGACAGTAAAACTATAATAGTGGGAGATCTCAACCTTGCACTCTCAGATTTAGACAAATCAAACCACAAAACAAACAAGAAAGAAATTAAAAAAGTAAATAGAACATGAGAAAAACTAGGTATGATAGACCTTTTGAGAAAACTGAATGGCAATAGAAAGGAATCTACTTTCTTCTCAGCAGTTCATGGATCCTATACAAAAATTGACCATATATTAGGACATAAAGATCTCAAAATTAAATGTAGGAAGGCAGAAATAATAAATGCCTTCTTCTCAGATCACAGTGCAATAAAAGCTACATTCAGTAAAAAGTTAGAGGTAAATAGACCAAAAAGTAATTGGAAACTGAATAATCTCATCTTAAAGAATGACTGGGTGAAAGAGCAAATTGTAGAAACAATTAACAATTTCACCCAAGATAATGACAATGATGAGACATCATATCAAAATCTTTGGGATGCAGCTAAAGCAGTAATAAGGGGAAATTTTATATCTTTAGAGGCTTATTTGAAGAAAATAGAGAAAGAGAAGATTAACGAATTGGGCTTACAACTTAAAAGGCTAGAAAAACACCAAATTATAAACCCCCAACCAAAAATTAAACTTGAAATACAAAAATTAAAAGGAGAAATCAATAAAATTGAAAGTAAAAAAACTATTGAATTAATAAATAAAACCAAGAGTTGCTTTTATGAAAAAGCCAATAAAATAGATAAACCTTTGGTAAATTTGATCAAAAAAAAGAAAGAGGAAAATCAAATTGATAGTCTTACAAATGAAAAGGGGGATCTTTCCACCAATGAAGAGGAAATTAGAGAAATAATAAGGAATTACTTTGCCCAACTTTATGCCAATAAATTTGATAACTTAAGTGAAATGGATGACTTCTTCCAAAAATATAGGCTCCCTAGATTAACAGAGGAGGAGATAAATTGCTTAAATAGTCCCATTTCAGAAAAAGAAATAGAACAAGCTATTAATCAACTCCCCAGGAAAAAATCCCCAGGGCCAGATGGATTCACATGTGAATTCTACCAAACATTTAAAGAACAATTAGCCCCAATGCTATATAAACTATTTGAAATAATAGGGAATGAAGGAATCCTACCAAACTCCTTTTATGACACAGACATGGTACTGATAACTAAACCAGGCCGATCGAAAACTGAGAAAGAAAATTATAGACCAATTTCCTTAATGAATATTGATGCTAAAATCTTTAATAAGATATTAGCAAAAAGACTTCAGAAAATCATCCCCAGGATAATACACTATGATCAAGTAGGATTCATATCAGGAATGCAGGGCTGGTTTAATATTAGGAAAACTATTAATATAATTGACCATATTAATAATCAAATTAATAAAAACCATATGATCATCTCAATAGATGCAGAAAAAGCATTTGACAAAATCCAACATCCATTCCTACTAAAAACTCTTGAGAGTATAGGAATAAATGGATTATTCCTTAGAATAATAAGGAGCATAAATTTAAGACCTTCAGTAAGCATAACATGCAATAGAAATAAATTGCAACCTTTCCCAGTAAGATCAGGAGTGAAACAAGGTTGCCCACTATCACCATTACTATTTAATATAGTACTAGAAACACTAGCCTCGGCAATAAGAGCCAAGAAAGAGATTCAAGGAATTAGAGTAGGAAATGAGGAAATCAAACTATCACTCTTTGCAGAAGACATGATGGTATACTTAGAGAACCCCAAAGACTCTGCTAAAAAGCTGTTAGAAATAATTCAGAATTTTAGCAAAGTGGCAGGATACAAAATAAATCCACATAAATCCTCAGCATTCTTATATATCACCAACAAAATGCAACAGCAAGAGATACAAAGAGAAATTCCATTTCAAACAAATGTTGAGAGTATAAAATATTTGGGAATATATCTACCAAAGGAGAGTCAGGAATTATATGAGCAAAATTACAAAACGCTTGCCACAAAAATAAAGTCAGATTTAAATAATTGGAAAGACATTCAGTGCTCTTGGATAGGCCGAGCGAATATAATAAAGATGACAATACTCCCCAAACTAATCTATTTATTTAGTGCTATACCAATCAGACTCCCAAGAAACTATTTTAATGACCTAGAAAAAATAACAACAAAATTCATATGGAAGAATAAAAGGTCGAGAATTGCAAGGGATCTAATGAAAAAAAAACTCAGAGGAAGGTGGTCTAAGTGTACCTGATCTAAAGCTATATTATATAGCAGCAGTCACCAAAACCATTTGGTACTGGCTAAGAAATAGAACAGTAGGTCAGTGGAACAGATTAGATACAAAGGACAAAAAAGGGTACATCTATAGCAATCTAATCTTTGACAAACCCAAAGATACCAACATTAGGGACAAAAATTCATTAGTCAGAAGAAACTGTTGGGAAAACTGGAAATTAGTATGGCAGAAATTAGATATGGACCCACACTTAACACCATATACCAAGATAAGATCAAAATGGGTCCATGATTTAGGCATAAAGAATGAGATCATAAATAGATTAGAGGAACAGAGAATAGTCTACCTCTCAGACCTGTGGAGGAGGAAGGAATTTATGACCAGAGGAGAATTAGAGATCATTATTGATCACAAAATAGAAGATTTTGATTACATCAAACTAAAAAGTTTCTGTACAAATAATACTAATGCAAACAAGATTAGAAGGGAAGTAACAAATTGGGAAAATATTTTTAAAAGGAAAGGTTCTGACAAAGGTCTCATTTCCAAAATATATAGAGAACTGACCCTGATTTATAGGAAACCAAACCATTCTCCAATTGATAAATGGTCAAGGGATATGAACAGACAATTCTCAGATGATGAAATTGAAACTATTTCCACTCATATGAAAAAGTGTTCCAAATCACTACTGATCAGAGAAATGCAAATTAAGACAACTCTGAGATTCCACTACACACCTGTCAGATTGGCTAAAATGACTGGAACAAGTAATGATGAATGTTGGAGGGGATGTGGGAAAACTGGGACTGATACATTGTTGGTGGAGTTGTGAAAGAATCCAGCCATTCTGGAGAGCAATTTGGAACTATGCCCAAAAAGTTGTCAAACTGTGCATACCCTTTGACCCAGCATTGCTGTTATTGGGATTATGTCCCAAAGAAATACTAAAGAGTGGAAAGGGACCTGTATGTGGCAAAATGTTTGTGGCAGCTCTTTTTGTTGTAGCTAGAAACTGGAATTTGAATGGATGTCCATCAATTAGAGAATGGTTGGGTAAATTGTGGTATATGAAAGTTATGGAATATTATTGCTCTGTAAGAAATGACTAGCAGGAGGAATACAGAGAGGCTTGGAGAGACTTAAATCAACTGTTGCTGAATGAAATGAGCAGAACCAGAAGATCATTATACACTTCAACAACAATACTGTATGAGGATGTATTCTGATGGAAGTGGAAATCTTCAACATAAAGAAGATCCAACTCACTTCCAGTTGATCAATGATGGACAGAGGTAGCTACACCCAGAGAAGAAACACTGGGAAGTGAATGTAAATTGTTAGCACTACTGTCTATGTACCCAGGTTACTTATACCTTCGGAAGCTAATAATTAATGTGCAACAAGAAAATGGTATTTACACACATATATTGTATCTAGGTTATATTGTAACACATGTAAAATGTGTGGGATTACCTGCCATCGGGGGGAAGGAGTAGAGGGAGGGAGGGGTTAATTTGGAAAAATGAATAAAAAAAAAAAATCCTACTTCAGTCATTATCCAATTCAATAATATTGGGTAATACTGAAGAAATGTTGTAGCTTTATATATTAACTAAATATATTTGCCATCTACGAGATAAATTCAGTAGCTGCTATCTGCTGAAAAAAATGTGCTACAGAATTATTTAAGTTTCAGGACCTGAGTCAAATCCCTTATTGCATTTCCCATGTTCTGGTTGTGTTTAGACCTCAGTAAAGAGACATAGTAATTCAGGAATACCTTTCAAGTCTTCTAATTTTAAATTCTAAACATAAAACCAAAAGGAAGGTAAAATTAATAATATCAAATTTCATAATTAAATAAATTTCAATGTGGGAAAAAAAAAAGAATGTCAAGTACCTTCTTGGGAAGACAACAGACCTGGAAAATTGATCCAGGAGAGACAATCTGAGAATAATCGGACTCCCTGAAAAATATGATGAATCAAAGAGCCTAGACACTATTTTCCAGGAAATTATCAAAGAGAACTGTCCAGATGTTTTAGAAAAAGGGGGTAAAATAGACATTGAAAGAATTCATCTGTCAACTACTGAAAGGGATCCTAAAATCAAAATGCCAAGAAATATAGTGGCCATATTCAAGAACCATTAGACGAAGGAAAAAATATTGGAAGGTTCTAGAAAAAAGTAATTTAGATATGGAGGAACCACAGTAAGTTTAACCCAGAATCTAGCAATGTTCCTATTAAAGGATCGAAGGGCCTGGAATATGATATTCCGAAAGGCTAAGGAACTTGGCATGCAGCCAAGAATAATTTACCCAGCAAAAATGAGCATCTTTTTTTCAGGGAAGCAGATGGACATTTAATAAAATAAATGAATTCCTTCTATTCCTGAGGTTTGAATTCTTCCAGCTTGTCCCTGGTACCTAGGGTAAAGTATTTATTCACTCTGAAATTAATTTTTGCAAACCATAAGATAGGAAGGAAAGGAATAATACTGTTATTATTTACTGCACAGAATTTTGCTAAAATGCTACATAAATGGGAAAAATAGTAATCACAGTAATAATTACAACTATTCATGCTTATGTAATTATAAAACTTCCTTGCAAAAAAGGGGAAAAGAGGACTTAATGCTTATTATTTGAACATATGCTAAGCATATAAAAACTTTACAAGAATATTTTAACCCAACCAGGAGAACAATATTAAAGGCTTGTTGTAGATAGAGTCTGTTATATTTGTTATATGTAACCAAAAGTAAATCATATGAGGTTTGTGACAAAAAGGAAAATCCAAGAATTGAATCAAGAAATCCTATAAGGTGATATCTGCATAAACTCAACCAACAATATGTTGACAACTTTCTTCAACCAAAAAGATGAACAAAATGGATTTATTTGTGGAAATGAAAAGTAGCTGATTGCAGTTGAGATGCACATGACATTGCAAAGGAATTATCTGTAACGATTCTAAACTTATTGATTAAAGTAAGTTTTGTAAACAGGTTATAGAAATCCATGCAACACATTACTTCAGACTGTAAAAAAAATGATTATTCTATATGTAAAAAGACATAATCTGTTGGCTGTAGTTATACATAGGAACTTCACTATATTTAATAAGAAAAAAATGATATATTGCCATACTATGTACAGATTTTAAAAAACCTTGGAGAACTCTACCAATAAACTGTATTGAAAAAGACAAAATTGTTACAATCACTTGACATAACAATAAGCATATAATTTTAAAAGGTGCATGGAACCAAAAGCTTTTAAAATATAGAGTCCTAAACAAGGATAGCAAAATTATACAAAAGATGTAATATATATTATTCCTGGTTCTGGTATTCATGTTGTATTGATGAAGGTTTCAGCAAGCCTACTAAGAGTGAACTTACATCCAAATTCTTTTATTCTAAAAAGCAACTATTCTATCCACTCTTGTAACAGTGAGGCATCAATAATAATAGAATAAGAGCAGTATAAAATCTTGACCCAGAAGTGTTTTTATTCGAATACTATTTTTAAAATAAGAATAAGATTTTAGTAATAGTAACAGATCAAGGAATTACCTAAATCAGGAATCTCTGGTGAGTTAGGTATAATTAACTGATCAATTAAAAAAAAAATTGAGTTCATAAATTAAAAATAAAATTATTATTAATATTTAATAATAAATATGAAATATTTATTTCATAAATAAAAATAAATAATGAAAGTATAAAAATACTACTCAGAGTAGTTGCTTGGGGTTGCTTGGATTCCCATAAATAAGTACTAAAAATAAAATGAAATCTCAGATTTCTTCTTACTTCTATTTCTTCACTTTTTCAATTATACCACACTGATAATCAATCCACAGATTTTAAACGCTGTAGAATTAGAAAAAAAGAAATCAGAATTAAAACCTCAAGATCTTTGGTTAAAGTTTATGAAATGGTTGGTTTGGCACTGAAATCTGAAAACAAGTTTTGCATTGGTCAAAATATAGTGATATGCATATATAAATAACTTTTATTATAATATATTATATAACATTATGTATAACATAATATTATATATAACATATAATGAATTTATATTATAATATATGATATAATTATAATATAAAACATAAATAAGCGCACAGAGGAAGGATTAAATAAATTTATTATTATCTGCATTTGATCACTTGTCTGCTAGATAAAGTTATATTTACATTATCACTTACCTATATACATTTAACTTGTACCTGGAGAGAGAGAGAGAGAGAGAGAGAGAGAGAGAGAGAGAGAGAGAGAGAGAGAGAGAAGAGAAGAGAAGAGAAGAGAAGAGAAGAGAAGAGAAGAGAAGAGAAGAGAAGAGAAGAGAAGAGAAGAGAAGAGAAGAGAAGAGAAGAGAAGAGAAGAGGAGAGGAGAGGAGAGAAGAGGAGAGAAGAGGAGAGAAGAGGAGAGAGAGAGAGAGAGAGAGAGAGAGAGGAGAGGAGAGGAGAGGAGAGGAGAGGAGAGGAGAGGAGAGGAGAGGAGAGGAGAGGAGAGGAGAGGAGAGGAGAGGAGAGGAGAGGAGAGGAGAGGAGAGGAGAGGAGAGGAGAGGAGAGGAGAGGAGAGGAGAGGAGAGGAGAGGAGAGGAGAGGAGAGGAGAGGAGAGAGAGGAGAGAGAGGAGGGAGAGAGAGGAGAGGGAGAGAGAGAGAGGGAGAGAGAGAGAGAGAGAGAGAGAGAGAGAGAGAGAGAGAGAGAGAGAGAGAGAGAGAGAGAGAGAGAGAGAAAGGGAGAGAGCTAAATAGATCTACAAATCACTTTAGTGCCTAATGCCTTCCAAGAAGATTCTTATAACCTAAGATTTCAGGTAACATTTATAATTAGTCATTTACAAAGCCTATATAAAATTTCTATATGTCAATACAATACACAATAATACATACTAGATTTTTTTTTTTTTTTTTTACTAAATTCATTACTCTATTAGATTTGGCTTATTCACCAAAAAAGTTATATAGCTAGATCTTTGTGGCTTAGAACTTGACATTTTATCATGCGTGGGCTTGACCCAAATATACCTGTATTAGTCCTGTATTTTTGTGGTTTTTCAGGAATAATACCCAATCCTTGACATAAACCATAAATCCTCCTTCTGTTTACAAGTATTTCCCTCACTTTGAAGTTAAATTTATTTTTGATTCCAGATTCTTCTCTGTCTAGTCTGTTTGGTTTAGTTTTGGCCAATCATAGATTAGAGAACAGTTCTAGTCCTGTTTATAACAACTACCTCACAAAGTGAAGGGCAAATAAGATAATTTGTGTAAGGTGCTTGGTGTAATCCTTGGCACATACCAAGTGTCATATAAATGTTACCTTTTATTATTATTATTATTATTATTATTATTATTATCATACTACATAACATATATCTTCTTACTTTATTCACCTCAAGTTAATGAACCATTATCACAGGTATGGACCTTTTTTCTTTTTTTTTTTTTTTAATTTTTTTTATTTATATATATATATATATATATATATATATATATATATATATATATATATATTTATAATATTATCCCTTGTATTCATTTTTCCAAATTACCCCCCCTCCCTCTATTCCCTCCCCCCGATGACAGGCAATCCCATACATTTTACATGTGTTACAATATAGTCTAGGTACAATACATGTGTGTGAATATCATTTTCTTGTTACACAATAAACATTAGAATCCGAAGGTACATGCAACCTGGGCAGACAGATATTAGTGCTAACAATTTACATTCACTTCCCAGTGTTTCTTCTCTGGGTGTAGCTACCTCTGTCCATTATTGATCAACTGGAAGTGAGTTGGATCTTCTTTATGTTGAAGATTTCCACTTCCATCAGAATACATCCTCATACAGTATTGTTGTTGAAGTGTACAGTGATATTGTGGTTCTGCTCATTTCACTCAGCATCAGTTGATTTAAGTCTCTCCAGGCCTCTCTGTATTCCTCCTGCTGGTCATTTCTTACAGAGCAATAATATTCCATAACCTTCATATACCACAATTTACCCAACCATTCTCCAACTGATGGACATCCATTCATCTTCCAGTTTCTAGCTACAACAAAAAGAGCTGCCACAAACATTTTGGCACATATATGACTCTTTCTGCTCTTTAGTATTTCTTTGGGATATAATCCCAGTAGTAGCGCTGCTGGGTCAAAGGGTATGCACAGTTTGATAACTTTTTGGGGATAATTCCAGATTGCTCTCCAGAATGGCTGGATTCTTTCGCAACTCCACCAGCAATGTATTAGTGTCCCAATTTCCCCACATCCCCTCCAACATTTGTCATTATTTGTTCCTGTCATCTTAGCCAATCTGACAGGTGTGTAGTGGTATCTCAGAGTGGTCTTAATTTGCATTTCTCTGATCAGTAGTGATTTGGAACACTCTTTCATGTGAGTGGATATAGTTTCAATTTCTTGCTCTGAGAATTGTCTGTTCATATCCTTTGACCATTTATCAATTGGAGAATGGTTCGGTTTCTTATAAATTATGGTCAGTTCTCTATATATTTTGGAAATGAGACCTTTGTCAGAACCTTTGTTTTTAAAAATATTTTCCCAATTTGTTACTTCCCTTCTAATCTTGTATGCATTAGTATTATTTGTACAGAAACTTTTTAGTTTGATGTAATCAAAATCTTCTATTTTGTGATCAATAATGATCTCTAGTTCTCCTCTGGTCATAAATTCCTTCCTCCTCCACAAGTCTGAGAGGTAGATTATCCTCTGTTCCTCTAATCTATTTATTATCTCCCTCTTTATGCCTAAATCATGGATCCATTTTGATCTTATCTTGGTATATGGTGTTAAGTGTGGATCCCATATCTAATTTCTGCCATACTAATTTCCAGTTTTCCCAACAGTTTTTTCCGAATAATGAATTTTTATCCCTAATGTTGGAATCTTTGGGTTTGTCAAAGATTAGATTGCTATAGATGTACCCTTTTTTGTCCTTTGTATCTAATCTGTTCCACTGATCTACCGGTCTATTTCTTAGCCAATACCAAATGGTTTTGGTGACTGCTGCTATATAATATAGCTTTAGATCAGGTACACTTACACCACCTTCCTCTGAGTTTTTTTTCATTAGTTCCCTTGCAATTCTCGACCTTTTATTCTTCCATATGAATTTTGTTGTTATTTTTTCTAGGTCATTGAAATAGTTTCTTGGGAGTCTGATTGGTATATCACTAAATAAATAGATTAGTTTGGGGAGTATTGTCATCTTTATTATATTTGCTCGGCCTATCCAAGAGCACTGAATGTCTTTCCAATTATTTAAATCTGATTTTATTTTTGTGGCAAGTGTTTTGTAATTTTTCTCATATAATTCCTGATTTTTCTTTGGTAGATGGATTCCCAAATACTTTATACTCTCAACATTTGTTTGGAGTGGAATTTCTCTTTGTATCTCTTGCTGTTGCATTTTGTTAGTGATATATAAAAATGCCGAGGATTTATGTGGATTTATTTTGTATCCTGCCACTTTGCTGAAATTGTGAATTATTTCTAGTAGCTTTTTAGCAGAGTCTTTGGGGTTCTCTAAGTATACAATCATGTCATCTGCAAAAAGTGATAGTTTAATTTCCTCATTTCCTACTCTAATTCCTTGAATCTCTTTCTCGGCTCTTATTGCCGAGGCTAGCGTTTCTAGTACTATATTGAATAGTAATGGTGATAGTGGGCAACCTTGTTTCACTCCTGATCTTACTGGGAAAGGTTGCAGTTTATTTCTATTGCATATTATGCTTACTGAAGGTCTTAAATATATGCTCCTGATTATTCTAAGGAATAGTCCATTTATTCCTATACTCTCAAGAGTTTTTAGTAGGAATGGATGTTGGATTTTGTCAAATGCTTTTTCTGCATCTATTGAGATGATCATATGGTTCTTATTAATTTGATTATTAATATGGTCAATTATATTAATAGTTTTCCTAATATTAAACCAGCCCTGCATTCCTGGAATAAATCCTACTTGATCATAGTGTATTATCTTGGAGATGATTTTCTGAAGTCTTTTTGCTAATATCTTATTTAAGATTTTAGCATCAATATTCATTAAGGAGATTGGTCTATAATTTTCTTTCTCAGTTTTCGATCTACCTGGTTTAGGTATCAGTGCCATGTCTGTGTCATAAAAGGAGTTTGGTAGGACTCCTTCATCCCCTATTTTTTCAAATAGTTTATATAACATTGGGGCTAATTGTTCTTTAAATGTTTGGTAGAATTCACATGTGAATCCATCTGGCCCTGGGGATTTTTTCCTGGGGAGTTGATTAATAGCTTGTTCTATTTCTTTTTCTGAAATGGGACTATTTAAGCAATTTATCTCCTCCTCTGTTAATCTAGGGAGCCTATATTTTTGGAGGAAGTCATCCATTTCACTTAAGTTATCAAATTTATTGGCATAAAGTTGGGCAAAGTAACTCCTTATTATTTCTCTAATTTCCTCTTCATTGGTGGAAAGATCCCCCTTTTCATTTGTAAGACTATCAATTTGATTTTCCTCTTTCTTTTTTTTGATCAAATTTACCAAAGGTTTATCTATTTTATTGGCTTTTTCATAAAACCAACTCTTGGTTTTATTTATTAATTCAATAGTTTTTTACTTTCAATTTTATTGATTTCTCCTTTTAATTTTTGTATTTCAAGTTTAATTTTTGGTTGGGGGTTTATAATTTGGTCTTTTTCTAGCCTTTTAAGTTGTAAGCCCAATTCGTTAATCTTCTCTTTCTCAATTTTCTTCAAATAAGCCTCTAAAGATATAAAATTTCTCCTTATTACTGCTTTAGCTGCATCCCAAAGATTTTGATATGATGTCTCATCATTGTCATTATCTTGGGTGAAATTGTTAATTGTTTCTATAATTTGCTCTTTCACCCAGTCATTCTTTAAGATGAGATTATTCAGTTTCCAATTACTTTTTGGTCTATTTACCCCTAACTTTTTACTGAATGTAGCTTTTATTGCATTGTGGTCTGAGAAGAAGGCATTTATTATTTCTGCCTTCCTACATTTAATTTTGAGATCTTTATGTCCTAATATATGGTCAATTTTTGTATAGGATCCATGAACTGCTGAGAAGAAAGTAGATTCCTTTCTATTGCCATTCAGTTTTCTCCAAAGGTCTATCATACCTAGTTTTTCTAATATTCTATTTACTTTTTAAATTTCTTTCTTGTTTGTTTTGTAGTTTGATTTGTCTAAATCTGAGAGTGCAAGGTTGAGATCTCCCACTATTATAGTTTTACTGTCTATTTCTTCTTGCAGTTCTCTTAACTTTTCCTTTAGAAAGTTAGATGCTATACCACTTGGTGCATATATGTTTAGTATTGATATGGCTTCATTATTTATGCTACCTTTCAGCAGGATATAGTTTCCTTCCTTATCTTTTTTAACGAGATCTACTTCTGCTTTTGCTTGATCTGAGATAAGGATAGCTACCCCTGCTTTTTTGGCTTTACCTGAAGCATAATAGGCTCTGTTCCAACCTTTTACCTTTATTCTGTATGTATCTCCCTGCTTTAAGTGTGTTTCCTGTAGGCAACATATTGTAGGGTTCTGCTTTTTGATCCAATCTGCTATCCATCTCCGTTTGATGGGATCGTTCATCCCATTTACATTTACAGTTAAAATTACTAATTCTGTATTTCCTGCCATCGTATTATCCCCAGATTATGCTTTTTTCCCTTGACCCCCCTGATCCCCCTCCCCGATATTTAATTTACAGACCCCCCCTTGTGACGCGCAACCCTCCCTCTTTTTTTTTTTTTTTTGGATCCCTCCCCCCTCCCTCCAAGTCCCTTCACTTATTCTCCTTTTCCTTTTCCCTTTTCCTCTCCCCCCTTTTAATGAGGTGAGAGAAAATTCTCTGAAAAACAAATATGTTAATTATTTACTCTTTGAGCCTCTCCTGATGAGAGTAAGATTCACACAATGATTCTCCCCCTCACTAAGTTCCCTCAGATATGGTGTATTTTCTATGCCTCTTCCTGGGATGTAGTTTCCCTCTTTTTATCACTCCTTCCCCTTTTTCTGAACCGACTTCCTTCCCTTTACTACACTCCCCTTTTTTTCTTTTATATCAGTAAAATCAAATTATCCTTGAGTATTTTTTATATACCCACAACAGAGTTACAGTTCTCAAGGGTTCTGTGTACCTTTTTCTGTTTCTCTTCAGTCTTGTGGATGTAGATCAAATTTTTTGTTTAAATCTGGTTTTTTTCTTAGAAACATATAGAATTCCTCTGTTTCGTTGAATGACCATCTTCTTCCATGGAAAAAGATGCTAAACTTAGCTGGGTAGTTCATTCTTGGTTGCAGTCCTTGATCTTTTGCCTTACGGAATATCAGGTTCCAGGCCCTTCTATCTTTTAATGTGGAGGCAGCCAGATCTTGGGTGACCCTTATTGTGGCACCTTGGTATTTAAATTGTTTTTTTCTAGCTGCTTGCAGGATTTTCTCCTTTGTGTGGTAATTCTGCAGCTTAGCCACTATATTGCGTGGTGTTCTTTTTTTAGGGTCTATTTCAGAAGGAGTTTGATGAATTCTTTCCACATCTACTTTCCCTTCTGTTTCTATTATCTCTGGACAGTTCTCCTTGATAATTTCCTGTAAAATAGAATCTAGGCTCTTTTTTTGGTCATAGTTTTCTGGAAGTCCAATAATCCGCAGATTATCTCTCCTAGATCTATTTTCCAGGTCTATAGATTTTCCCAGTAAGTATTTGACGTTGTTCTCCAGCTTCTCATTTTTTTTGTTTTGTTTGACTGATTCTTGGGTTCTCTGTGAATCATTCATTTCTATTTGTTCCATCCTGACTTTTAAGGAGTTATTTTCTTCTTTCACAGTTTTTAGTTCTTTTTGTAAATGCCCAATTTCGTTTTTAAATGAATTATTTGCTCTATTGAATTTTTTTCCATTTCCCTAATTTTTTTTTTGAGAATTATTTTCTTTTTCCAATTCAGAAATTCTATTTTCTTGAGACTTTTTTATCTTTTCCAATTCAGAAATCCTACTTTCCTGTGTTTTTTTAACCTTTTCTAATTCATAAATTTTGTTTCCCTGCATCTCCTGTGAATTCTTTATTTTTTCCAACTCCAATTTCAGGACGTTGTTATTCTCTATCATAGCTTCCCTTTCCTTTCCCCATTTTTCTTCAATCTCCCTCAATTTTTTAAGAGTTTCTTCTAGGAGAGAGTTATGTGATGGGGGGCAGGAATCGTTCCCCTTTAGGTTGTTATCTGCTGTCTCTCAGCTGTTAACTTCCTCGGGGTTGGATACCCGCTCTTTCTCTGTATAGAAGGAATCTATGATTTTTCTAGCTTTTTTACTCATACTTAAAAAATCTTTTGGGGTCTGTCCCTGGGGTAGGAAATTATTTATTTACTTCTTTACCAGCTTCCTCCCAGACTGGATGGATGCAGCGGCTCCTGCGCCTGAGCTAAGATAGAGCTCTGGGAGAGAGTTCCCCACCCCCTCCCTGGAAGTGCCTCAGAGGTGATTAGCACTACTGTGCTTCGATGGCGTAGAATAGTAAAGACAGCACAAAGCCCAGCCTATGTGTCCGGGTGGGGCGTGGATGTCTGCAGCAGGTGACGTGAAAAGCCCCTTCGCTCAAACTGGAAGTGTCTGCCAGAAACCACGGTCCCTAGTTCAAAGGTTCCGCTTCTCTGGGACTTCCTGGAGCTGAGTTCCACTCCCTCCAGCTAAACTAGGCAGTGTGTGTTGTCTTGGGCCGTATCCACCCACTTGTCAATCTCTTAACTATTCTCAGGTGGTAGCTGAGGCCACACCCCCTGGTGCCGAGATCTGCTGAGTCACCCCCAGGATTGGGGAAAATCTAATCTGAGTTTTAAAATATTTTGGCTTTCTCTTCTGAACTGCTAAATAATTAGCAGAGAAGAGCTAACAGCCTGTGCCAGATTCCTTTACCTCAGTGGCTTCTCTGATCCCAGAGCCCTTCCCAGCGCAATGGGCGTAGTGTGCCACTACCCCACTGTCTGTGCTGGTCTCTCTTATTCCTCCCCTGAGAACTGACCTTTCCTGTTGAAACTCCAGATTCTCTTCAGCTGGTAAGTCGTGCTTCCAGTCCTTATGGTATCTATCAGTCCTGAGCTAATTCTGAGACTTAATTTATCTAATTGGTTGTGAGGGAGTGAGGACGTTCACTGAGTCGTGTGTTTCTTCTCCGCCATCTTGGCTCCGCCCTGGACCTTTTTTCTATGGTTCAACTTGGAGACTCTTTTGGGTCCAACAATTAAAAGTAGCAGAAAAAAAATATGGCCATATAATGATGTCAAATGTACTCTCATATTTTCTTTTGGTGCAGTCACTGCTGCGTTACTTGCATTTTTACTTATATTCAGAGTTTTTAATTCTGACATATACTATATATGTTAAGTTTTCATTGCATTTTCAGATGAGATAGATATACTTGAAAAATCTTGTTCAAATTTGTCCTGGATACAGTTTCATGAAAAATTCATACAGATAGGTAGGTAGATATAGATATATCCATATTTATTTCTCTATATATTTATCTATAGGTATAGCTATATTTGTACACATATATGTGTATATATTTCTTATAAAGTATTTTGAAAGTTTGTTTTCTCAATCCACTCCTGAAATTGAATTCATTCATTCAGGTCACACAATGGGTCAGTTTTAGAAACTTAATGGCCAATGGCTTCAGGAAATGAGGAATGGGTCAAAAAGTTGATAAGCCATCAAAGCCAGAACCTAATAAATTTATTTTCACAAATGTTACAAAGGAATAAACCTTACCACCATATTACTTTCACTTATTAACTGATTTCTCTAAAAAGTGAAGTTTTCTAAAGCAGTGATTTAAGAGGCAATGTAGTTTTTAGGTTACTAACCTCTTTTGCCAAATGTTTATCACACAGAAGTCTGTATATATGTTCCTTACATAAATGTACAGTTTTTCTCCTTATCTAAATAGCTTAATTAATTGAAAAATAAAAGTGAATTATATGTTCTTTCTTAATTCTATTCATTTATATGTGTATATTTATATCTACATCCATATTTATATTTATATCTATATCTATATAATTAACTACAAAGCTCTGTTCCAGGTATCAGATCCACAAAGATAATGCAAATCTCTTCTTTAAAAGGTTACAGACTTTTCTTTCAAAGGAGACATGTATGCAGATGACTGTATTACAAAATTATTTTAGAAGAGTAACAACTTTAAACATTGGAGGATTAGGTAAGACTTCACAGAGGAAGTAACAGGTTAGCAGAGGTTTAAAGAAATATAAGGATTATGAAAAAAATGTGAGATGAAGGATAATGTCAAGCATGAGGGACACTTCATATAAAAACAGTGAAGCAGATAGAATGACATCAGGAAGTTTATAAGGATAATAAAAAAATCCACTGAGATCATTTTGTTTGGCATATGAAAGAAAAAATTTGGTGATTGTATGGAGACTAAATTGGGAAGATACTGGGATTGGGGAGATCAATTAGAAAAGAGATATACATAGGTGTTGTAGTTTCATTTATGAAAAAAAAAATTCCTAGATCAGGAATTCCCTTAATTAATGCAGTTTTTTATTTTCTGCATATTTTGACATTTTAGAAAATCACCTAAAACACTAAAAAACTTAATGATTTACCCACAGTTACATCATTACTGCCTATTCTGGAAACTCTAGACTTGCCAGTATAAACATAAAGCGAGTAAACCAGTCTGATAAGCAAAATTGTGGGATCACATTCCTCCCTTTGGTTATATGTTAATGGAAAGATAGTGATGTTTTTAATAAAAATGGAGGAGTTTGAATAGTAAATTTATAGAAAAATATAATTCTCTTTTAGACATGTTGCATTTGAGATGTTAATGGTATGACAGAGATGTTAATCAGATACTTGATAACTCAGGAATGGATTCCAGGTTTGGAGACTAGAATTAGATCTATATATATATATATATTGTGGACACATTTGTGGAGATGATACTCATGGAATGGTATATTTAAGAAATATAATCAAGCCTAGAATTTTCAATATTTAAAAAATGTATTTAAATGAATAAATCTTTAAATCTTCCTAGTATTTTAATGCATGTAATATGAGGAAAGTTTTAAAAGAATTCATTAATAAAACATTTAATTTATTTGGAAGAAACTTTTTTTTTTTTTTTTTTGCTTTCATACATAAAATGATCTTGATTATGCCAGAGAAGATGGGATTATTTACTGTCTTTCTGAAGAATAATTGGCATTCTAAAACTGTTCTCTAAAAATAGTATTTATAATACATATAGCTTCACTATATTTGTTTCCAGCACAAATTAACAATTAATTTACTTCTTTAATTAAAACCTTTACATACATCTTGACATTATCTCATTAAAACAAATCTGTTGAAAATTTTTGTTTACATTTCTTTATTTTACTTAATGTTGGCAAGTGAGAATGAATGAGATAGTTAATTATGGGAAAATTTTCCCACCATGTTCTGAAGAGCCATTTAATTCTCAAATGAAGGAAACTGTTAAATCAACTGAGATTTACTTCCATCTTTTTTAATCTTTTAAGCCATCATTTATTGCACAAGGATATACTTATTCATGTTCAAAATAGATAATTCTTTGTTTTCTCTGCTTTGGTATTTAACTCATTGGGTAAAATGGCTTAAGTATAGATGTGAACAACTATTCTGAGAAAGAACTTAAAACACCTGATGGAAGAGTAAGGCCCACCACAACAAATAATAATGATAGATATATCTTTTCTTAATTTTAAAAGTCAACCAATAGATCACAGAATTGAATTTTTACACTAATATTTTTTCTTTTTTAGGAGAGACAATATGGTTGTTGCATGTATAGGAAGAAGATAGGTATTCAAATTGTACTTTACCATTTAATGTTTGGGAGACTATGGAAAAATTATAATTTTTCTCAAGCTTAGTCTAATCATTTATAAGTTGAAAATGATATTACCTGTACTAACAACTTACATTTAGAAAACTCAATATTCTCTTAATATCTCCAGCTATCTGGCAATATAGGTGGAGAAATTTCAGAGATAGATTATAAGATTAAAGTTTATTTAGCCAAGTCATTCACTGGAATTCATCCTCAACTTTTCCCCTAAGCAATGAAATCAACTCAATTTTGATTCAGGTTTTATTTAATACCGGATTTATTTAACTCCTCCACCTCTCTCCTCTTAAGAAGAAAGATACATTCTAATGGAGTGACTTACCAGCAGTCTCCAATCTTTGACAAATAGATAAGATATCCAACTCTAAACATCATGTTTCATAGCCATTGGGACAGAATCCAGAAAAGCAGCACTATTTGGTTTTTGGTTTTTTGTTTTTTGTTTGTTTGTTTATTTTTTTTTTTGTAACATATTAAAATCACTGGTATGACAATCTCTTCTTATTGGTTGAGAGGAAAGTCCCACCCTGTGTGATGAGTGGGGAATAATTTTCTAGAGGTAAATATCCTTTGGGAACTCTGCAAGTAAAAATTCTCCTTTGGGACTTTTTGAGCTAGAGTCCAAGCTAATTTTAAGCTTAGAGAGAGAAGATGAAAGAGGCAACCCCATTTCAAATTACTGGAGGAAAAGCCTCTGGAAAGACACGAGACATAAAGACAAACTCCATCATATTCCTATTGCCAGACTACTATTCTAGAAGTTTTCTTTGGATGAAATTCAGAACCCTCTCTCTTAATTAAGGTAAGTTATCCCACTCCCAAAGAAGAGCTTCTTCATTCTGCATTGCCCATCATATATTTACCTATATATAATTTTTCTGATTTCTTTTTTGCAATGATTTAGTTAAATGGGCTTCCTTATCTACAATTGTTCATTGGAGAACTGGTTTTAGGTGAAGAACCTTGGATGCCAATCTTGTATTTCACTTTTACCCTAAAATGATAAAGTTAACAAAATTAGTTTAAACCTAATCACACCCTAGTAATATTTATGGGTATGAATAGATAAGCTTCTAGGCTGCTATTCCTTTTTTTGAGAGGAGAAGAATAGTGGTAGCCTTTACCTCCAATTCCTACCAGGCCTGGCAAGAAAGAAAGTATCTCTTAGAGAAGGTAAAGGGAGAAGAGGCTAGAGATATTTATTTTGCCTTCTGTCCAGCAGCATAAATACAGCCATCTCACCATATGTAGGACCTTTTACATTTTCCAATTTAGCAAATATTGATGAATAGAGATTCATATTAAATAAGTGGAAGTATTAAAGAAATGGTGTTGTATTCATGCTGAAAATTAAGAATATTTCATTTTGCTACTTCATAATGCAAGAGAAACTGAGGAAAGATAGAGATTAGAGAGTTTAATGTTTTATTTATTGGAGTTTAATTAATTGACTGGATCAGACTGGGTTCTCAAAGTATCCAATATGGAATGTAAGATTCCAAAGATTCTTTATAGGACTTTAGTGATAAGGGAGAACAAAGACAGAAGGGAGGGAGAGGTAGAGTGAGCACTGGATATTCTGATAAGTTGGGAAGGTCTGGAGCCATGATGTCTAAAATAGGAGATCTTCCCTTTATCTGAGATTAAGCATTTATGGTTTATAACCTTAGAGTAGCCAACCTTAAATTATATCAGTCCTAATACTCAGGAGGTGGGGGTGGAGCTGCAACCAGGGGGACTGAAGCAGAACAATTAGGAAAACTGAGGTAGAACAATCAAAGGAAACTGTGGCATAACACTTTCTGAATTGGAACAGGGCAAAAATGATTTTACATAAAGTCAGAAACCATTGGCCATATCAAACCTGTTGGATAGTATTTGTCACATATGTATGATTTTATAGGTAGGCAACTCATTCTTTTGAATTAATTGTAATGTAGTTTGCGGTTCATAGAAAGAAGTTAAGTAACTAGTCCAATATGAGAATTGAATGCTGATTTGGTTTCCACATAGTTATGAAAAATTGAATTGGAGAAAGAAAATTTTAAATTAGCAAATGGAAACCTGGAAAAGGAAAGTTAGGATCCACAAGGAACATCAAAAATATAATTGGGGTGGGGTTTTTAGATTTGAACAGGAACTTTTTGGATATTTCTCCACTAATCTTCTCAGATTATTTTTGCCCCATAAGAGTGTAATCTTGGGGGCAGCAACTGGCTTTTTAGAAAAGGGGTTGAGATTCACATTCTGTAACTTCTATAACATCCAGTCAATGGAGAATCAGGGGAGGGACTTGCACTTCAAGTTAAGTAATAAAACAGTGCCTGTGAGGTTTCAAAAATGTGTCTACTACCTTAGGCATCCATTCATGCAACAATGAACATATCAATGAATCAGTGAAGTTCTTGGTAAGGTATTTTATTTCTTACACCATATTCACATGGTTACTTCATGTGAGAGGTGAAATTTGACCCCAGGTATTCCGGCCTTCTAGTTTGGTCCCCTATTCCCTAAATTTTGCTGCAAATAATAGGTAAATAAAGACAAATGTAGAGAAAAATCTAAACAAAAATAATGATCAATTGCTTCCATTTTAATCATAAAATTTTATGCCTAATTTTTAGATTAGTTTTGTACAGGATGAAATAAGTTTTGCCAGAATCCTTTTAAATAATATATAAAAAACCTTGAAATAATGTAGTCAGATTTGAGCAGCAGTGCCTGAATGTGAGAACTGATGTTCTTTTTTTAAGCCTAGTTTCTACTTTTTAAAAATATTCATTACAGCAAAATTGATGGTAATTTTCAAGACAAAAGCCACCAGAGTGTCTGTGAATGACTCATTCACAGCTAGTTCACAACAAAGCCTCTTGATTGGCTGACAGTGAGTCAGAATAACACCCTGTATTGTCTTTAGCACCTTTTTCATACAAATGCGATTATGCCTTTGAAAAGACACAATATGATAGGATATAGGCACCTTAAATTATCCTGCCACCAATGGTGTCATTATGCTTTTTTATTTCTTTGTAAATAAAAAAATCATCTTATACAACAGCATAAAACTTGAAATGACTCTAAAAGCAGAATTTTGGATAATGCCAGACAGCACACTTGTTTGGAAATGAATGGAAATAGTTTTGTTATTGAGTTTTGAGTTTTTATACTCAGTGCCAAACTGATTGAAGTGATGGTGCCAATATGAAGGAATTAATAAGGGTTATCTTTTCTGGGTTTTTTGAAATTACTGAACTAACTACATTTTAGATGGCCTAGGAAGGTGCCTAAATGATAATATTTCTGTCACAATAAGAAAAAAAGAAGTATCTATACAAAATTGCCCTCTTATTCATTGAAGGTCAAAATTCCTCTATCAGGAGATACAATCATTTCTTCCACAATTTGAGATGAAAGTTCTTTCCTTTAGATTATAAAAGTGAAATCACAACTTACATTCATATTAAGACGAGTCATTCATTGTCAATATCCTTTTAAGAGATGTTTTTCATGGATAGAAATGAGTTGTAAGAATGTTTTTTAAGTGGAAAGATTTATGGTAGGCAAACTGACTAGCAAACTTCAGTAAAGAACTTTGTCTTAAGCAGCAAGATCTGTGATCAGTTGGGAATCCAAATTTTGAGAGAATAAAACATAGCATTTATATCATAATTTAAACTTTTTAAAGTGCTTAATGATGAAGTCTTCAGAGTTACATGTGGGTAGCAGAGGAATTGATTTTAAAAAAAAATCCCTGTGACAGGCAGGAAGAAGGTTCTGAAAGAGTCAGTTAGCTCCATGGTCCCACCCTTTGGGGAAGTCATCCAGTCTGAACTCCAAGCTATGTTAAATCCTTGAGACCCACTCTCTGTATCAGTCTTGAGTAGTCTCACCTTGCCATACCCTGTCAGAAATCCCACTCCTTCTCTGAGGTTGAATTTTCCCTATAAAATCTACTTATGGGCTATCCCATGACTGCTGCCTTCATTTGGGTCAGTAATGTGCCATATAGTATTTTCCCCCTTCCCCTTTCCCCATGCCAAGTGGTATGTCTTTTAACTCCACTCTGCTTCCCAGCCTAACTTCACTTTCTTATAGACAGCTAATTCTTTTAGGGTGCTAAGTCCCTTTCAGGATTTAGTCTGCCAGCTAAAAACATGCCCCAAATTCATGGGGTGTTCCCTTTTTACTGGGTAATTGTGAGTTGTACTGAGGAACTTGTCTTTCATATGCTCTCCCAACTCTATTTCATATTTACAATTCTTGTTGTATGCCTTCATTTTGTCTATAATCTCCCCCCCCCAAAATCTACCTTTTCCTGAAGAGAATGGCCATTGTGAATCCTTTGTAAAACTGAACCCCAATTTTTGGTGCCTACCATCATGTCTACTTCATTTACATCATTCTTGTCCTTAAAGCACATCATTTGGTGCCAAACCTCACAACATAAACCGCATCACTTAACATACTATGCCTTATGTGATCCCAATAGCAAACCTTTAAGGAGATACAATATATTACTATGTCATATTTTATAGATAAGGAAACTATCAAATGACCTTTTTTAACCTGTGCAACTGCTGTCACCTTTGCTTCTGTCACCTTCTTTCCTGTGGCTATCTCTGCAGCTTTGCTCAGCCTGTGTCTTTCTTGTCCATCACAAATGTGTAAAAAGGGGAAAAATGGACAGCAGCTCATAAGTATCAAGTACTCTGCCTCCTCAGTGGTGTTTATAGCTGTTCCTTCCTCCTCATAATGCCTGACCCTAAAATATGTCTCTCTCTGGTGAAGAGAGATAGAAATCAAGAGCTTGTCTTGGATCTTCGATTTAATGGAGGTATCTGTGACAGCCATCTCAATTCCCCACTCACTTTAGAATTTAATAACACCCCTTCCCTTGGTCTCCTTCTCCCCCTTTTTTTTCTCCTCCCATTTTTAAGGGTTATTTAAAGGTGTGATCTTTACCCATTAGATTGTGAAATTCTTGAGGACAGAGAATGTCTTCTGCATTTCTTTGTATCCCTAGCATATGGCACATATTAGACACCACTTAAATATTAAGTGGCTGACTTGACATTGCCCTTGCTACCTCTGCCTCTTCTACCTCTTTTCATTGCAAACACTGATGACACCTATTCTGTTCCCTCCCTAGTTAGTCAGAATACATATTAATTGCTACCTTGAGTAATTCTTGAAGAGATAGGGAAAGAAAAAAAAAAACATCCAAAATACTATATACTTTGCCTACGAATAGCTATTCAGACAGGGGAGTCCATGGTCCTCTATTTTCAAACCACAATGACCATCTTATGAATGCTTTGAAGAAATGTAGGACAATGGTATTCATGAGTGGTCATACTAGATAATGACCATTAGAGTTTCACAATTTCCTCTAGAATTCTGGATAGTAGTAGTAAAATAATTAATTATTCTCTGGATACACAAACTGGAAAAGTAACTGTGAGTTTAATGAGCTAGATAAGTGGTGTGGTTTTGGAATTTCATATTACAGTGCTTTCTTTCAATTTTCATTATTATAATATGAGTGAGTAGAGCTATACCTTTTGGTCTATGGTATCCAAATATAAAATTTGCATTTTCCTAGCTCCTGAAAATATTATCAAAAATTGAAATGACTAATATATTTTATGGAAAATTTAATTTGATATTCTTTTATAATGGTATCTAGTGAATTATTTTAATCAGTGACTTTTATTCCTTTTCTCTACTACTCAAGGCATACAAGTATATACACAGTATTCAGGTTCCTTTTAAAATAAGATCTATCTATCAATCTATATAGAAATATGTATTTGTCTATATTTATGGAAATATCTATATTTACCTACATACCTATATACATATATATCAATAATATATGTAGTATAAAGACAAATATTTCTGAAGTATCAGAAATAATTCTTAAATTATATTTTAGATCTCACTTGCTGAGGTTTGGTTTCTATATCAGCTGTATTGGTTTATTAAACAATAGGGATTCCATTTGACAGAATTATTTAATTCTTTATTGTTTTGATGTTTGTTGCTATATCTTGGCACTATTTTGTATTTTGTCTCAGTTACTCTCCCTTTTAAATTGTCAACTGTTTTGAAAGATTCTGTTATACAGAAGCAGACAAATCTAATTATAAAATAAACAAGAAAGAAACTAGCAAGGTGAATAGGATCCTAGAAAATCTAGATAGACCTCTGGAGAATATTGAATATAGAAAGAAAGGAATACACCATTGACAACACATGGCACCTACACAAAAATTGACAATGTATTAGGATACAAAAACCTCACAATAAAATGGAGAAAGGCAGACAGTAAATGCTTCCAGACCATGATGCAATAAAAATTATATTCAACAAAGGGCCGAGGAAATAGAGATTAAAAACCAATTGGAAATTAAATAATGTAATTCCAAAGAAATAGTGAATGTAACAACAAATCACAGAAACAATCAATAATTTCTTGCAAGCAAATGACCATAATGAGACAATACTAAAACCTACAGGATGCAGTCAAAGAAGTTCTTAGGGGAAATATCGTATCTCTAAATAGCTACATGAATAAAAGAGAAAAAGAGAAGATCAATGATTTGACATGCAACTAATAAAGCTAGAAAAAAGAACAAATTAAGAACCACAAATTAAAAACCAAATTAGAAATTCTGAAATTCAAAGGAGAGGTTAATAAAATAGAAACTAAGAAAGCTATTTAACTAATTAATAAAACTAAAAGTTGGTTTTATGAAAAAACCCTAACAAAATAGATAAATCTTTGGTTAATTTGATTAGATAAAAGGAAAATAATCCAATTCACAAGCATCAGAAATGAAGGTGAACTTACCACCAGTGAAAAATAAATTAAAGCAACAATTAAGAGATATTTTGCCCAACTATATGATAGCAAATCAGAAAACACAACTACGATGGATGAATATTTATAAAAATATAAATTGCCCAGATTAACAGAAAATAAATTACTTGTATTTGCACTTTTGGAAAAAAAAATTGAACAAGGCATTAATGAACTCCCTAAGGAAAAAAAACTCTAAGGCCAGATGGATTTATACACAAAGCCTACTAAATATTAAAAAAAATATACATATTTCCAGTATGATCAGATCTTTGAAGAAGGGAGGAATTTATGACCAACAAAAGATCTAAAGAACATTGTGAAAGGAAAAATGGACAACTTTGATTATATTAAATTAAAAAAAAAGTGCAATCCAACAGAAACACAATTAAAAGGCATATATAAAGGTGGGAAAATTTTTACATCTATTTCTGATAAAGGTCTCATTTCTAAAATATATAAAGAACAGTATCATGTTTATAAGAATGTAAGTCATTACTCAATAAATAAAAATTTAAAGAACATGAACAATTTTCAGATGATGAAACTAAAGTCATCTATAGACATATGTCACTTTAAATCACTATTGATTAGAGAAATTAAAATTAAGAATAACTTTTAGGTCCCACTTCACACCTCTCAGAATGGCTAAGATGACAGGAAAAGATAATGATAGATATTGGAAGGGATGTGGGAAAACTGTTAGGATTACTAGGTGCTAACTCAGTTGTCTAATTTAGCCTGGTACTTAACAATTCTCTAGCTCAGAGTTCACACCTTTAGTTCAAACCTTTAGAGGAGTTTACACCTTTAAAGAAGCAAGTTCATTGGTTGTAGGAGTTCCCACAAGCCCCTGGGAGTACCCACAAGCCCATTCTCTACGAGGATAAAAAAATGAACATTGAGTCTGGAAGATAGAGTTTGATTGGATCAAGGAGAAGACATCCTGTGGATTCGCAAGTCCAGCAATCCCACACTTTTGGAGGGCAAGAGGAGGATTCGAGATACTATCTTTGCTCTGGCTGGAAGCTCCAAAAGCCTCCCAAGAGACCTGCTCACAGAAAAAAGGATTCACAGAGAAAAGAAACCTCCTCCCAGAGAAGGATTACAATTGAGAGAAGATAGGACACTACAATTTGGTGCCCAACGTGGGGCAAGGACTTATTCTGAGCCCTTCAGAGGAGCTAGCCCAGACTTCATATTTTGGCGCCTGAACAGGGACTAATTCATTGATGATGGAGTTGATAATTGATCTAAGTATTCTGGTGAAATATTTGGATCTATGCTCAAACTGTGCATACCCTTTGATCCAGCAATGCCACTACTGGATCTATATCCCAAGAAAGTCATATAGAAGGGGAAAGGACTCAGATGTATAAAAATGTTTGTATAGCTCTTTTTGTGGTAATAGTATATGAAGTTAATAGGATATTATTTTTCTATAAAAATCATGTACAAGATAAGTTTAGAATGGGCTGGAAAGGTTTATATAAACTGATGATAATTGAAACAAGCAGAACCAGGAATATATTGTACACAATAACAGCAAGAAAGTGTGATGACCGACTATGAAAGACTTGTTTCTTCTCAGTGGTTCAGTGATCCAAGACAATCTCATAGACTTTTGATAGAAAATGTTATCTGCATTCAGAAAAAGAACTATGGATATTGGGACATTCACTT
The DNA here is from genome assembly GCF_048593235.1 of Sminthopsis crassicaudata. Lineage (NCBI taxonomy): Eukaryota > Metazoa > Chordata > Mammalia > Dasyuromorphia > Dasyuridae > Sminthopsis > Sminthopsis crassicaudata. The sequence goes on along the minus strand of NC_133617.1, from coordinate 208,129,903 downwards.
CCTTTTTCAGTTTTTTTTCCTATCCTATGATTTTACCTTTTTGTTGTGATTTTTCTTTCCTAACATAATTAATACACATAATTAATGTGTATTAAAAATAAGTCGATAAATAAAAACAAAGCTTCTGTTATAAACTACTGTTCTCATTTGACTTTTCAAAATTTTTCTTGATAACTTTAATATTCTTCCTTTCTCATTATTTTTTGAGGAAGATCCCAGAATAGCCATTCTTCATTTCTCTCATGACTGCACCCTAATGGTGTTATCTTTCCACTCCCCTTCACTTTCATGTGTTGTCTCCTTCCTTGAGGGTTTGTTTGTGTTTTTATCTTCAGTTCTGACCATACTATCTGGCTCAGAGTAAGTTCTTATTACATACCTGTTGCTTTATTTTTCCTTTATTTTATTAAGAATATAATCATGCTTCTGGTTTTTCTTGTGCAGCATGAAATATGTAGAAATATGTTTAGAAAAATTGTACCTGTTTAAACTATATTGGATTGCTTGTTGTTTAGAGGAGGGAGGAAGTGAGAAGGAAGGGAAAATGAGGCTTTGCAAGGATAAATGCTGGAAACTATCTTTGTATGTATTTTGAAAAATAAAAAAAATATTATTTAAAAAGAATATAATCATGCCTTATGTTTGGGGAATTTTTCTATTTCCATTTATAATGCATCTGACTGCTGTTATCACATTATTATAGTTTTCTGAGAGATTTCTCTTTACTGTTATTTACCAAAAATACTTAAGTGCTTAAACCTTTAAGAAATTTTGTTTAATCATTTCTTAAGTTTTTCTGCAAGATTCTTATTAGATTTTTTGTATGTGTATGTAAGGAGATTTATTCCTTTTTAACTTTATTATTATTAGATAATATGTTATTTTCTGAGGTCAAATTAATATTTTCTATTGTATTTCCATCTCTAGACCAGTTCCTGGAATATTACCTCAAATCTCATCAATTTGAAAATTGCCAACAGTGTTATATATTATAGCACATTCATGACTATCCAACATGTGTTTTTGTTCATGTCCTTTGTCCAATAAGTCTGTCACAAATAGCCCACCAATGTGATAGTGTTTTCCTTAAATTTTTTCTGACATTTCAAGACAATTAGTGGATCAATATGACTCAGTTACCATTCCTGTCTTTATCTTGTGATTAATCTTGCTTTTCTTCCTCTCATATTTCATTAATTACATATTTTATCCTTTTTCTTCTAAGTGCCTGCTATATAGTATGTATTTAATAAATGTTTATTTATTGATTATTGCTATTCTGCTACTGAATTACATATATCTATTGGTTGTTTTTACATGGGAAAATTAAAGTAGCCTTAAACCAATCACTTATCCAGTTGTTGAAAACATTAGATTATTTTTTAAAAAGTTTATCAGGTTATAATCCAAAATTTATGTTTAAAGCTTCATGGCATCTGCAAATCATGCATTCTATACTTTCAACCATTTCACTGATAAATTTTGAAAAGCATTGGGCCACGATATCATTCTATTGAAAACCTCTCACCAAGGTAACAGTAATCCCTTAGCCTATTTCTTTGTTATCTAATAGCTATTTATTTATCTACTGATGTATGCTATCATTTAGTTTACATATCCTTCACTTGTCAACAAGAGAATCATAAGAGAGTTTGCCCAATATTTCAATGTTACTGTATTATTGGATAATGGGTCTCAGAACAGAAAGAGAATTTTAGAAGTAATATAGTCCAATGTCCTTTTATAAAGATGAGTAACTGAAGATCCTAAATGACTTGACAAAGAAATTTGCCTAAGAATAGAAGAACTGATATCTGTCTTCAAATCCAGTGATTGTTCTATCATATAATTCTCATTGTTTCAACTTCACCATATCTGCAATATTGCTATAAAAAGCTTGGTTTTGTACTGAGCATTCATTATCATCCTTAGCTATTCAATGAATATTTTAGTGATTTTGACAAGATCATTCTACTCTTTTATATTCTTTTCTTGACCTTGGTTCTTTCTTTTGAATTCATCTTTAAAAAAATCAGCTTTGTCATCCACATTTTCCTAGCACATGTCTTTAGTCTAGAAATGTGCTTCTTATCATCCGAACCATTTATGTTCATGTTATCAAAATTTCCTACTCAAGGACATCCTATTATTTTTTGTATCAATTTTCCCTTATAACATTTTAGGCTCAGAGATCTCATCTATCCTTTTATGTTTTCAAAATCTTATAAAATATAGTCAATTTTGACTGAAATTTATTTAAAATTTTAAAGTTCATTTTTAAAAAGAAATATGGATCTTTTGTAAAAGTTTGAAAATATATAAATAAAAAGCTGATACTTTGGATATTTAGCATATGTGAAATTTTTCTATTGGATTTTATTTCCTTGCTGTAATTTATGTAATATAAGAAATTTTTAGCAAATAATTTTAAATAGGATAGTACTATTTCTGAAGTTATTCATTACAAAAATATATACTTTAAGATGTTACTTTCAAATTGCTGAACTTTATGTAGTGTTTTAAAATGTACATAGTACTTTAAATATATTATCTTATTTGAACATCATAATGATTCGATAAGGTAGATAACATCATTTTCTCCATTTAATAAATAATGAAGCTTAGATGATTGAGAGACATTAGATGATTTTTTTTTTCTCTAAGGGCTATATTACCTATCTAAAGCAGGATTTCAACATAATTATTACTAACACCACCTCTGGCATTTTTTCCACTTTTCCACCTACTTGCCCCATATTTTAAAAACAAATACATGATATTGGTTAATTCCTTAATTTTAGTGTAGTTAAAGGGTTTGGATCTGACCTAATGAGCCATTATAGCAATATTTATAAGACCAAAGTTACATTAAGAACATAATTTTCAAGATAAACTATCAAGCCAATGGAGAAACAGATCATAGATCTTTCTGGTTTCAATTAGACTTGACAACAAAGAATAGGATCAGGAATATACAAAACAGAATTGTGTTTACCATAGAGTGTGTTCGTCAAGAACAATATCCAAATCATAGAATTTCAGAAATGAATGTAAGTGAATGTAAGTATTAAGCACAAATCCTAACTCTAAGAAAATTCCCATGAAAATATTGATTATCTTTCATTGTTGAAGAGGATCAAAATGACATCACTTTATAAGTGTTGAGTTACAGTTTATCTGACTGGATGATCAAGACCAATATGAGCTTGTAATGCTCTGCCACAGATCAGACATAAATAGACCCTGTGAAGATTTGGGGTGACTTCTCTAACTTTGTGCATCTCACACATCTTTTTAGCTAATTCAATTCCTATTTGCTCCATCTTTCTGCTATCCTGGGCAATCTTGTGCTAGTTTCTCTGGTGTCATAACAATCCATTCTGAAGTTCTCAAGAGATTTTGAGAGTGTCCTTGTTTCACCTTTTCTGACCACATAGGGCACTTGTTCTATGTGATTGATGTATGATAAAATAATATTTTTGGCAAGTGTACATTTAGCATTTGAACAATATGCCCAGCCTTAAAAAGTTGTGCTCTCTGCAGTACAGTTGGACATTTGAGCCCAACATGCATAAGAATTGTGAAAGGGCAAAGGATAACTTTCCTTAGCAACATTGTTACTAGTATAATTTTTCACAGGGTCAGTACTTTATTATATATATATATATATATATATATATATATATATATATATATATATATATATATATATATATATATATATATATATATATATATATATTATATGGCATAGTACTAGAAATCTATATACACATACATATTTATCTACATGTACTATATATATATATATACAAATTATATTTATATATACATACACTACACATGTAAATATATAGACATACATATTTTTCTATCTATACAATATGTATATGTATTTATACAGTATACATATATACATAAAGTATGTATACACATATTTCTAGTGAGCTAAGTTTATAAGGATGTCTCAGATATGTAGATGTCTAAGATATGTATCTTATGTTAAAGCATTTTGAAAGAATTCTTGCCTAGTCATTTGGGGTTTTATATGTCACTTGTTTTGAAAAATAGAAGGGGCTAAAAATCAGGAAATCTTGGCATTTGCTCTTGAGAAAAATGTATAAACTCCTTTTGGCTTAACCTATTAAATCCATGACAATTCCGTTAACATCAGTTGAGGGAGATCAGCGTCAGTTGGATTAGATGACTTAACTTACTCTGTGTTGTAATATAACGAATCTCATATTTTTAATTCATAAAACTAATTGTTATACTAATTACTAAGGCAAATTGAGTATTGAAATCAGGAAAAGACAAAAATATCTTCTTGTTCACTAAAGTCCAGAATTGGAATGTCTCATTCAAAGATATGTGGAGTCCCCTTCCTTAGAGTTTTTCAAATAGAGTGTGGACATTTGTGCAGAACATATTTTGTCGGGTATATTATAGTGAGAATTCTTTGTACCTATTAGTTATAGAAGGCTGCTATCACCCCTGCCACCTCTAAAATTCTTTCATTTTCATTAAACAAGCTGTATAGTCCTACTTTCCAAAGTTTTGAAATGTTTGGAAATTCTGTGATTTTACATGTTTTTCAAATTTCACTTTTTTAGATTTCTATCAAAACCAGGTATAGTAATTTTTTTTCTTAGGGAAAAGGTTATTATTTTTTAGAATTCTGGATGTTTTTAATTAAGGATTTGCCATAGTAGCTGTTGGTGCCTGACATTTCTTAGAATGTCCTTTCCATATGCTCCATCTATTTCTTTCACAGTCTTGAAATTAAATTTAATATGATGGTTGATTTAATTGAGAGATTTCTCATTTCATGTGCTTCTATTATTTGCTTCCATTTATGCTTATACAGACATATATGCATACTATATATATACATGCATACACACATATATACATATGCATGCATGCATACATACATATATACATGCATACACACATATAAATGTGGCTTAATGTGATATTAACTCACTAATGTATCTGGTAGTCATGCTAAGTGTAAAAAGGAAAATGGTTACCAGAGAAATTGTCAATATATCATTTGTTAACAGGAGTTGTTAAAAATACTTGATTTTTTATCATATAGCTCTTCTTTGGTTTTCTTGTTTAGTACGTAACAAATATGATGTCAATAAGAAAGGATAATTACAAGTCATATTCAAATTTCCATGCTTCATATTCAGTGCCTTTTGTATGATCCAGGAATCATGCTGAAACCATCCAGGATGAAAAACATATTTTGGTGAATTTTTATTTTTTTGAAGCAGAAACATTCAATTTATCTTTAATCAGAGCTATTCTTATTTAGTGTTATACTACATTCATTTCACAATAAAGTTTTGTAATATCCAGCAGGAGTAAAGGGAAGAAAAGAAATATTTGTTAAGTGCCTGCTATTTCCAGGAACTATGCTAAGTATTTTGAAAATATTATCCCTTTTGATCACAAAAACCTTAGGAGGTAGATATTGTTCTTGCTATCCATTTTAGAATTGAGAAAACTGAGGTAAAATGAGATTAAATGACTTGACCAGGATCATACAGCTAGTCTGAAGTCAGATTTAAACTCAGTCTTGCTGATTCTAATGCAATTTTCAATGTGGGGCACTCCATGATTGCCATTATTACAATAAATAAAGACTTTGGCGATTTGGGGAATAAAAGCATGAAACCTATCAACATTCTCCTTCATGCCAAACACTATTATAAGCAATGGAAAATGGAGATAATAAAACAGATAGTCTTTTTATAAAACTGTGACAGCTACAATAAAGATGCATTGAGAGAGGAAGTTTATGCAATCTATAGAATTCTTCAATATATTTTTTCTTTGCTCTAGTTAGAATGAATATATTACATTATATGATTTTTCTTTCTTGCTCTGTATGTACATGCCTGTGATATGTATGTATATATTATGTAGAATATACACATACATGTGCATTGTATGTATATATACATATGTGCATATATAATGTAGAATATACAATATATACATATAGATATGTATGCATTATGTAGAATATACACGCAAATGTGCATTGTATGTATACATATACATATGATATGTGTGTACATATTATGTAGAATATACAATATATACATACATATCACAGACATGTACACACAGAGCAAGAAAGAAAAATCATATAATGTAAAATATTCATTCTAACTAGAGCAAAGAAAAAATACATTTATGCATGTGGATACACACACACACACACACACACACATATATATCTTTGGATCTATATTATACTTCTTAAAACATTTGCAGATAATCTAATAAAATAAGAACAAAATCAGCAGATACATTTGAAAAATTTGAAATAATTTAGAAAATGATGAAATGCTATTTTATGTGTCATTATATTTTTGTAATTATGGAAAATAATTTCATATGCAGCACAACACCATATTACTGGACCCAAAAGAATTACTCAACCACCATTTTACTGTTAAAAAAATCAATAGGAGATGAGAATATAAGAGACATTGTTTAACATGCTCAAGGGAAGAAAGATGCAGGTATCAAGCTGATAAGCAAAATTTCTATATTTTAAACGTTTTTATTGTAGATTTATCCTATTTATTACAATTCACTATACTTATGTGACTTTTGATAATTTTGTTTCTGAGAAAATCTTGGTATTGAAAAGAGCCAGGCTATTAAAAAAAAAAAGTCCAGCTGATTCTTTCATTTATTTTTTTCAATTTAAGGTCTATTTATTGCCTAGTTTTAGTGTTTATAGTTTATCTATTCAAATCCTTGTCATAATCTGGACAATATGCTTTCTGGGGCAGCTAGGTGGTGCAGTGGATAGAGCATGAGCCTTGAATCCAGGAGGACCAGAGTTCAAATCTGGTCTCAGACACTTAACACTTCCTAGCTGTGTGACCCTGGGCAAACCACTTAACCCTAGCCTCAGGAAAAAAAAAAAAAAAAAAAAAAAACAAACAAAAAACAAACAGACAATATGCTTTATTCAGTCACTTAACCTGCATCAGATCACATAAAGCTTCACAGATTTCTTTATAAATTCTCCTCTTTATCATTTTTAACTGCACAGTACTATTATTTGGCTTTTTTGCAACCTCTAAAAAAGCTGTAATTTTTATTTGGATATATACTTTAGGGTTTGTTTGCTGTAAGAATAATCTCTATCTAAATCTACCATGCCTCTTATTCCTCCATTTCCTTTTTCCACCCTTCCTTCCTCTTCCCTGTTGGACAATACATATTTCTGTACCCGTTTGCATGTATGTGTATATTGTTTTTTTTTTTTTTCTTTTGACCAATTCAAATGAAATTAAGTTCAAGCCTGAGCTGCCACATTTCTCTACCTCTTCTACTTTGTATAGATGTCTACTTGTAAACTTTAATAATGTGAGAAAAATTTCTCTAATTTGCATTTCCCTTCCCTGCCCCTAAGTGTCTTCCCTCTTTATTTCTATTTTTAAGGTCATTAAAACATAACAGAACTATTCCCAGTCTTTACTTAATATGACTCCCTCGGTGATCCCAGATGACAATAGGATTCAAAGGGAACACATGTATATTTTTCCAATATTAGAATATAAGTGGTAATAATTCTTTAATCCCCTATGTTTATTCATATTTATCTTTTTATATTTCTTTTAACTCCGTTTTTGAATCTCAGAGTTTCTTTACAGCTCCCATTTTTTCATCAGGAACATTTGAAATATATCATATTTAATTATAGTTTTATATTCTCCCCTGTGGGATTTTACTAAAGTTTCCTGAATAAATATTTTTTTTTTGGCTCTGGAGCTACATCCTTTGCTTTTTGAAACATCATATTCCAGACTCTTTGTTTCTTTATACTGGTAGCTGCTATTGTGACTTTGTTTCTTTAATTCTTCTCTTCTCTCTTTCTGTCTCCTCTCCTATCTTGTCATGTCTTGCCCTGTCCTCCTCCTCTCTCCTTTTTTCTCATCTCTATCCTTCTCTCTGTCTCTCTCTCTCTTTGTGTATGTGCACATGTGTGTGTGCATGTGTGTTTTCTCAGGAAGTGATCTGCATATCCTTTTGCTTCTAGAACTCTAATTTCATTAATTAAAAAAAAAAAGTTTTAGGTTTTCTTTGTTTTTAAACTTTGGATTCCTTTCTTCCAGGAATTCTAGCTAATTTTGTGCCCAAGTTACATTTTTCTCTTAGGCTTTCCTTGTGATATTTTACGGTTATTCTTTGTGTTTTATACCTTGAGCATCTTTGTTACTAAAATAGATTTTAGTACTAATTTTTTTTTTTATTATATACAAATTTTCCAATCTACTTCCTGAATTAGGATTAGATGTTAAGGCCAAATCTGGTCTCAGAAACTTAACACTTCCTAGCTGTGTGACCCTGGGCAAGTCACTTAACCCCAGCCTCAGGGGGAAAAAAACAAAAACAAAAAAAACAAAAAAACAAACAAAAAAACCCCCAAATCCTAAGGCCAGTGTACTGCTTGAGTAATGATCTTGTTTAGTTCTGTGCTGCTTTCTTGAGGGTATTGAGAGTAGTATTATTCCTCAATCTTAGGGATTCATCCTACTGAGAATATATAAACTTTCGTTAATTACAAATTATCTTATCCAGGTCATAATCGGATTGATACTTCCTTAGTGTAAGCTCTGCCAGGTCCTGAGCTGAGTGTGAGTCTGAACAACAAATGTCTTGTGCTTAACTCCAGGACTATCAGCCAGTTTAGAATCTCTGCTAGTTAACTGACAGAACTACAGACTCCCTTTGGTTTGGAATTCTTGACTTATTTGTTTTTCTATAGCCTTTAGAGTAGGTTAGATGTTATTGAGACTCTCTTCTGCTTGCTGGGTTCTGAGCTACCATTATTGCTTTCTTTTGTACTTGCTTCCCTCAGTATACTACTTAGGAACGGGGACTGCTCCTTATTTCAGAATATTATCCTTCAGCATGCATTCTCCTCAGTATACCTTAGATCTATGATTTGGAATTGGCTAGTAGGTGACAAAAATATTAGTCTTGACTTAATATGGGTCTATCTCCTTTTATTCTTCTTCCTAGCCTTTCCTTAGAACTTTAGTGCTCTATTAAGGTAGCTTCAACCCACAACCCCATGCATCTCTGCATCTATATGCTTACTTTGTCTGGGATAAAAATGACTTAACTATGGATTTTTTTAAATTAAATTTTCCAATCAAGCTTTGGTTTGTTGCATTTTATATGTCTTTTTGAAGGACCATGTTGCTCATTTACTCATTTTTTTTTTTTTTTTGGTTGTTTTTTCCCAGAGGAGATCATTATACTCTATAATTTAAAAAAAATTATGAATGCAGGTTAAGAACCCTTAATCAATAAGTAACACTTAGGGACAGCTAGGTAGTACAGTGGATAGAGCACCAGTCCTGAAGTCAGGAAGATCTGAATGTAAATCTTGTCTCAGAAACTTAATACTTAAAAAAAAAAAAAAAAAAAAAAAAAAAAAATTCCTAGTTGTCTCAGACACTTAATACTTTAAAAAAATTAATTCCTAGCTATGTGACCCTGGACAGGTCATTTGACCCCAAATGCCTCAGCAAAAACAAATAAACAAAAATTAAGTAATTCTTCAAAGTGTTAGCAGTAAAATACTCTTAAGGTTTTTCAATTCAATTTTAATTCGGAAGTTTTTGCCTTTGCCTGTTGTATTAAAAAGTGATTTTTCAAAAGATACATTGTATTTATTGATTTGGATATATAGTCTTAGGATTTTATCTGTTTGAATAGCTTTTGGTGTTGAAAATCTGCTCATCCATGCAAATTTTCAACTCTCCATCTTAGAGAATTTCCTGGAGTCCTGAGATGTTAGGTGAATTTACCCATCATCATCATCTACTTATTTTCCTGAGACAAGAATTAAATCCATGTCTTTCTAACTTCAAGACACCCAACTATCCAATATCTTTGTTTATATTTAATATATAATAAAGAAAGGGAGCAAGAATAAGGTGATCTCACATTAGTCAGCAAAGTGTATATATCTTTTATGATGTCTTTTTGTTGTATACATGATTTTTTTTTTCATTTTTCATTAGTATTTAAGAATTAAATGTATATTTCTCACATTACAGTTTTCAAGGTTACCTATTTTAACTATCATATATATTAATGTCATTTCTTCAAATACTACTCAGCACAGAGAATGTGGCCTAAGTAATAATGAATCAATTGTTGGATATGTAAATGTTTAGAGGACTAAGACATAGTAGGAGAGAGATTGCAATTTCAGTCTTAAATCTTCAGCACCTCTAAAATTTAATAGGGATGAAAGTTCCTGAATCAATTACCTGATAGAAAAATTTGCTTCCATATTTGTTATCCATTTTCCCTCATGCTGAGTTACAAATATTGCCTTTCTTATAAACTCTATTAAGTCTATTTGAGAGCTTAATTACCAAAAAAATGATTTGGTAAATCAAAAGAATCACTCCAGGGTTGGAAAAAAAAAAAGTATACTCATCTAATCTCATTAGAATTGGATTGCAAGAAGGATTGCTGAGAGAGATTAGTTTAAGAAGCTGTGCCTTTGAAAGCTCTTATTCCTAATACTGAGTAAGAAATGTCAATCTGCTTTCCCACTAACATCAAAGGAAGCAAATTTCTTTAGTTCTACTAGTCAAAGTGCCTGAGGTAGTTATCCATTCAGTTGGGGTTTAGGATGAATTATCACTTTGTTATAGTATTCCAGATAATGTCATTGAGAGATACAATGTACTGATAATCCATTTAACTCTGTTTATTCATTTGCCCCCTTTTAAATTTTGTAACTTTACTTAGATTAACCCATTGCTATTAACACATATGCATTATTTACACATATGCATTATTTACCTCTCTAAAGGCATTGAGAATTGACAGTGATTTGATGAATGCTACAGTGAAGGGCAGTGCTCAGAATGCTGAACATACTTAAGTGCCTAATAGCACACATGCATAGTAACACCACAGACATAGCATAGATATCAATAACACTAAAAATAAAACAAAGAATAAACAAAAACTAACACAATGTCTGAGATGGTTAAAAATAAAGGCAAACAAGAACAAAATGAACTGCATAGTATCTGACCATTCTAGTTTAAACAACAACCTCTACTCTGAGACCTACTTCCAGGATTGGTGCACAAGGTCCTATGCTCTTATCAATAGGGGCCCCAGCTTCTCTCAATAATCCTTGAACCCTTTGGGGATTCACTCTATAATTCTTTACCTCCTCTATGGAAGATTCCTAGTACTACAGATAACTCAGTGCTGAAACTCTGTCCCAGAATTTATGAGTCCAAAGTTTGGCTTTCCATTTCATGAGGTGCCTTGTCTATGCTCAGATCATTCTTCAAAGGAGTAATTCTACATACTCCACTTTTTTTTTTCCCTTAGCATCCTCTCTATTCATTTTTATGCATTGTCTTCCCTTAATAAAAATGAAATTCTTGAGACAAGATGGCAGAGAGAAGCCACTTGCTTAGCTCTCCCTGGCTTCTTTCAGAATCAACATTAGATCAAACTTATAAATGGATTTTGGAATGACCCACAAATACTATTCCAGCTTATGGTATTTTAAAAGAACTTCAGGAAAGATTTGTCCAAATCAGGCAGAGAGGAATACAGCCTGTGTTGTGTAGGGAGACCTGGAAGCCCAGTGCAGGGAATCAAGCAGGAGACTCTTAGATAAAGTACAGCAACACTGGCTACTCTGTCTTGGTTCAGAGGACCAGTGGATAAGCAGCCAGCTATGAAAACTCCAACATAATCACAGATGGCAAATTGTGAGCCTCTGAACCCCACCATAACATTCAGGTCTAGCCCAAGCCAACCCAGATCAGTGAGAAAGCCTGTATCATAGCCGAATTGAACATTTTCATCCAGGGAAGAAGGATATTCACTGAAACAGATGAATTCCATCTATATTTGATGAAAAGACAAAAACTAAACAAAAAATCTGACCTCCAAATATAGGATTCAAGAGAAGCATAAAAAGGTAAAAAGAACTCCTGAGAACTATATTTCTATTATGGGTATATATAGAGAGTGCATGCATGATTTTATTTTACTGTTATAAAAAAGGAACTAGAAGTAGAAAGGAGATTGTACCAGAAAAAGGGAAAAGTGGAGGTAAAATGAGGGAAATTACATCTCACAAAGAGGAAAAGCAAACCTATTACATTTGAGGGAAAGAATGGAGGGGGATGAATATTGTGTGAATCTTACTCTTATCAGATTTGGCTCAATGAAAAAAAATATTAGACATACTTGGTTTAAAGAGAAACTTCTCTCACCTTATTGAAAAGTGGGAGGGGAAAGGCAAAAAGGGAAATGGTAGGTTAAATAGAAGGGAACACAGAAATAGTAGGGAAAGGTATAAGAAAGGGGAAGGTACTCTAAAGGGAGAGGAATTCTAAAGGAAGAAGGCTTTTGTAGGCAAGTGGTGCTCATAAGTTAAATACTGGGGAGGAGAGATAGAGGAAAAGGAAAGAGAAAAGTATAATCTGGGGATAATGAAATGCAGGAAATATAGAATTAGTAATTTTAACTGTAAATGTGAATGGGGTGAACTCTCCCATAAAGCAGAAGCAGATAGCAGACTGGATTAAAGGCCAGAATTCTACAATATGTTCTTTATAAGAAACACATTTTAAGCAGAGTGATACATACAGAGTGAAAATAAAAGGCTGGAGCAGAATCTATTATGCGTCAGGTGAAGTAAAAAAAAAAAAAAAAAAAAAGCAGGATAGTCATCCTGATTTCAGATCAAGCAAAAACAAAAATTAATCTAATTAAAAGAGATAAGGAAGGAAACTATATCTTGCTATAGGATACCATTGATAATAAAGCAATATCAATGCGAAATATATATGCACCAAGTGATATAGATTGGAAAGTCCTAAGGAGAAGTTAAAAGCGCTGCAAGAAGAAATAGACAGCAAAATTATAATAGTGGGAGATCTCAGCCTTGCTCCCTTAGAACTTGATAAATCAAACAAAAAAAAATAAGAAAGAAGTTAAAGAGGTAAATAAAATACAAGAAAAGTTAGGTATATATCATAGAGGAAAATTGAATGGAGACAGAAAGAGTACACTTTCTTCTCAGTAGTTCATGGAATCTACACAAAAACTGACCATATATTAGGACATAAAGACCTCAAAATCAAATGCAGAAAGGTAGAAATAGTAAATGCATTTTTTTTTCAGATCACAATGCAATAAAAATTAAATTCACTAAAAAGCCAGGGGAACATAGACCAAAAAGTAACTGGAAACTAAACAATCTGATCCTAAAGAAAGAATTGATGAAACAGCAAATCATGGACCCAATAAAAAATTTCATCAAAAAGAATGACGATAATGAGGCAACATACCAAAATGTGTAGGATGCAGCCAAAACCGTTAATAAGGGGAAATTTTATGTCTTTAGAGGCTTACTTGAATAAAATAGAGAAAGAGAAGATCAATGAATTGGGCTTGCAAGTAAAAAAGCTAGAAAAAGAGCAAATTAAAAAACCCTAATCAAATACAAGATTTGAAATTCTAAAAATTAAAGGAAAGATTAATAAAATTGAAAGTAAAAAATATATTGAATTAATAAATAAAGCTAAGAGTTGGTTTTATGAAAATCCCAACAAAATAGATAAACCTTTAGTAAATTTGATTAGAAAAAAAGAAGAGGAAAATGAAATTGTTAGTCTTCCACTAATAAAGAGGAAATTAGAGCAATAATTAGAAGTTACTTTGCCCAACTTTATGCCAATAAATGTGATAGCATAAATGAAATGGAGGACTACCTATAAAAATATAGATTGCTCAGATTAACAGAGGAGGAAGTAAATTGCTTAAATAGTCCTATTTCAGAAAACGAAATAGAACAAGCTACTAATCAACACCCTGAGAAAAATATCCCCAGGACCAGATGAATTTACATCTTAAATAAAATATTAGAAAAGAGATTACAGAAAATCATCATCAGGATAATACATCATGACCAAATAAGATTTATACCAGTAATGCAGAGCCGGTTTAATATTAGGAAAACTACTAGGATAATTGATTATATCAATAACCAAATTAACAAAAAAAATCATCTCAATAGATAAAGAAAAAGCATTGGATAAAATCCAATTTGATAAAATTCCTAATAAAAATACTAGGGAGTATGGAAATAAATGGACTTTTTCATTAAATAGTCAGTAGCTATTTAAAACCATCAGTGAGCATCAGTAACTATCAGTAAGCAATCATTCCCAATAAGATCAGGGGTGAAACAAGGTTGTTGACTATCACCATTACTATTCAATATTGTATTAGAAATGCTAGTTTTGACAATAAGAATTGAAAAAGAGATTAAAGGAATTAGAGTGTGTAATGAGGAAACCAACTTATCATTCTTTCAGATGATATGATGGTATAGTTAAAGAACCCCAGAGAATCATCTAAAATGGTATTAGAAATAATTAACAACTTAAACAAAGTTGCAGGATATAAAATAAATCCACATAAATAATCAGTATTTTTATACATCACTAACAAAATCCAACAGCAAGAGATACAAAGAGAAATTCCATTTAAAATAACTACTGATAGTATAAAATATTTGGGAATCTATCTGCCAAGAGAAAGTCAGCAACTATATGAGCAAAACTACAAAACACTTTCCACACAAATAAAGTCACATCTAAACAATTAGAAAAATATCAAATGCTCTTGGATAAGTCGAGCGAATATAATGAAGATGATGATACTACCTAAATTAATCTATGTATTTAGTGCTATACAAATCAAACTCCCAATAAATCATTTTATTGACCTAGAAAAAATAACAATAAAATTCATCTAGAAGAATAAAATATCAAGAATTTAAAGGGAACTAATTAAAAAAAAATCAAATGAATATGGCCTAGCTGTACCAGATCTAAAACTATATTATAAAGCAGCAGTCATCAAAATCATTTTGTACAGGCAAAGAAATAGAGTGGTTGTTCAATGGAACAGGTTAGGTTCACAGGACAAAATACTTAATAACTATAGCAATCTTAGTGTTTGCCAAACCTTAATACCCCTGCTTTTTGGATAAGAATTCACTATTTCTCAAAAACTGCTTGGAAAATTGGAAACTACTATGGCAGAAACTAGGCTTAACACCGTACACCAAGATAAGATCAAAATGGGTGGGGGAAAGAAGGGAAAATTTAGAACTGAAGGTTTTACAAGAGTCAGTGTTGAAAAAATTACCCTTGCATATGTTTTGTAAATAAAAAGATATAATAATAATAAATAAATAAATTTGGCAAAATTAATATATAATGGAAGAGAATGACTCAATGAGACATCAAAAACAAATCAAAAGTTTTAATAATGAAAAAAATGGAAGAAAATGTAAAATACTTCATTAAAAATACTGCCTGGAAAATAGATGCAGGAGAGAATTATTGGACTACCAGTAAACTACAATAAATAATAAGACCCTAGAATTATTCAACCATTCAGTAAAGAAATTTGTAACTATCCTCAAAGAAGTATAAAACTGTGCATACCCTCTGAACCATCAGTGCTTCTATTGGATCTGTATCCCAAATAATTCATAAAGGAGGGAAAAGACTCCATGTTCAAAAATGTTTGTGGCAGCTCTTTTTGTGTAGGCAAAGAATTGGAAAATGAGTAAATGGCAATCAACTGGGGAGTAGCTGAATAAGTTATGGTCTATGAAAGTAATGGAGAGTTATTGCTCTATGAAAACAGAACAAGCTGATTTTTAAAAGGTCTGGAAAGATTTACATGAACTGATAAGCAAAACAGCCAAACCAGGAATACATTGTGCACAGTAACAGCAAAATTTTGTAATGATCAACTCTGACAGACTGGGTTCTCCTCAGCCATTCAGTGATCCAAGACAATCCTAATAAATTTTGGATGGAAAACACCATCTTCATCCAGAGAGAGAATTATGGTAACTGAATGTAAATCAACACATGCTACATTCACATTTTTTGTTTGTTTTAATTTTTTCTTCTGTTTTTTCCCGTTGGTTCTGAATTTTTGTCTCTCATCATTCATAAGGAAATATGTAAAAAGTTAAATTAATGTACATGTATAACTAAAAAAAAAACCACCCCAAACCAATCAAACCCTATATATGTGATCTGGGGAAGTCATTGCAATGAATTGATCCTTATTTTTTCATTTCTTGAAAATGGTCATAATACTTATAGCACCAACATCACAAGGCTGTTGTGAGACTCAAATGAGATATTTTATGTAACATTAATCATTCATTTTTATTTATTATTATCATTTATTATATGATATAAATGATTATCAGTAGAGTCTTTATATCAAAGTACTAACACAATGAAAACTGTTTTTGCAGAATCCAGTGGAATACGTATAAATATGTGACATATTAATTTAAAGCGAAACATACTTTTTCTCTGCTGAGAAATGAATAAGATTTTCATCCCTTTGGTGAAAACCATAAATATTATTTGTGCAATAAATTTCCAAGTATGGACAAAAAGAATCAGAACAACATTTTTCAAGAAATTATCCAGGAAAACAATCCTGATATCCTACAACCAGAGCACAAAATAGTTATTGAAAGAATTCACTGATCATCTTCTGAAAGAGACCCCAAAATGAAAACTCCAAGGAATATTATATCTAAATTCTAGAATTATCAGATCAAGGGGAAAATACTGCAAGTGAACAAAAAGAAACAATTCAAATGTCAAGGAGCCACAATCAGAATCTACCAGCTTCTATATTATTATTATCAAGGAAATAACCATTCCCCCAGTTATAAAAGCTGAGAATCAAAAGGTTATCGTCAAGTCCTCAGTATTTCTCTCTGTCTCTCTCTTCCCCCCCACTCCCATCCCATATACAATCTGTGGTCAAAATCTATAAATCTCACCTGTGCAACATCTGTCAAATATGGCATCTTCTCTCTTCTAGTAGAATCACCATTCTCCTGCATTTTCTCATGCTTTTTGAGATTATCCAAGTCATTATCTCTTTATTTCTCTTCTTACTTCAGTCCATATTCCAAAAAGTAACCAAAGTGATTTTTCTCAAGCACAGCAATTTTTAGCTAACTAACCTTCATATTTGCAATCCTTTCCCTCTTCTCCATTACTTTCTAACTAGTTTCAGATAAAATCCTACTTTCTTTACAAAGACTTTGCTGATCTTGCTTGATCCTGTGCTTCCATTTGATATTTATTTCTTCTTTTTTTTCCCTATATATAGTTTGTATATTGATATTTACATAATCTCTACCTATTAGATTGTGGCAGGGAGTTTATTTGTCATTCTTTGAATTTCTAAAGCTTACTATGGTGCCTGGCACACAGCAGGAACACAGTGAATGCTTATTGGCTTTACCAGCAATGCATTAGTGTGTCAATATTTTTCACATCTCGTAAAACATTTGTCATTTTACTGTTTTATCTTATTACCCTAATTTGATAGGTGTGGAGTGATCGCTCATACTTGTTTTAATTTGCCTTTTTTTAATCAATACTGATTTAAAGCATCTTTTTCCTGTATGACTAGAAATAACTTTAATTACTTCATTTGAGAACTACCTATTCATACAAGATCTTATATTTTAAAGATTTTTTGATTCCCCAAAAGTTAAAAGATTCACAGAATCAAAAATTTTTAGAATTGGAGGAAACATCACATATATGTATTTTCTTTCCCTTAGAATATAAAGTTCTTGAAGGCAAAAAACTATCTCACTTTTGAATTTGCATTCCTGTCACTTAACACAGTGTTTGGCATTCAGTAAAACATTGATAATATTTTTTTTCACTCATTCAAGGCATTATTAGATCTTTGAATTTATGAGACAGAGCAACATCAACTGATCTTATTATTAAATGACAAAAGATGGTGATGTAAATCTAAATAAACTCTTGGGACATTTTAGATGACTATAGGGAAGTATCTTGATTGTCAGATGTTAAAATCCTTTGGATTATTTTGAAGATCAATTTACTTAGCACAGTACTTGGGAATATTTGTCACTTAATAAGTTCCTATTTCATTTCTTCCTTAAATAATTTACTAAAATTTTGGCAATTGTTTTTTGGTAAACATATTTGATGCAACAACATAGTATTTTTTTGTGCTAATGGAATTCTAAATGGTAATGCTAGCTCAATTGTTTAACCATTTGCCATGTTGAGGCTGGATGAATGTATTAGACTATATGTTAAGGATGTATCAGTTCAAAGAAGTATTCAAAATCCTTTTGTAATGAATCTTTTATCACTTATATTTCTCTGGTAATATATACACATAAAAATGTCAACCAATTTATATGGTACTTAAAGTTTGGAAAACACTTTGTAAATGTTATCTCATTTTATTCTCACAATCATTTTGGGATGGGTGTTTTTATTGACCTACTTTTACAGGTAAGGAAACTGAGGCACACTAGGTTAAATACATTGATTAGGGTGCTGGGAAAGATTTGTTCCCACTTTGTGACACAAGATATCTTCCATTCTACAGCACAGATTTATTAAGCTCCAATTTAACCATCAGATAAAACAGATTGTCATACAAAATATATTAATGTATCATATGTCTGTATTTGTACTCTAGTTTTTCTAATCCAAGATCAAGCACCATCAATCAATAAATGTTCAGCTATATAAACATTCACATTTATAACTCTACATATATATGTCCTTATATACATTTGTATGTGTTTATATATATATATATATATATATATATATATATATATATAAAGCCACACATACAAATATAAAAGCGCTTCTTTATATGTATAACACATATATTCCATTTTGTCTCCCTCATTGTATTTTTAAGTTCCTTGAGAGTAGGGGCTGTCTTTTGCCCCTTTATTTTTATATCTGTAGCATTTAACATGGTGCTTGGCACTTAGTAGATTCTTAATACATGTTTATGGACATTTATTGATTGACATATACATACCCAGTGGTAAATGAGAACTGGGAAATTAGTCTGAATTTATGAGGTCTGACTCTATAATCCAGTGCAAATTGTTTACTGTCTTGTGATTGTTTTCTTACCTGTGAAATGACAGACATATTATTAAAATAAGCTTATTTAAAATTATTAAAAATAAATATTAAATTAATTAAATCAAATAATTAAAATAAAATTAAAAAAATTAAATATTAAATTATTAAAAATAAATAAGATTATTTTTACCTTCTGAATCCAATTCTTCCTGTGCAACAATAAATTTGGTTCTGCACACATTTATTGTATCTAGGATATACCACAACATATTTAACATGTATGCGACTGCCTGCCGCTTAGGGGAGGGGTTGGAGGGAAGGAAGGGAAAATTCAAAACAGGAATGAGTGCAAGGGATAATGTTGTAAAAACATTTCCCATGCATATGTACTGTCAAAAAAAGTTATAATTATAAAATTAATAAAAAAAGAAGTAAAGGTCAGATGCAGAGATATTGTAGAGGTAGAAATGGCAAGTTTTAGTGAGGAAATGAATATGTGGGGTGACAGAGAATGAGGAATCAAAAATAACACTGAAGTTGAGGACTTGAGAATCTGGAAGGATGATATCTTCAACAGAAATAGGAATAAATTTGGAGAGAAAGCTGAAAAAATAAATAAGCTTATGAAAACTTTATAGTTGTATACAAGGGAGAGATATCATTAATAGATGTCAAATGGAAATAAGCATATCAAAAAACCTTGACAATTTTATATAACGGACTTTGCAGTTACTTGAAAAGTAGTACGCAAGTCACCTACAGAGACTAGAAGAGGCTACTGAGAGAAAAATAATTCACATTTGCAATGGATGCCTGGATGCCCATCAATTGGAGATTGGCTGAATAAATTGTGGTATATGAATATGAATATTATGGAATATTATTGTTCTGTAAGAAATGATCAACAGGATGATTTCAGAAAGGCCTGGAGAGACTTATATGAACTAATGCTGAGTGAAATGAACAGTACTAGGAGATCTTTAGATCTGATGGATGTGGCCATTTTCTCTCTCTCTCTCTCTTTCTCTCTCTTTTTTTTTTTTTTTTTTTTTTTTGAGGCTGGGGTTAAGTGATTAGATCTGATGGATGTGGCCATTTTCTCTCTCTCTCTCTCTCTCTCTCTCTCTCTCTCTCTCTCTCTCTCTCTCTCTCTCTCTCTCTCTCTCTCTCTCTCTCTCTCTCTCTCTCTCTCTCTCTCTCTCTCTCTCTTTTTTGAGGCTGGGGTTAAGTGACTTGCCCAGGGTCACACAGCTAGGAAGTGTTAAGTGTCTGAGACCAGATTTGAACTTGGGTCCTCTTGAATTCAAGGCTGGTGCTCTATCCACTGCGCCACCTAGCTGCCCCAGATGCGGCCATTTCAACTATGAGATGAGCCAAATCAGTTCCAATAGAGCAGTAATGAACTAAGCCAGCTACACCCGGCAAAAGAACTCTAGGAGATGAGTATGAACCACTACATAGAATTCCCAGTCCCTCTAATTTTGTCCACCTGTATTTTGGATTTCCTTCAAGGCTAAATGTACACTCTTTCAAAGTCTGATTCTTTTTGTACAGCCAAACAACTGTTTGGACATGTATACATATATGTATTTAATTTATCCTTTAACATATTTAACATGTATTGGTCAACCTGCCATCTGGGGAGGTGGGGAAGGAGGGGAAAAATCAGAACAAAAGGTTTGGCAGTTTTCAATGTTATAAATTTAACATGCATATATCTGGTAAATAAAAATGATTAAAATATTAAAAAAAAAAACAAATTTGCAAATTATCAACTAAAGAAGTCTCCTAGGAACAAGAATTGCCAAACTGCCTGTTTTCCTAAAATTTGTCTCAGAATATCCTTCACTGTAGTTCATTTGCCCTCCCTTCTTCCCTTCCTCCCTCCCCCCTCCTCTCTCTGTCTCTCTCTGTCTCTCCCTGTCTTCTCTCTCTGTCTCTCCCTCTTCCTCTCCCTCTCCCTCGCTCCCTCTTCCTCCTCCTTCTTCTCTTTTGTTCCATCTTCCTTCTCTTCTTCCTGCCATGTTCCCACTTTTCACCCTATATACACACTTTTTAAGAGGGTGGATAGAAGTGGAAGGAGTCTTCTAATGCTTTTATAGGAAGCTGTAATTCAGTATCTACAGTTTTCTAGCTCTTTTCTTTTCCCCTTTTCTAGGCTTCAATTCTTTCTTGCTGTCTACACCACAGGATTTCTTTTTCTCCCTCTCACCTACTGGGGCATCAGATCCTGTCCATATGCAGGAATGTATATAATCCAGTAATATATAGTGTATGCAATCTATTTTATCTGATGGTTAACTTACAAAGTGCTGTAGAAAGAAGATTGGAATGGAAGATATCATGTGACACAAACTGGGAGCAAATATCTGTACCAGGAATAAGTGTGCCAATATTCATCTTTCTAAAAAGTCTCATAGGTAATCATATAATATTAATACTAAATATACATACACCAAATAATAGTGTAGTATCCAAATTCTTAAAGGAAAACTTATTACAGGGAAATATAGATAGTGAACAATATTAGTTGAAAATTAGTGAATTGGTCAGGCAAGTAAAAAAAAAGTAGAAAAAAAATTAAAAACTCTAAATACCAAATTTAAAATCCTAATAATCAAAGGAGAGATTATAAAGTTTAAAATAAAAAAATGAACTAACAAATAAAACTAGAAACTGGTTTTATGAAGAAAAAATAATAGTAAAAGTACTAAATAAATACATAAGTACTATTTAAGTCATTAATATGATTTAAAAAGGGGGGAGCCAAGTTACTAAGATGAGAGGATGAATGTGTCCCCAAAAAAGATGAAAAGATATTTTGCTTAATTACATGCCAATAAAACTCACAAACTAAATGAAATATATATCTTTTTACAAAAATATAAATTAACCAGATTAACAGGAAAAGTAATAGAATATTTAAGTAAACTATCTTAGAAAAATAAAATAAGACACAAGTTGTGATTCCCAAGAAAAAAATATAGATTTATAGATTTATAAGTGAACTCCATCCCTCCAAATATAATTCTAATATTGATAAATAGGTGAAAAAATCCTGTCAAATTCTTCTGTCACAAATATGATTTTGATATTTAAACCAGGGAGCTTAAAAAAAAGAAGAAAGAAAACTATAGACCATTTTCCTTAATGAATATTGTACAAATATTCAATTAAATTTTAAATAAAATACTAGCAAGAGATCATTGCAATATGCTGCAAAGATTAAACACAATAATTCAGAGGAATTAATACCATAAGTACAAAGTTGTTCAAAGTATAAGATAAACATAATTTATTACATCAATTAGAAAAAAACATGTGATCGAATTAATAAATGAAGAAAAAGCATCTGAAAAAATACACCACTCATTTCTAATAAAAAATATTATAAGCCATTGTAATAGATAGAACTTTTTATAAACTAAGATATATCTATCTAAAACAAAAAAAATAAATATTTTTTGTAATAGTGATAACCTAGAAGCCTTCCCTATAACAAAAAGATGAAACAATGATATCTATTATTACCACTATTATTCTATAATAGTATACTAGAAATAATAACTTTTTCAGTGACAAGAAAAAAGAAGTTGAATTTAAAAAGGGCAATAATAAAAGAAAATTTATCTTTCTTTGCAGATACTACAGTAGCATTCTTTAAACCCTATGAGCATCAACTAAAAGTGAATTCCAAGAATTAGCAATTTTGGCAAAGTTGAAGGATTTAAAATAAATTCACATGAATGATTAGCATTTCTATATATTACCAACGAAATGCAGCAGAAAAAAATCAAAAGAAAAATTCCCTTAAAATAGCTATTGATAATATAAAATGCTTATGAGTTTACCTGTTCAGTTATGGATCATTCACATAAATACAGAGATGAAACAATTTCACCAAAATAAAGTGAGATCTAAACAAGTGGGGAAATGTTAATTGCTCTTGGGTAGATCAAGTTAATATAATAAAAATGACAATTCTACTTAAATTAATTTACTCATTCAGTTCATACCAATTAAATTACCATAATTTTGTAGAGATAAAAAATAAATTTTGCCTGAAAAACAGATCAAAAATATTAAAGGAATCAATGCAAAAACGTAGAAGACATTAACCATATTCCAAGTTGTAATCATCATTGAAATCTAGTAAGGGGTAATAAATAAAGTGGTTGATTAGTGGAATAGATTAAGTATACAAAATACATAAGGAAATGAAATAGACATCTGACATGTAATAAACCCCAAGATTCCATCTATTAAAGCTAGAACTCATTATTTGACCAAAAAACATCTGGGAAAACTGGCAACCAGTCTGGCAGCAACTGGAAGTGATCAAATATCTAATACCATGTACCAAACTGAGACCAAATTTGGTACATGATTTGGACATAAAGCATGATATAAGTAAATTAAGGAAACATGGGAATTTTTTTCCTGTCAGATTTAAGGATAATGGAAGAGGTTGCTTTTTTTTTTTTTAAATAATGGGGGTTTTTGTTTTTCAAAATACATGCAGAGATAGTTTTCAACATTCAACCTTGAGAAACCTTGTGTTTTGTGTTCCATGTTTTTCTTCTTCCCTCATCACCTCTTCCTACCCATAAACATCAAGAAATCCAAATAGGTTAAAGATGTGCATTTTTTTATAAACACATTTCCACATTTATTATGCTGCACAAGACAAATCAGATCAAAAGAGGGAAAATGAGAAATGAAACACAAGCAAGCTAACAAGAAAAAAAAAAGTTGAAAATACTATGTTGTGATCCATATTCAGACCCCATGGTCTGCTCTCTGGATTCAGATGGCTGTCTCTATCACAAATCTACTGGAATTGCCCTGAATCACCTCATTATTGAAGTCAAGTCAATCACATTTTATTATCACATAATATTATTGTTGATGTGCACAATGTTCTTTTGGTTCTCCTCACTTCACTTACCAACAGTTGATTTAAATCTCTTATGGCCTTTCTGAAATCATTCTGCTGATCATTTTTATAGAATAATAGTATTCCATTACATTCACATACCATGACATATTCAGCCTTTCCCTAGTTGATGGGCATCCACTCAATTGAAGGAAAAAGTTTATGACAGAAAAAAGTTTGTCAGATATATATATATATATATATATATATATATATATATACACACACACACACACACATACACACATGTATATATAACACACATACACACATGTATATATAACACATATGTACATATATACGCAAAAATATATGCATATGCATAATTTATTAAAATAAAATATATTGCCCAATTGACAGATGATCAAATATATGAAAATGCAGTTTTCAGAAGGAAGGCATCAAAGCTGTCAATAGTCATATGAAAACATTTCGAATCACTAATAATTAGAGAGATACAAATTAATATAACTGAAGTTCCACCTTACTTGTCAGATTGGCCACTATGACAGAAAAGGAAGAAGAAAAATTCTAAATGTGGAAAATTTTGGGACAAAAATACACTGTTGAGTTATAAACAGTTTCAACCATTCTAAAGAAAAAATTGGAACTACGCCCAAATGTAAAATTAGACATATCATTTAGCCCCCATATACTACTATTAAATCTATATCCAGGGGGATCAAAGGAAATGGAAAGAATCTCTAGGTATAAAGATATTTATAGCAATTACCAAATTCACAATGGGATCTCCGGCTTGAGATGTTCAATAGGCAGCTAGAGATGTGAGACTAGAGTCAAAAAACAGGCTACATTCAGAAAAATAGATCTGAGAATCATTGTCATAGAAATAATAACTGAATGAATGGTATATAATAATATCATCAAATTAAATATCATGGAGAAAAGAAAGCCTTCAACAAATTGCCTGGATATTCTCTAGTTAAAACTGGGAAGTTACAGTTGTTCAGTGTGACCATATATGAATGTTTTGTTATTTGCATCACTTGAGCAAATATCCTCAATAATTAGATAACAAAAACATTTCAGTATGAATATCTGAATATAGAAAAATATAGAGGAACAATGAACTGTGGGAGAGATGCTTTATGATATACTTATTTAGCTTGATGACAATTTCACTGGGTAATAGATAGGTAGACAATTCCCATCAATTCCAAGAGTGTATATATTTTGTTTGGGGAAACAAACAGTATATACACAAGAAGAATGAGGAAATATATGGAAATTCTAAGTGAAGTTATTGTGGGTTAAAATATGGCATGTGGAAAAATACACTAGAATAGGATCAGAGTAAATGGTTTGAATTTTGATTTTTCTTGTCAACTCTTTGCCCTTATATGAATCTTCCTATTTTGTTAAACAATCAAGTTCAAAAAGATGAATTTTAGGTACTTTCCCATTTCTAAATCTCTGACTTTATGATTGGAATATTATATTTCATCAGAAGCATATGTACATGTTTTAAATAAGCTCCTTTCTACCCACACTTTCAATATCCTTATGAACAATTTTGTTTTCATTCAGTAGGTGAATGTCAAAAGAATTAATTACTTATCAATTATAGATAAATTTCTTTGAGGATCCTAATCCTTAAATACTATCAAACTTTATATGTATGAAACTGGAATAGTTATAGTTAAGGGAGAATTGAGATCTAGAACATCAACCTAGTTATAAAGATGGGTGGTGGGAAATCCCATAAAAGCATTTTTGTACATGAGAAAGCAGATGAGTAAGCCACTCAATATTAAAACTATGCTTTCTATTCCAATATTGTAATGAACTGTGTATATGATTGTTGCTTTTTAGTTGCTCAAATACTGAAACACTTCTTTAAATTAAAGATCAATTACTTCTATTCAATGTTAATTAATTTTATTTCTTCCTCCAAAGCAGTATACTAATTCTATTCCTACAATCATCTTATCATGTAAATACTTATAGTTAAATATAGGAGATAAATAAAAAAATAAATAAAAACACAAATAAACCAGAAATTATACTAACAAAACATTGTCAATGAATTATATTTGCCAACTAAATCTAATACTTTCACACCATGGTGTGTGTGGGAGTGTTCCAGGTTTCTTATAACTATTCACATATAGACTGAGATTAATAAGATTCTTACCATTGAACCCAATCACAAGCATAGGAGAAAGCTCTTGTGCTAATTTGGAATGGACTTATCTAGTGAGAAACACACAAAACTACACAATGAGACTATTTGAAATAGGCATCACAGACTTTAGGAGAGAGTAATTCCTTAAATTATGTGGTACTACTACATGATGGTTCCAACTGTGAAATTTCATGGAACCTTACTCTACATTAACTGTTTTGAATAAGAAGAGAAAATCATTCAATGAAATCAGTATATGGTATCAGAGATATACTGTAAAATGAAAAATAAGAACTAGTGTCAGCTGCTGATTCTGAGGTGAGTGAGAAAACATTTCCAGATTCATATATTATTTATCTTCATGCTGTTGAGAGTATAGATTTTTAATATTCTTTCTTCACTATGTAAGTATTTATGCCTGAACTCCTCTTTTCTATTTCCACTTTGCAAGAGACTTTGCTCTTCTCCTTTGTATGGGAGCCATGATTTAAGGATTTAATGATAATTTGCTTATTTCTTAGAAATGGCATCCTAGTGCCTCAAGTCATGTCTTCATTGACATTTGTGCCAAATTTGGATCAGTAACATCTTTCCAGATTCCAAGCAGAGGCAAGATTTAAGCCATACTCAGGTGTTTTTGATGAAGCCATGCTTAGCTTTAGGGCCCATTTAGCAAGAATCTCTCCAAATAATTTTCTCAATTAAGTATTAGAACTGGCCTTTCTTCTTATATCTCTTGAGTTACTCTCCTATGAATTTCTAAGTACAGTCTCATTTCTTTCCCCCTCAATAATTGAGAATCATCAATAGTTTATCCAGTTTTATCTATTTGCTTCATACTTGATGTTTCAACCAAAAGTTAATGTCACCTATATTAAACTCCATGTATTTCCTTATCTTGGTTCTTCTGGAATGTACACTTTCCCTTCTTTACCTCTTGACAATACCTTGAATCTCCAGTTGCAATGCCACATATTCTAGTACACCATTAATGCCCTATTCCATAATGATATTTTTCTATTTTTGCTTTAAACTTTGATCAGACTTGTTTGATTAATTTTTCCCATATTACTTTTGTCATGATTTTATTTAGTCCTTACTAGATCATAAATTCCCTTAATTCAAGGGTCATGACATTTAAATTTCATATCTCACTCTTCTCCCTACACCCTAGTCTGTGTGTACTTGAAGTGTAATGTGTATTTTTAGTTGAATTGTTTTATGCCATGCATCTTAAACATTTTTTCTTTGCCTTCTAAGACATATCACATCAGCTTGGAAAAACTGGGAATGGTTGAATGGTTGTGTGTGAGGAATAGCTTTAAACTTCATACTGAAAAGATGAGGTTAAATGAGCCAATTTGCAGGCAATGTGTGCTATTGTGCTTTCTTTCCCAGGATAGTACTCTAACTGAGAAATGTTCCTGGTTGGTAATTTTTAGACATGGTAACTATGATGTTTCAACACTTCTGTGTTGTGCTATTCAATAATTAGTAATTGCCTGCAGTTGTTTTGTCTCTTCAAATCATTAGCATGAATGCACTGTTTTAAAAGAAAATGTACATTACATTTCCAAGGTATTCTTTTTAACTAAAACAGTCAAAAGAAGCCAATTAAAACAATGTCCTCTCATTTCTCTCATTCCATGCAATATTATACATGCTAAGCCCCGAACTTCTGCAAAAAAGAGAGGGGGATGCTTTTGCCTTTCTGCCAAGGTAGACGCCAGGTATCCTTCAGTGAAATGACATTTTGGCTAGTCTACATACATCTATCAGAACTATTTTTGAGCAAGAGAAGAATATTTGGATATCCTCATGTAGGAAAGGCAGAAGCCAATTGTGACAGCCACCAAAAAAACCTAAATGATGACTGGTGATTCCCATAAGGTTTTATGATTCTAAGGGTATTTGCAAATTGGATTTATATCCTGATTGATGATTGATTTCCTATGCTAATAATGAAAAAAAATCTATCAGTCAAAGGTAATATCATTAATATTTCACTTATTCAGCAGATTTGGAACACACCTTTAGTGGCTGCTTACCAAATTTGAGGGACACATGTCAATGACAAACTATCTCACTTAAATTGTTTCTTAGCACAGAGAAACAACTTATATATCACTGTTTGGTTTCAAAATTAAAATAAGATAAAATGGAATAATTAATTCTTTGCTACCCTACTTACTTTTTCTATATTTTATAAATGTTTAGAAAGCTTTTAAAATTGTCTTTGTATAAAACTTTTGAACCAATCTGAAAAATAAACCCTTATTAGTAATTCTCTATTAATTCAAGAGTAATGCTTTATTTCTTTTCTTTCTTTTTTTTTCTTTTTTTCTTTTTCTGATCAGCACAGGAAGCAATCCTCTCTAAAGTAATTAGGTCACTGATTAGAAAACAAAGGCTTATTTGAGTGAAACTATTTTTCTGGATTGATGAAGCAAAATATTAATTTTTGCCTTATCTTGAGCTGTATTTTCCCCTGACTTGTAGGTTTTATCATGTCAAACTTTCTAATTCAAGAATCTTGTAAGGTACACATTCAACAACATTTGATAACTTTGTTAGTATAGTAATTTATTTCACCAAAAATAATTACTAAATTATAATCACGATAAAGTGATGAAAATTTGTTTCTGGCACGATTATGTCTACCAATAGAATATAGTATTAATGTTTTTCTTTATTTAGAAATATAGATGATCAAAAATTTTTCACATCTGTCACTGGAATATTTTTTCTCTCCATTTATTATTATTTGTTTTCTATTACAGACACTGAATTTATTTATTCAACATTAGTTGATTTTAAAATTGTTTTTTGAATTGTTTTGACTTCTTGTGTTTTATCAAGGTTTTGGCTTTCCATTTCAATTTTTGATAAGTGGAATCTAGAATTTCTGATATGCTTTTCTTTCTCAGAATTCATTTCATATGTTTCTTTCCTTTCATTATGATTTTCAAGTTTTCTAATGTGCTTAGCAATATATATTGATATCTTCTAATGTCTTTAATTCTTCACAAGCTTTCACAAGCTGTTCATGCCATTGTGTGTGTGTGTGTCTGTGTTTTTAATATCCTATTCCTGCCTTTACATGTTCCATGTTAGTTCTACCCTTTTTGCCATCATCATGATTTTAATGTATACTATTGTATACAAACCCCAAAATAGTATATTTTCAGCCAAATATTGTGAGAGAATATATTTATTCATGATGTCTACAGAAAGGCCAGTTTTACTAAAAGTTATTTTGACATGTTGGTCTGTTATTTGTATGTATTCCCTAAAAATGGAAAATTTTTGAATACCATTAACTTTTTTGTCCTCTGTATGAAGCTGGTCACTATGCCAGTACTGAGGAAAGTCAGCCCACAACCCTATGGTTTCCTACCTATTTATTTCATTCTAAAGTATTTAAACCATTTGTTTCCTTGCTTCTCATCTATCAGTTATCTGATAATCCCTCCTCCACAACATAGTTCTGAGAATAAAATGAGATTTTTCTAAAGCATTTAGCATAGTACCTTTTGTATAGTAAGAGTTATACAAATGTACAGTCTCTTTCTTTTCCTCCTCACATACTTCTTCCTCCTTGCTTGCTCAGTGGCAGGAAGGAAAAGGTAAGGACCTAGAGTTGCAGTAACTTTCCTCATGATGTAAAGTTAATTACTTTTTTGTCCCAGTTCCAAGCATGAGCAAGTATCTATGCCTAGCCTATTTGGCCTCCCTCTATGTGAGAAATCTATTGATTAACACTGTCTATTTATGTCATTTTTAGAAACAGTTGTAGTACTAGGACAGGAATGTTAGCTCAGACAATGACATAGTGAGGGCCTAAATGTATGGTATCTCAAAATTCTGTCCAGAAAGTCACACTGAGAATAACAATAGTAGAATACACAAAGTTCACTCTGTACCTCATCTTTGCCATCATTTCCCAGCATTATAAAACCCCCTTTCTTAGCTGATGGACTGCATATCCTAAAGAGAAATAGCAGCAGCAACAGAAGTACTAGCATCATTTTTCTCTATTTGGATGAAGTTAAGCTCTTCACATTGAAATATACACACAGAAATAAACATATATAAACATGTACCTCTCTATAGTCAGCACTACAAGTTTCCATATACATGTTTATATATTTGTATTATATTTATAAATATGTGCACAAACATTCATTTATATTTACATCAACATATCAGAATGTGTATATTTGTGTGTATATATATATATATATATATATATATATATATATATATATATATATATATATATATATATATATAAATATATGGTCTATCTGGGTATGTAATTTTCATTTACTAATCTAACTCTTAGACTGATTTCTGAGTCCCCAGACTTTTTCCTTTCATTCTATCTCAGTTGTCTCTTTTTTAAGCTAAAACTGTCAGTATAACTAAGGTGACTTTTTTTCTGCTTGGTCAATTCCTGCTTAGAATATCCATTTGAAGAAGAGCCCAGAAGGGCCATTCTCATTTTAAAACAAGTTCTACTTTTGACTCTCCAGACTTTTCATTTTGTCTCCTATGTCCTTTTGAGATCTATTTCTGTGCTTTTCAAATCCCTTCCATATTAGAATGTAAACCTCTATGGGGTATATAGCTTTTCTTCCTTTTTTGCTTATATTTGTTAGAGGTCTGGGTCTAAAGTCTAGAAGGCCTGAATTAAAATCTGCCCTTAGGTATTTACCAACTTTGTAACTAGTCAAATCATTTAAGCTCTGCTTGTCTCAGTTCCTCGATTATACATTAGATACAATTGCTTCTCCAGTTCATTTTACAGATAAAGAAACTGAGGGGAAAAAAATAATTCTGTGAACATGTTAGAGTAGTAAGATAAAGTCTGAAGCTTTCTAGATTTTCCACATGAACAGAAAAATTTGCACCACAGGGCAAACAGTGAAAAATGAAGAAGACTTGGAACAGAACAGAGGTCCAACTTGTGCAACCCAAGAAAATCTGAAGAAAATTCCTAAGCTAGAGATAAATCAGTGTGAAATGCAAACATATCTGGACTCACTCCACATAAATACCAAATGGGGCCAGCTGGGTTTGGCTGGATCATCAGCAGGAACCAAAGAAACTTTCACCTCTTTGAGAGTGTGAGGAGTCAGGATCTAAGTTGGAAAAAATTGAGGGAACCTGGATTGATTAGGAAAGTCAGGCCCAGCTGTGCTGCACAGACTCCAAACTGGGAGTGAAGAAACCACACTCACTAAGTGCTGAAGTGGTGGGGCAGGGACATTGCTTACTCAGGACACTTGCAGCAATGGGAAGGTTTGGGGTTCCAAGTGAGAGGAGAGAGGTGAAATGAACCATTCCCCCATCCCACAATGAAAGGTGTTTACAGTAATAATTTTTATTAAAAAAAAATGAACTGGCAAAGAACTCAACCATAGAAAGGTACTATGGGAACAGCAAAGAGCAGTTTTCATCTTCAGAAGAAGACACTTAAGTAAAACAACAACAACAACAACAACAACAACAACAACAAAGCTTCTTCTACACCAAAGAGGAATGTTAAATGGCTCCCTGACCAGAGAGAATTTATAAAAGAACTGAAAAAATGAAATTAAAAATCAAGTGAGAGACACTGAGAAAACACTAAAAACTAAAATATAAAAAACATCCAAGAAAAATAAGATTATGACAAAAAGTTAACCAACCAAAAAAGGAGAGATAGCATCATAAAGATGAAAATAGCTCCTTGAAAATTAGAATTGGGGGAAACCACAATGGTGGAATAAAGCCAAGAAGTTCCTCAAACTCTTCAAGTTTCCCTCAAAAACCACATCAGAAGAGAGTCTGATAGGATTTAATCACTCTCCAATTAAGAGTAGATTGGAAAAAATTCAAGAAAGGTCAGTCTCACTGGGTTGAAAAGGGTCCTCAGTCTGGGAAAGCTAATGAAAGGCTTTTATTTACAGAAAACCAGCAACTAAGGTCTTCTGTCCTGGCTCAGTAGAGGAGCAGATTAGTGAGGCACCCTCCAATCCCAGCTCAGAAGGGAAACTCTGGAAAACCAGGCTGTTCACTGAAAAAAAAAATATAGGCAAAGTTACAGCATGCAAACTCAAGTGGCCCCTGTACTCAAAGCCAAGTTTGAAAGTCCAAACACTGGAAGTTTGGGACAGTGCCAGGTTTACCACAGAAGCAGAACTCCACTGTAAAAGTAAAAAAAAACAAAAAAACAAAAAAAACAAAAAAGGAATTACCAAAAGAAAAGGAAAGAAAATGAACAAGAAACAGAAAAGAATCTCAACCATGGAAAGGTATTATGGTGACAGGGAAGACCAAAACACCAACTCGGACAAGGACAAAATGTCCACAAAAGAAATTTCAAAAAGTGTATGAATTGGTCTAAAGACCAAAGATACTCTTTGGAAATGTCCATAAAAGACTTTTAAAGGGAAGTAAAAGAGATAGGGAAAAAAAATAAGAAGAAATGAGAGGTATGCAAGAGGGGGAATCAAAACCTTGGAAAAGGAAGGCAATTCCTAAAACAATACAATTGCCCAACTGCAAAAAAAAAAAAAAAAAAAAAAAAAAAATCACTGAAGAAAACAATACCTTCAAAAGTAGAATTAACCATTTGGAAAAAGGGAGGCAAAAACTAACTGAAGAAAATCATATATTAAAAACTAGAATAGGACAAATGACTTATTAGACATGAAGAACCAGTCAAACAAACCAAAAAGAATGATAAAAATAGAAGAAATTTGAAATACCTCATAAAAAACAAAAACAAAAACAAACAAACAAACAAACAAAAAAACTGCCAACATGGAAAATAGATGTAGAAGAGACAGTTTAAAATTTCTGGTTTACTTGAAGGCCATGATCAAAAAAGGAGCCTGGATAGCATTCTTCAAGAGATCTTCAAGGAAAATTCCCCCCTTATTAAAGAAATAGAGGGGGAAATACTCACTGAAAAAATCCATTAATCACCTTTGGAAAGAAATCATACAAAGTAAATCCCAAGGAACATTGTTGCAAAATTCCAAAACTACAATCTCAAGGAAAAATACTGCAAGCTGCCAGACAAAAACAATTCAAATATTAAGGAATAACAATCAGGATTACCCAAAATCTTAAGGAATAACAGTCAGGATTACCTAGAATCTAACAGATTTTACTAATAACATATTCTTGTAAGGCAAAGGACCTAGAATTATAACCAAGAATTAGTAGCCCAGTAAGATTGAGCATCAGCTTTCAGAAGAAGTAATATATCTTTATTGAAGTAATAGACTTTCAATCATTTCTATTGAAAAAAAAAATGTAACTAAACAGAAAATTTTGTCTACAAAAACAGAGAACACAGAAAGGTTAACAGGGGAAATACATATTATTTAAAGGTTATATCACTAAATGAGAAAATATCTATAATTATTGAAAACTGAATCTGTTACTGAGGCAAAAGGGAAATTACATGCATGGAAGATGTGGTTGTGAATGAACTCTGATGTGATAACAAAGAAAAAGGAATTAAGGGGTGGAAAAAGAACTGCACTGGGAGAAGAGGAAAAAGGAAAGGTGTAATGGGTCACATTAGATCACATGAAAAGACTCAGAAGATTTATTACAATCCAGGGAAAGAATAGAGGGGGATAGCTTTGTCCAAAGCTTGATCTCATCAGTTTTGGCCCTAAGACAGAATAATTTAATCATTCAATTAGGTATATAGAAATTTAGCTAACCCTATTAAGAAATAAAAGGAGAAAGAAGAAAGAAAACGGAGGAGCTGAATAGAAGAGAAAGCAGAAACAGGAAAAAAAAATAAGAGAAAGTTGCAAGTTAATAGAAGATAAGTGTGTGGGCTGTATTGGTTAAAAACATTACTTAAAGAAGGGGAGGGGTGGTGTGAGATTAGGTAGTGACAGAGTGAGTCAAAACACTACAAAAGATAGGATAGAAAGAAAGGAAGATGTACAGGATGGAGGAAAATACAGAGCTGATAATAATAAGTGTGAATGAAAGAGAGTAATATCACACTGTTAGAGAGTGTGGTTGTGAATGGACTCTGATATGATGATATCAAAGCAAAAGACATGAAAGGGTGGGAAAAAATGACCCGGGAGAAGAAGAAAGGTGAAATAGGTTAAAAAAAGCAAAACACCACTAAGATAGTGAAGGGATAAATAAATAAGAAAGAAACTAGGGAGGTTAATGGGATCCTAAAACCTAGATATTATAAACCTCTGGAGAAAATGGAATAGAAACAGAAAAGCATAATGGGCCAGGGAAAGA
Source organism: Sminthopsis crassicaudata (assembly GCF_048593235.1). Lineage (NCBI taxonomy): Eukaryota > Metazoa > Chordata > Mammalia > Dasyuromorphia > Dasyuridae > Sminthopsis > Sminthopsis crassicaudata. The sequence continues at coordinate 208,095,501 of NC_133617.1, read as the reverse complement.
TAGGCTACAAACCAATTGGAAATAAAATAATCTAAACCTATGGGATGCAGCCAAAATAGTTCTTAGGAGAAATTTTATAATTCTAAATATACATTAATAAAATAAAGAGGTGATCAATGCATTGGATATGCAACTAAAAAAGCTAGGAAAAAAAGAAACAAATTAAAAATTCCCAATTAAATACCAAATTAGAAATTCTGAAACTCAAAGGAGAGACTAATGAAAATTGAAGCTAAGAAAGCTATTAAACTAATTAATTAAGCTAAGAGTAGGTTATGAAAAAATCAATATATTAGATAATTTTTTAGTTAATTTGATTATAAAAATGAAAGGAAATAAAAACAAATCACAGAATATGATAATAATGAGACAACATGCCAAAACCTATGGGATGCAGCCAAAGCAGTTCTTTGGAGAATTTTGTATCTCTAAAAAACTCCTATTGAACTTCCGAGTTTTTTCTTGTTTATATTGTGGTTAAACTTGTCTGATTCTGAGAAAGGAAGGTAGAGGTCCCCCACTAATACAGTTTTGCTCTCTATTTCTTCCTGCTACTGGCTCTATATCTTCTCTAAGAATTCGTATGCTCTACCACTTGTGGCATATACTTCTTTGTTTACAGGATCCTTTATCAAAAGGGTATTAGGGTATTAAATACCCTAATTTAAATTAGGTCTATTTTTTTTTCTATCTGAGATTAAAATTGCTACTCCTGCTTTTTTTACTTAAGTTGAAGCATAATAAATTTGTATCCTGACTTTTACCTTTACATGTCTTTCTGTCAAATGTGTTTCTTGTAAACAACTTATTGTAGAATTTTGTTTTTTTATTCCATTCCCTATTTGTTTCTGTTTTATAGGAGAGTCCATCTTATTCATATTCACAGCTATGATTACCAGCTCTGTATTTCCCTTTATTCTATTATCTCCCCTGTAAATGCTTTTGTTCTTTCTACCCTGTTTTTTGTAGTCCTTGTTTTGACCCACTTCACCCACTATAGTATCTTTTATCACCCCTCCCCACTTATCTTACTTTTTTTTTCTAGTGGCTCTGCTCTCCCTTTTATCCAATCCTTCCCCTTTCCTATTTCTCCTCCACTTTCTTTATAAGGTTTGATAAATTTCTATACACAACTTAATGATTAAGTTATTCCTTAGAGCCAAACCTGATGAGATCAATATTCAAACAATGTATATACCCATCCTTTCTTTCCCTGGATTGTCTTTTGTGCTTTTTCATGTGATCTAAATTATTACCTCCCTTTTACTCTTCTTCCAATATAATCATTTTCCCACCCCTTAATGCCTTTTTCTTTGATATTGTTACATCAAAGGCCATTCATAACCACACTTTCCATCTATGTAATCCCTCTGTCTGCCCCAGTAACACATAACTTTTTGTAAATCTAGGAATGTAAACAGTTTAAACTTTAAATTACATATACGTACACACACATGCACATATATTCTATGCTTGTCTTGAATCCTATGTTTGTAGATTAAATTTTTTAGTTTAGTTCTGTTTTATTTTTTTCAATAGAAATGATCAAAAGTCTCTTGCTTCATTGAAGATCTATAACCTCTATTAAAAGCTGATGCTCAGTCTTCCTGGGTTGTTAATTCTTGGTTGTAACTCAAGGTTCTTTGCTTTCTAGAATATAGTATTTCAAGTCCTCTGATTCTTTATTATCAAATTTGCCAGATCCTAACCATTGCTCCTTAATATTTGAATTGTTTTTGTCTAGCAACTTGCAGCATTTTTTCCTTGAGATTGTAGTTCTGAAGTTTTGCAAGAATGTTCTTTAAAAGTTTCCTTGTGGGACTTCTTACCAAAAGTGATTGCTGGATTTTTTTTTTTTCAATGAGTATTTCTATCTAAGTTTCTAGAATAAAGAGTGAATTTTCCTTGAAGATCTCTTGAAAAATGTTATTCAGGCTCTTTCATTTGATCATAGCTTTCAGGTAGATCAACAATTTTAAAATTGTCTTTTCAGGACTATTTTCCTAGTCAGGTGCTTTTCTAAACAGGTATTTAACATTTTTTTATTCTTTTTGATTTGTTTGACTAATTATTCATGTCTCATAGAGTCATTAGCTTCCATTTATCCCATTCTAGTTTTTAATGGGTGATTTTCTTGTTAGCTTTTGTATCTTTTTTTTCCCAATTGTTTAATTCTGTTTTTGAGGGTTTTGTTTTCTTCAGATTTCTTCTATTGGACCAATTGTTATTTTTTTAAGGTACTGCCTTCCTTTTCCAAGCTCTTGACTCTCTTTTGTATTTTCTTTTCTCATTTTTCTTGTACCTTTCTTATTTCCCCTTTCAAGTCTTTTATGAACATTTCAAAGAAGCCTCTTTGGGCTTTAGACTAATTCATATCACTGCTTGTGATTTCCTCTGTGGACATTTTGTCCTTATCTGAGTAGGTATTTTGGTCTTCCCAGTCACTATAGTCACTATGGCCAAGGTTCTTTTCTCTTTCTTGCTCATTTTCTTTCCTTTTCTTTTGGTGTTTTCTCTTTTTTTTTGTTTTAAGTTTTATGTTGGAGTTCTGCTCCTGGGGTAAAAGGACATGTGCCAGCCTTCCTATGCAATCTTTAATTTTGGCTTTGAGTAAAGGGGTCACTTGTGTTTGCCTGGCTTAGCATTGACTGCTTTTTTCAGGAAACAACCTGGTTGCCCAGAGTTTGCCATGTGATCTTGGAGGGCAGACTGCCCCATTAATCTGCTCCTCTTCTGAGCCAGGACTAATGGTCCCAGTTACAGATTTTCTGTGATTAAGAGCCCCTTAGTGCCTTCTCAGAGTCTGTCTGAGCTGGGGTGAACACTATTTTTATCCACGTAAGACTGACATTTCTTGAAGTTTTTCCAATCTGTCTCTAGCTGGAGAGTGCTTTCATTCCATCAGACTCTGTTCAGAAGCTTGATTTCATGCGGTTTTTGAAGGAAACGGGGAGAGATCAAACAAGTTCCTGGCTTTACTAAGCCATCATTGGGCTGCAAGTATATCCTGAGGTTTTTGTTTTTTTTTTTAAGCTTTGCCTCAAGCATAGTAGATTCTGCTGCTTTTTTACTTTCACTATGTATGTATCACTCTGCTTTAAATGTGTTTCTTATAAACAAATTGTAGCATTATGACTTTTAATCCAGTCTGCTAACCACTTCCATTTTATGGAGACTTCAACCTGTTTATATTCACAATTGAATTACTAACTGCATTTCCTTCCATCATATTTTCCACAAGTTATACTTTTCTCTTTCCTTTCCTCCTCTCCTTCTTTCCCAGTGTTTTTCTTCTGACCACCCCCTCCCTCAATCTCTTCTCCCTTTTTACAGCCCCACTTTCATATCCCTTTCTTCTTCCTCTTCTGTTCTCCCTTCTATTAGTCTCTCTTCCCTTTTGCCTTTTTCCCTCTTACTTACCTATATAATGAGACAAGTTTCTCTATCAAACTAAATAAATTATGTCTGATATTCTCTCTTTGAGCCTAATTTGAAGAAATTAAGATTCAAACAATGCTCATGTCACTCCTTTCTTTCCCTCAATTTTAATAGGTCTTTTTTTTTACCTCTTTATTTGCACCCCATTTTGCTTTCCCTTTAATTTTCTTCCATACAATCCCTTTCCATCCTACAATGGAATTTTTAACATTATTACAATAAAGTCACAAAGATATAGTTCTCAAGAGTTAAACATATCATCTTCCCATATAGTGATGTAAACATTTTAACCTTTAAAAACAGTTTTTTTCTTCTCTTTTTTACTTTTGTATGCTTCTCTTGGGTTCTATATTTGAAAAACAAATTTTCTATTCATCTCTGGTCTTTTCATCAAAAAATAAATGAAATTCCCTTTTTCGTTGAATGTCTATGCTTTCCCCTGAAAGATAATGTTTAAATTTGCTGCATAGTTGATTCTTGGCTGCAGTTCAAGCTCCTTTGCCCTCCAGAATAACATATTCTAGACCCCAGTCCTTTAAAGTGAAAGCTGCGAGGTCCTAATTAGGGGTAATCCTAATTATGGTTTTTCAATATTTGAATTGTCTCTTTCTGGCTGCTTGCTATATTTTCTCCTCAATCAGATAATTCTGAAATTTCATTACAATATTCCTTAGAGTTTTCATTTGGGGGGGGGGTTCTCTTTTAGCAGGTGATTGATTGGTAGATTCTTTCAATGGCTATTTTATCCTCCAGGTGAAGGACATCAGGACAGTTTTCCTTGATGATTTGCTGAAAAATGTTGTCTAAGCTCTTTTTTTCATTATTGTTTTCAGGTAATTAAGTAATTGTCAGATTGTCTCTCCTGAATCTATTTTCTAGATCAGTTGTTTTTCCAATGTAGTATTTTAAATTTTTTTCTATTTTTTCTTTTTTATTTTGATGAAGTGATTCTTGATGTCTCATTGAGTCATTCACGTCCATATTTGTTCAATTCTAATTTTTAGTGAATTATTTTCTTCTGTTAACTTTTTAATCTCCTTTGGTATTTTGTGAACTGAAGTTTTAAATGAATTGTTTTGTTCATTGAATATTTTTTCCATTTCACCAATTCTGTTTTTTAGGGAGTTGTTCTCAGTTTCCATTTCATCAATTCTGTTTTTCAAGCTGTTTTCTTTTTCCACTTCTCCAAATTTATTTTTTAAGGAATGGTTTTCTTCAGACAATTCCTGTGTTTCCTTTTCCACAGATCTCAATTTTTCCCCCCATTTTTCTTCTGTCTTTTAAGATTTTTTTTTAATTCTTCCCAAATAACCTTTTAATTTATATTACCATTTGAGGCTTCAACTGAAGAAGTTTTGCCTTTAGTATCCTCAGGATTTGAGGTCTATTCTTCCTTATCTCTATAACAGTTGCTTTTGCATTTTTATTCATTTTTAAAGGATGATATTTGTTTTTTTGGCAAAAAGAGATTGTCCCTAGATTCCTCTAGAAATGATAGCTATTTTAACTAGCCCTGGGGTTGATGCTGCAGGCTTGTTTTTCATGCTGTGTGGGCATGACCAACTTCTGCTTGTTATGTTGTGCTTCAGAGGCTTACTATTTGTCTTCTGTAGTTGTTTGCTGGTCCACCGGCTTCTGAAACAAGAAACAATATCTAATACTGCTGTATTTTTGCTGAGCCTACCAGTTATTGTCCCCTCATTCAGAGTCCTCTCTTCCCAGGGCTTTTCTGCACTGTACCTGCACTGGACCACTTCAATTCCCACTCCTCCCCCCATTTAAAGCAGATCTTTCTAGGATTTCATCCACAATATCATCTGCTGGAACTATGTTATACTCCAGATATTTGTGAGTTTTGTCACTACAGAATCCACTCAGATGCTTGATCTGCTATTGATTCTGAGGAAAACCAGGAAGGGCTCAGACAAAGACCTGTCTGTTCCCTGCCATTTTGGCTCTGCCTCTTTTGCCCATTTTCTTTCTATTTCTTTTTCTATTTCTTGTATTTTTTACATTTATGATTGAGCTCTGCTCCTGGGGTAGAAGGGATGCTGTTGCAAATTTTCTGTGCATCTCTGAGCTTTGGCTTTGAACACAGGTGCCCCTTATGTTTGTAGGGTTAACTTAACTGCTCTTTACAGGACACAGCCTTGTTGCCCAGAATTTGCATTGTAACTTGGAACTGATTGGCTCCAATACTGAGCCAGTACCAGTGGTATTAATTGCAGATCTGCTGTGATTAAGAGCCTCTTGATGGCTTTCCCAAACTGTGTCTGAGCTGGACTGAACATTCCATTCATTCCAATGAAACTGATCTTTTCTGAAGTTTTTTTTCAATTGTCAGACTTTTTAGAGGCTTTAGTTTCATGTGATTTTCAAGGGTAACTGGAAGAGCTGGAGTAGCTTCCTGACTTCACTCTGCCATCTTGACTCTACTCCCAGATGTCTTGGAAGCTATTTTTGATGATCTCTCTGAATTTGCTTTAGTGTAGATTGAAAACCCAAACTTTAGGGTCAAAGTGGCCCAGGAAACCCACAGTAGAACAATAATTTTATCTTTGATATTGATCTGGTTTCAGTAGGCTACTTGTTTATCAAAAATATGTTTGGGTTCTCTGGGATATTTGTCATTTATTAATTTATGAAGGATATGGAGCATCTAGTATATAATTATAGATATTTTCTTTTGTCTTTCTGAGTATTTAGTTGTCCTCTATTTTTGTATCTGCAATGACATGGTGCAATTTCTACCATTTCCTTGAATAATCAATATTAATTTATTAATCTAAAATCATTTAGGATAAGGTTTTGTTTTATTTTTGAGGCAATAATATGGTTCTACATTGCTATCATAAATGCTTACATTTGGTAAGGAAATTTGCATGATTCTACTATTTGTTTTCAAATAGTTAATATTCCACTTGTTGAGTTTACAGGAACATCACCCATTGAAGATCAATAATTTGTTTCTTTTGTATTTTAAAAGTCTTATAGACTTTAAGAGATAAATGAATTATCTCATAAATTGAATTTTAAAAATTACGATATTTAGTTGTTGCTGTTCTTCACTATTACATAGTAAAGTGATATCTGCTTGTTCCAAAAGAATTTCTATTTTTCTATTTTTGTACTTATTTCTATAGATGCCAAGATGATTTGGGCATGCTATTTAAATACTATCATTATCATATCCTTATATTTAATTATTAATTAAGATAATTTGCAAATACTTGCATATTTGGTAAAATTCCTAACTCAAATAAAATGTCCAAAGCTATCAATATTTATTTTATAAAATAAATTTACCAAAAAAAATACTAATTCTAAAGATAAAACAAACAGGCATCAATTGTAAAGAGAATGGAATTAAAAATAAATTAATGCCTCTATGATTGTCTTTGGAATTCTGTGGCACAACAATAGGTGACTTGCAAGGAGGGAGAGTGTAGACAGTGTAAAAGAAACTAAAGAACATAGCATTCAAAAAATAACAGAGAAAACGAGTGATTCAGCCTCTGGTTTCCTAATATGAGATCTGAAAAGCAAAGAATTTTAGCTATACTTTTTTTCTTCTCTTTATTTTAAATAAAAGAAAAGAAAAACTGAGACAGGAGGCCATATTTAAATCTTTCCTAGGCCCTTATAATTACTAGGTTTTTTTTTTTAAGTTCATAAATGCATATTTTGTAATCTCTATTTTCTTATACTTTAAAATCCCAATGTCTGGTTGTCTTCATCTGTGAAAATGATTCCTAAATCTAAATATCCATCTATCATCATCTTCTTGAGTTCAGGTCCCATAACTCACTTCTTTCTTGGTTTTCCATGGACATTCCTAACATAATTCTGTTCAAAACAGAATTTTATTCTTTCTTTTTTCATTCCATTTAAAAACTGCCCCATATTTTAACTTTATAATTCCTGTTAAAGATACCCATTCAGGTACACAATATGCAAGTCTTGATATCTCTGTTTCATACACTCTCTGTATCCAATCAATTGTCAAGTTTTATCAATAGGAGCTGCATGCCAAAGTTGTGCTATAGTCAATTGTAATGCCACCTGCTCTCAGAGAACTGAATCTTGTTATTGTACACATTTATGTCATGACCAGAAAGCTAGAAAAGCAAATTTCCCTCACATCATTCCTGACCAGACATTTGATGGATTGCTTGCCTGTTTTTAATTATTTGGTAAAACTTGATGTTTTCTCCATTTCTTTGTGCTTATTACTTGTCACTACTTCCTCCTTTTTTGAAAGCTGATGGTAAGATAATCATTAAAAGTTAATAAAACACTGTACACATTGTCTCATTTTATTATCTTAAACACCTTATGAAGCTGTCAAGTACTATTGTTATTATTGTTTTTAAAGGGATAGAAAAAAATCATAGGCAAGAAAACTTGGCTTCATGTTTTTTTATTATTAAATTTTCTGTTTTATTCTGATGTTCATAATCAGCAAACAAATAATTTTTTTTAAAATTTTTTATTATATATATATATATATTTTATAATATTATCCCTTGTATTCATTTTTCCAAATTACCCCCCCCTCCCTCTATTCCCTCCCCCCGACGACAGGCAATACCATACATTTTACATGTGTTACAATATAGTCTAGGTACAATACATGTGTGTGAATATCATTTTCTTGTTGCACAATAAACATTAGAATCCGAAGGTACATGCAACCTGGGCAGACAGATATTAGTGCTAACAATTTTCATTCCCCTCCCAGTGTTTCTTCTCTGGGTGTAGCTACCTCTGTCCATCATTGATCAACTGGAAGTGAGTTGGATCTTCTTTATGTTGAAGATTTCCACTTCCATCAGAATACATCCTCATACAGTATTGTTGTTGAAGTGTACAGTGATCTTCTGGTTCTGCTCATTTCACTCAGCATCAGTTGATTTAAGTCTCTCCAGGCCTCTCTATATTCCTCCTGCTGGTCATTTCTTACCGAGCAATAATATTCCATAACCTTCATATACCACAATTTACCCAACCATTCTCCAACTGATGGACATCCATTCATCTTCCAGTTTCTAGCTACAACAAAAAGAGCTGCCACAAACATTTTGGCACATATATGTCTCTTTCCGCTCTTTAGTATTTCTTTGGGATATAATCCCAGTAGTAGCGCTGCTGGGTCAAAGGGTATGCACAGTTTGATAACTTTTTGGGCATAATTCCAGATTGCTCTCCAGAATGGCTGGATTCTTTCACAACTCCACCAGCAATGTATTAGTGTCCCAATTTCCCCACATCCCCTCCAACATTTGTCATTATTTGTTCCTGTCATCTTAGCCAATCTGACAGGTGTGTAGTGGTATCTCAGAGTGGTCTTAATTTGCATTTCTCTGATCAGTAGTGATTTGGAACACTCTTTCATGTGAGTGGATATAGTTTCAATTTCTTCCTCTGAGAATTGTCTGTTCATATCCTTTGACCATTTATCAATTGGAGAATGGTTCGGTTTCTTATAAATTATGGTCAGTTCTCTATATATTTTGGAAATGAGACCTTTGTCAGAACCTTTGTTTTTAAAAATATTTTCCCAATTTGAGCAAACAAATAATTTAAAGAAGAAATAATAAGAAATAGTTGTGATGCTTATATAAGAAACTGAGGAAATTTGAGAAGTATATATGCAAAAATTAACAATGTAATAACATAATTAATATTTGTATCTCCCGTACATTTTGATTCTATGCAAATCATAGGCAAGAAAACTTGGCTTCATGTTTTTTTATTATTAAATTTTCTGTTTTATTCAGATGTTCATAATCAGCAAACAAATAATTTAAAGAAGAAATAATAAGAAATAGTTGTGATGCTTATATAAGAAACTGAGGAAATTTGAGAAGTATATATGCAAAAATTAACAATGTAATAACATAATTAATATTTGTATCTCCCGTACATTTTGATTCTATGCACTAAAGATATTTTATTTTTAATTTTTTCTTGTATGTTATTACCTACTTATCTTTTTCCTTCTCCACTAAGCTTTATTTATAACAAATGTTTAGTCCAACAAAATAATTCAATACATTGACTGTTTCTGAGGATATCTTAATCTACATTTCTAATCCATTAAAGATGGATACACTAAAGTATGTCCCATTTCACACATTGTGATTAGCAGAAAAAAGTTATGCTTTTGTAGGACACTAAACAATTTGAATAATTTTCAATTTCTTGTCTAAATACTTTCAAATTGCAAAGTGATCCATATATTTTTTCATCCTTTTGGTAGTTTTTCAAAAAATAGCAGCTAATCTTAACTATAGTCTTGTCCATCCCAAAGATTCTACATAGCAGGTTTTCTAAGTTAGCAAAGCCTTAATTTCACCCTTCAATATCTTCAAATTTCAGTAAATTCCATTTTGACTGAATAGGTAGCAGAACTATATAAAGAGTTTTCTTCCTGAACTGAAAGTTCATCTTTTTGCTGAGTTTTTCACTTTACAAAAGTGTTGGTTTTCCAACACACTGCTTTTTACATGGGTTTACTGACATAAAAAGCAATTTTTTATGGCAACCCCTGCTGCTTATCTCTAAGAAGTGACAGTTTCCCTTTACTTTGGCAAAAACAACATGATGCCAGAGGCTGTTAAACATTAGGGAAGTATAAGAGTTCATTTGACATTCACCCACTGCCATTTCCATCTTGCTTAACAATTTCTGGCAGCTAGTACATGGCTATTTCATTTGCTTAATTTAATTTTGAATTTCAAAACATTAGTCATCAAATGACTTGATACACATACTCAAAGAATTTGGAAAAAAAAAAAAGAATTCTTTTTGCTGAAAAAAAAAATCACTGTAATTTGGTTTCCTTTGAGATCAGAATGAGTTAGAATACGAAAAGCAGTATTAGGATACCTGGAAGTTAATATACATAGAAAATATTCTTGAATTAAGACACTCTTGCTAAGTTTGCATTCTTTAGTTCCATTATGCTAAAATTTTCCAATGTAAAAATATAGAAAATACTCTGCATTTAATTCTAGGCAATTCCATACTTATATTTATTTTGGTATATTCTCCACTCCTCCACTCCTGTTATATTTCTTTACTATGATGTTTAGACTTAGTCTAGATGAAGGGTACAGCTTGATGTTTTGTTGTTAACTACTACAAACTTTAATGTACTTACCATCCCAGAATTTGCCATTTAGTAAATGTGTATAACTATACCCACTTTGCATTATGTACTTAAAAATGTTTGTTGCATTTATTAAACTTGGCATTCTTCTCCTCCAAGGAAAATGTGATTTCCTTTACATTAAGGGTTTTTTCTTTTCTTTCCTCCATGTATATTACAGTGGCTGTGTTTATAGATCTGAATGGAATAACTTGAGGGGAATTTTGTGATTTGGATATCATCAGGCCACAGGGGAAAGAAAGAAAACAATTTGATGCTTTTAATTTATGTTGAGAACTTGGATTCAAATCCCTGTTCTGTTCACATACTAGATTTGGAACTTCAGGGAAAATGTCCCATTGGGCATTGATTATTAACATGTAAAATGAAAAAGTTATATTGAATGACTCACAAGAGTCTATGGCTTTAGTAGTCTAGCTCTAAATCTATATTCCTATGATTTAAAATGTTCATACTCATTTAGTTTTCATAGTACTGTAATGTAACTGAGATTTGGTGTTCACCCTATGACATATACATATACAATCATATATATATGCATATATACAAATATGTATATATTTATGTGCATATATTTATATATACACATATATATATAAGCACATATAAACACACATATAAATACACACATATATACACATATACATAGGATATATCTGATGTCCTAGACTCAAATAATTCAGCTCTTTACTACTGAATATTTTTGATACTTTAAAATTTGAATGAAAATGTCCTGATTTGTATCTCAAATTGTAGGGTTTTTTTTGCATAATGAATATTTCTGAAAAAAGTTTTATAAAAATATTTTATTTGATTTAATTGTTTTTCTAGTTTTCTAGGCAGCTGAGAAATTTCAGAATTAATCTATTAGCAATAATGATAATCACATAAATGGCACTTTAAACTGAACACTAATAAAACTTGTGAATCATGAATACCTGAAATAAGATATGAGAAACTATCAAGTTGACAGTAATTATCACTGAAATTTGCCTGAGTTCTTGAAGGTGCAGAACTATTGTAGAATTATTAATTGCATAGAGAGGATATTAATATTACAAATAAAAATTGTTTTAAACATTTAAATTTTGACACATTAGAGAATATTTTGCATATATTCTTGTTTTAAAATGGTTTATGATAAGGCACAAAGTAGTTTTTTTAGCTTTTTTATTGATCTTTATCTAACAAAGTTCTTACTTTATTATTTTCTTCTTTACAAAAGAGCTACTCTGGGGCTACTCTATTTCCCTAATAACCCCTTTGGCTGCATCCTACAAATTTTGGTATGTTAACTCATTATTGTCATTCTCTTGAATAAAATTGTCAATTATGTCTATTATTTGTTGTTTCACCTATTTTTTCTTTAGAATAAATTCCAATTAATTTTTCTTCTATGGAGATTCATATTAAAAGAATTTTTGATTATTAGAATTCTGAAAATTGAGTATGAATGTGTATAATGTCACTATAGCCATTAAACAAACATTATCTTAGGGTACAAAGTGTCTTTTTCATATACAGCAATCTATTGTCTAAATCAAATTACTAAATTATAGAATGATTAGAAGAGAATCATTAGTATTAGTGAATAGAATTAAGAATTAAGAGTTTTAAAAGGAACTCAGAAGTATTAATACATCCACCCTAGAAGCAGAGCCTACTTTAACAAACAATTAAAAGTCAAATAATAGACTGGCAAAATGATTCTCCAATTAATAAATCATCAAAGGATATGGATAGACAATTTTCGGATGAAGAAATTGAAAATATTTCTAGTCATATGAAAATGTGTTGCAAATCATTTTTGATTAGAGAAATGAAAATTAAGACAACTCTCAGATACCACAACACACCTGTCAGATTGGCTAAGATGACAGGAAAAGATAAGAACAAATGTTGGAAGGGATGCAGGAAAACTGGGACACTGATTGTATTGTTGGTGGAACTGTGAATGGATCCAAAAATTCTGTAGAGCAATTTGAAACTATGCTAAAAATTTTATCAAACTGTGCATACCCTTTGAGCCAGCAGTGTTACTGCTCAGCTTATAACCCATAGAGATATTAAAAAAGGTAAAGTACCTGTATGTGCAAAAATGTTTGTGGCAGCCCTTTTTGTAGTGGCTAGAAACTAGAAACTGAAGGGATGCCCACCAATTGAAGAATAGCTGAATAAGTTGTGGTATATGAATGTTATGGAATATTATTGATCTATAAGAAATGACCAGCAGGATGAATATAGAGAGGTCTGGAGTGACTTACATGAATTGATGCTGAATGAAATGAGCAGAACCAGAAGATCATCGTACACTTCAACAACAATACTACATGATGATAAATTCTGATGGATGTGGCTCTCTTCAACAATGAGAGGATCCAAATCAGTTCCAACTGATCTGTAATGAACAGAACCAGCTATACCCAGAGAAAGAACACTGGGAAATGAATATGGACCACAACATAACATTTCCACTCTTTTTGTTATAGTTTGCTTGAATTTTTGTTTTTTCTTCTCAAGTTATATTTAACTTCTTTCTAAATCTCATCTTTCTTGTGCAACAAGATAACTATATAAATATGTATACATATATGGTATTTAACATATACTTTAACGTATTTAGTATGTATGAGACTACCTGCCATCTAGGGGAGGGGGTTGAAGGAAGGAGGGGGAAAGGTGAAACAAATTTTTGCAAGGACCAATGTTGAAAAATTACCCATGAATATATTTTGTATATAACAAGGTGTAATAAAAAATAGACTGGCAAAAATGAGCAAAGAAGAGAAAACGAATTCTGATCATAGAAATTTTTATTTGACAAGGAAGATTAAAACAAACATTCAGAAGAAGATGACAAGTCAAATATTATACATCCAAAGCTTCCAAGAAAAATATAAATTGGTCTTAGGCCATGAAGGAGTTTAAAAAGGATGTCAAATGAGAAAGAGTAAAAATTGAGAAGAAAAATGGGAGATGCAAGAAAAATGTGTAAGTCAGCAGCTTAGTAAAAGAGAAGCAAAAATACTGAAAAAATAACACTTTAAAAGACAAACTAGGCCAGATCTTAAAGACAGAAAAAAAGCAAATAAACAAATAAAGCAGAATACTTTAAAAGCAGATTTGGACAAATGCAAGAAGCACAAAAAATCAAGGAAGAAGAAAAAATCCTAGGTGGAACCCAGATGACAGAGTAAAGGCAGGAACTTACCCAAACTCTCCCCCAAATTGCTCCAAATTTTTTCAAATAATGACTTGAAACAAATTGTAGAGCATCATAACACCCAAAAAGATAGAGTAGAATATTTTCTAATAGAAGGCAACATATAAGATCAGCAGGAAAGGTTTGTGGAACCAGGGTGAGAGCCCATCACATAATTATATGCCAATGTAGGCTCAGTCTAGGACCAGCCCCACTACCACTGAGGTGGAACCTCTGAATTAGCAACACTGCTAGAGGCTTCTGGGCCTCTTGGGCTGTAGATACAAAGCAGGACTTGAAAAGTCAGTGGGGATGGTCTATGGCAATGAGGTAGGAGTCTCATGTACAGTTGTGGCCCCAATTCTGGCCTTGGCATCCACAAAGTGGGAGTCGATTGCTTTAGCACACTAGATATTACAGCTTCAGTAGGATAGAGACTCTTCTAACAGTTCCAGGGCAGAAAAGAGTGCTTGTGGTCATGCTCCTAGAAGGATCTCTGAAAATAGTTGCAAAAAAACCCTTAAATTTGAAACATTATACCTCAATCCTGACAACAGAGACCTACTTTAGGAAGAGTTAAAAGCTGAGTAATAGGCTAGAAAATTTAGCAAAGAGGAAAACTTTCTGATCACTTAAAGTTACCATGGTGACAAAGAAGATTAAAATACATATAACTCTTTTTTTTGGTAATTTTTACATGGGTAATTTTTTACAACATTATCCCTTGCATTCACTTCTGTTCCAGTTGTTCCCTTCCTTCCCTCCACCCCTTCCCCTAGATGGCAGGCAGTCTTATACATGTTAAATATGTTATAGTATATCCTAGATACAATATATGTGTGCAGAATTAAAATTCTTGTTGCACAGGAAGAATTGGATTCAAAAGGTAAAAATAACCTGGGAAGAAAAACAAAAATGCAATCAGTTTGCACTCATTTCCCAGTGTTCCTTCTCTGGGTGTAGCTAATTTTGTCCATCATTGATCAATTGGAACTGAATTAGATCTTCTCTTTGTCGAAGATATCCACTTCCATCAGAATACATCTTCATACAGTATTGTTGATGAAGTGAATTATGATCTCCTGGTTCTGCTCATTTCAGTTAGCATCAGTTCATGTAAGTCTCTCCAAGCCTCTCTGTATTCATCCTGCTGGTCATTTCTTACAGAACAATAATATGCCATAACTTTCATATACCACAATTTACCCAACCATTCTCCAATTGATGGACACTGATTCATTTTCCAGTTTCTAGGCACTGCAAAAAGAGCTTCCACAAACATTTTGGCACATATAGGTACCTTTCCCTTCTTTAGTATTTCTTTGGGATATAAGCCCAGTAGTAGGACCACGGATATGTTTTGAAAATAAAAAAAAAACTTTAATAAAAAATACACACTAAGAAGATAATAACAAAGTCAAAGCTCCTACTTCCAGAGGCTACAAGAAAATTGGGAATTGGGCTCAGGATATGGAAGAGTTCAAAAGGGATTTTGAAAATCAAGTAAGAGAGATGTAGGAAAAATTAGGAAAAATATTGAGAGTTGTACAAAAGGAAATACAAAAATCTAATGAGGAGAAAAATTTCTTAAAAAGTTAAATTGCCCAATTGGGAAAGAAGTTGTACAAGTTCACTGAAGAAAATAATTCTTTAAAAATAGTATTGAGCAATAGAAAGCTAAAGACTTTATAAGAAATAAAGATACAATAAAACAAAACAAAACAAAAATGAAATATGTCATTGGAAAAACAACTGACCTGGAAAATGGTCTACCTGAAAGCCATGATGAAAAAAAGAGCCTGGATATCATCTTTCAAAGAATTATCAAGGAAAGTTTTCCTGATGTACTAGAACCAGAAGGCAAAATATAAGTTAAAAGAATCCTCCAATGATCTTTTGAAAGAGAGCCAAAATTTATAAAAACTTCCAGGAATATTATAACAAAGTTCTAGAACTCCCAAGTCAGGGAGAAAATTGCATGCATACAAAAAGATACACTTCAAGTAAAGTGGAGCCACAAACAGGATAACAGCAAGATTTACAACATTTACATTAAATATTAAAATGCTTGGAATAAGATATTCTGGAGAAGGAGATAGAATTACAACAAATAATTACCTACCCAGAAAAGTGAGTATAATCCTCCAGAGAAAAAGATAATTATTCAATGAAATAGAGGAAATATAAATATTTCATTTATAATGAAAAAAAAAACTGAATGGAAAATTTGAAGTTCAAATAGAAGACTCTGGAGAATCATAAGGAAGTGATATCTTAAGGGATTTAATAATGCTTATCTGCTTATACTCCTACATAGGGGGATGATACCTGTAACTCATTAGAACTTTTTTACTATTATTATGGCACTCCAAAAAGTAAATACATAGATTTCACAGGTGTGAGTTGAATATTAATGGATAATATCTTTTAAAAATGATGAAATTAAAAGGTGAGAGACCTCTTTAAGGGAGAAAGACAAAGGGAGAAGTAGAATGGTGAAAATTAGGTACCACAAAAAAGAGGCAAGAAAAAAAATTTTATAATGGAAGGGAGGAGGGTGAAGGAGAGGTTGGTGAATGAACCTCACTCTCATCAGAAATGGCTCAAAGAGGAAATAACACACCTATTTAATATGACCATAAAAATCTATTTTCCTCTGCAGGAAAATAGGAGGGGAATGGGATATAGAAAGTAGTAAGGGAGATAAAAGAAAAAGCATTTTGACATAGGGAATGATCTGAAACACTTTTGTGGAGGGTACAGGTTAAATGAGAGAGCATAAATAAGGGGAGTACATTTAGCAATAATAACTGTAAAAAAGAATTTTGAAGGAAGTTTCTACAATAAAGCCCCATTTTCCAAACCTAGAGGGAAGTGAGTCAAAATTATAAAAATAAGAGCCATGTCTCAATTGATAAATTATCAAAAATGTAATTTTTGCCCAAAGAACTACAAATGCATATCCTTTCACCTAATAACACTACTACTACTAGTGTTGTTACTATTAGGCGTGAATACCAAAAGATATTTTTTAAAATGAAAATGAGCTATACATACAATTTCATAGTAGGTCTTATCTTGGGGCAAAAAATATGGAAAGTAAGGGGATGTCCATTAATTGGGCAATGGTTCAATAAAGAGTTGTATGTAATTCTGATGGAGTGTTATTGTTTTATGCTTAATGTTGAGTAAAACCTCTCAGAAAAAAAAACAACCTGGAAAGTTCTCCATCAAGTCCAGAAAAATGAAATGTACTTTATAAAAAGTAATAGCAATGTTGGCCATTAAATGATTTTGCTTTTCTCTGAAGAAAATAATTCCTTAAAAATTGGAATTGAACTAATTGAAGTTAATCAAATTTTGAGAAATCAAGAAACAATAAAAAGAGAATGAAAAAAAAAAAGAAAGACAATGTTGAATATCTCATGGGAAAGACATCTGACCAGAAAATAAATCCAGGAGAGATGACAACAATTACTGGCCCACCGTGATCGAAAGAGAAACTAGACATCATCTTGTGAGAAATTATCCAGAAAAATTGTCCTGAACAAAATTACAAAACACTTTTCACACAAATAAAGTCAGATCCAATAAATTTGAAAAATATCAAGTACCCTTGGGGAGACCTAGATAATATAATAAAAATGACAATACTACCCAAATTAATCTACTTATTCAGAGACATAAAAATCAAATTACCAAGGAATTATTTTACAGAGCTAGAAAAAGTAATAACAAAATTCATGTAGAAGAATAAAAGGTCAAGAATTTCAAGGGAATTAATTAAAGAAAAATACAAACGAAGATGATCTCAATGTACCAGACCTAAAACTATATTATAAAGCAGTGGTCATCAAAACCATTATAAAGCAGTGGTACTGGCTAAAAAGTAGAGTAGTTGATCATTGGAATAGGTTTGGTTCACTAGGCATAGTAGTCAATAAATGAAGTAATCTAATGTTTCATAAACCCAAAGACCCCAACTTCTGGGATAAGAATTATTTGACAAAAATTGTTGGGAAAATTAGAAATTAGTATGGGAGAAACAAGGCAATGATCCACACCTAAACACCTTATACCAAGATAAGTTTGAAATGGGTTCATGATTTAGACATAAAGAGTAATACTATAAGCAAATTAAAAAAAAAAAAAAAACAAAGAATAGCCTCCCTCTAATATCTGTGGAGAAGGAAGAAATTTGTGGCCAAAGATGAACTAGAATACATTATGGAATGCAAAATGGATATTTTTATTATATTAAGTTAAAATATCTTTAAACAAACAAACCCAATTCAGAGAATATTAGAAGGGGAAGCAGTAATCTGGGAAAAAATATTTTCCATTGAGGGGCTCTGATAAAGACCTCATTGATAATATATATATATATATATACATATATATATATATATATATATATATATATATATATATATATATATATGTATATATATATACAATCAATTCAAATTTATAAGAATACAAGCCATTATCCATTAGACAAATGGCCAAAGGATATGAACAGACAATTTTGAGTGGAAAAATTAAAACTGTTTCTAGTTATATGAACACCATTTCATAGTTTCACAATTAGTATATTCCTGGAATTCTTCTGGATTCCATAACAATATTTGCATTTTTCATTATCTTTGGAAGTTTGATAGATGTGAGGTAAAACCTCAAAATTGTTAATATTTTAAATGTATTTCACTTAAAATAATTTTATATATTTTTTACCTCATCAGAATTTGCACTAGTATTCCTGCTATTCTTACTTTCCCCCTCTCAGGGAGCTATTTAATAAATAATCTAGAAAAATAGAAGAAGAAGAAAAAAGACAAAAAACCCCAAAATGATTCAATTTGTCAAAACAGTCTACAAAGTAAGTGTATAGTGTATACCCCATCTACCCCAGAAATCCCCTATCTGCCCCAAAAAACAGAATGGTGATGCCTTTGTTAAATATTTGAACATGAAGTTATTAGGTTACTTAATTCTTGATTCTTGTCTTGTCTGTCATTAATCAGAATCTCTTTTTAAACTAATATTAAATGTGAAAATAAAAACAACATAAAAAACTGTAGAAATAAGATACCTACTAGGTAAACTGGAAATAATGTTAGGGGGAAGATACTAAGATTAAAACCAATTGGGAAATACTTTTTGCTCAAAGTAGACTTTGAAACTAGGACTTAGGGGAAAGGAGTAGAATCAGGAAGCAGAAATGAGGGGAAGGAGAGAATGCCAGATACAGGTATAGCCATTGTAAATGATTTTAGTGAGAATGGAATGTAAATAAATAAATAAATAAATAAAAAGATGCCAGTATCACTATATCTCAGTATAGGGGAAAAGGTAAAGGATAAGAAGTCTTGAAAAATAAGAAGTGGCAAAATCATTTTTTTTAATATTTATTTTTTTGGAAACTTTAAAAGAAAATTCTCATATTTGATCTTGAAGGTAATGGGAAATCACTGGCATTTATTGAGTGGAATGGCCATACTGTCATTCCTCTATTTTAGGAAGATTATTTTGTCAGCTGAGTGGTCAGATACTCTATAAAGTATCTTGTGGAAGGGAAAGCATACAGCAGGTAATAAGGTCTTATATCGATAAATGGGCATAATTGAATGATATTAAGAAGATATATAGGATAAGAGTGAGGAGTCAAGGATAGCACTTAGGCTAGAAGCTGAATGATTGGGAGAATTTTAGTAATTTTAACAATAATAAAGAAGTTCAAAAAAAGCAAGGATTTTTTTGAGAAAGATATTAAGTGCAGGCCTTAATTGAGTGCCTTCCTTTTTTTTTTTTTTTTTTTGCCAGCACAATGTGAATAAAGTTTAATCACTTGGGTTTGAGTAAAAGTAGGTTGGGGAGCTTTGAAGAGAGATTTAAAATTTTGGATAAGTCTCTTTAATGAGTAGGATAGAGAGGTACAAAAGGTTTTCCTTGCTCAAGTGAGGACCTAGTTGAGCTAAAGTAATATAAACTTATAGTGGACCTAGGCAGCATAGTTTCATTATTTTCTCCAGATTTTTTTTTAAACTCAGATGTGTGGGTACAAAAGTAGAATTATCTATATTTTATTTTCATTGATTTATTATCTTTTATTTTAAAAGTTTTGAATTGATATTCATTAGTGCACTATTTTGTAACATAGAACAGCAAATTACTAGAGTAGACAAAATCTGCCTTACTGTCTCTTTTTGTACTACATGAGAAAAAATGATTTTGAAACAAAAATAAAACTTTGTTTTATTAAAAAATATATAACTCTCATACTCTGAGTCCTTGAGCTGTACTTTGTTGACTTGTACTATATAGTTCTTTTATCTTTTTCTTATTTTGTACTAAATTAGTCTCATAAAATGATACTGGTAGAGTACTTTCTCAAATTTTGTGATATTATGTAGTATTTGTACTAATTGTTCTTTAAAAGTTTGATAGAATTCTCTTGTGAATCCATCCTTTACAGCTGAGTCTAGTTCATTTTCAAATTATTCTTTTTACTTTTTTGAACACTCTACTTATTATTTTGTTAGCCTAGATGTTGTTTTATATAAATATTTATCTATCTATTTATATATATTTGTTTTTGAATTTATATTTGTTTCTTCTGTGTTTTCAGCTTTCTTAGAAATTCTTTATTAATTATGAGAAATAATGGAGCATGTAAGACATTCACTAATCTGAAAATCAGCATTCTTGCACAGAAATTTGAAAATTAGAAAAGTTAACTGGTTTTGACAAAAATGTGGTTGGAGTAAATATAGATAGTACAGTAGAATACTAAACAGTAAGATGAAACCTGTCATCTTCTGATAAAAGTTATTATTTTCTAGAAATTTGTCACTTGAAACTATGTATAGTGAAAATCTCTCTGGAATTTCCTAAATTTATGGCAAGTAATGCAGAAAATACTCTTTTCATTTTTCTGAATGACAGCCAAAACTCTTCTACAGATGACTGCCATTATCCTCCGTCTGTTTCTTTACATTAATGAACCCCAGTGCATGCAGGGAAAATCATTTTATGAGAACCAACATTATTTCATGCTTCATTACATGAAATGCCTCTTTTATTATATATAAATTTGCTACTGAAAATCTCAGAAAAGCAGCTTATGATGTACAAGTTAATGAATTCTCATAAGTATGATCAGATTTCTCATTGTTAAAAATATTCTTTTATTTGACAAATCAGAGGGAAAACTTAATCACTATTTCATTTAGGCATCTGAAGGAAGTATTATAATTAATCCAATTTTAATACATGAATTTGATGCGTGCATTATTGATCTCAATAATGATAAGAGTATTCACTAAAGTTATTTCTTTTCTTTTGAATTCTTCATGGGGAGAATTTTTAGAATAATTTTTAGTTTTGCATATAATGACTAATAGTCAGATTAGACCAGTCAGGAAGCATAACGGAAGGGCATAAGTAAGTCAACTATAGTTTGAAGCACTGTCTTTATAGTTCCAGGGATTTCTTTATAGAAATATTTCCTCAAAAAAATAATGTGTGTTTCAGGATAGTGAGATCTTAAAACAGAGAGTTAAAACTTAATAGTTATGATCTTAGAACTGTATGTGTTTCATTTGCTAAATTAAGCAGATTTGGGGGCCTATAAATATCTTTACATAATCATGGTTTATATATTTTATCCCAATAATGCTTAGATCTATGCTCTGTACATATTACATATTTTAAGCAGGTTAATGCATGCATGAAAAAAATTTAAACATAAGCGTAGAAAGATTTATTTTCATTAACAAGTTATTTAAACTAGTTTTTTCATCTGTGAAATAAATAACTTTGCTGAAATGATTTCAACTCTGTTTTGAATGTCTGTGTTTACATGATTGCAGATTCTCCAAGGAATATTGATTACCCTAAATAACCTATTCCACTAATTAACTACACTATTTCTTATATAGTATCAAATGATTTTGATGATTGATACTTTTTAATATAGTTTTAGATCTGGTACAGCTAGGCCATCTTCATTGGCATTTCTTTCTCATTAATTCCCTTGAAATTCTTGACCTTTTGTTCTTCCAAATGAACATTTTTATTATTATTTCTACATCTGTAAAATAGTTTCTTGGGAGTTTGATTGATATGACACTGAAAAAACACTTAATTTATTATAATAATAAATAATAATAATAATAAACCTTGTTTCAGCCCTGATCTTATTGTGAATGGGTCTAGTTTGTTCCCATTACACATGATGCTTGCTGATGATTTTAAATAGATGCTACTGATTAATTTAAGGAAAACTAAATTAATTCCCATATTCTCTACTGTTATTTTTTCTTTCTAGTTTTTTTTTTTTTTTTTTTTTTTTTTTAAGGAATGGATATTGGACTTTATCAAATGGTTTTCTTGCATCATTAAGATAATCATATGGTTTTTGTTAGTTTGGTTATTGATATAGTCAATTATGCTAATAGTTTTCCTACTATTGAACTGACCCTGAATTCCTCGCATATATCTTACTTGGTCATGGTGTATTATTTTGGGGATGACTTTCTGTAATCTCTTTGTTAATATTTTTGATTTTTGCATCAGTATTCATAAGGAAATTGGCCTATAACTTCCTTTATTTCTTTTCATCCTATCTAACTTAAGTGTCATCATCATATCTATGTCATAAAAAGAATTTGGTGGGACTCCTTCTTTCCCTAATTTTTCAAAGTTTCCATAGTATTGGAATTAATTGTTCTTTAAATGTTTGGTAGAATTCACATGTAAATCCAACTCACCCTGGAGATTTTTTGTTAGGGAGTTGATTAATTTGTTGTTAATTTCTTTTTCTAAAATGGAAACTAATTTAACTAATTTCTTTCTTCTGGTAATCTGGGCAAATTATGTTTTTGTAGATATTCTTTCATTTCACTTAAATTATCAAATTTATTGACATAAAGTTGAGCAAAATAACTCCTAATTGTTGCTTTAATTTCCTCTTAATTGGTGGAAAATTCTTTCCTTTCCAATTATGAGACTAACAGTTTCATCTTTATCTTTCCTTTTTTCTAAGCAAGTTAATGAAAGATTTATCTACTTTTTTGTTTTTTTTTTTAATAATACCAAAACTTAGTTTTATTTATTAATTCAATATTTTTCTTACTTTCAGTTTTATTAATCTCTCATTTTATTTTCAGAATTTAAAATTTGATATTTAATTGGGGGTTTCTGATTTATTCTTTTTCTACTGTTTTTAGTTGTAACCCCAATTCATTGATATTTTTCTGTTTTATTCACATAAGCACCTAGAGATTTTAAATTTTTCCTAATAACCACTTTGACTGAATCCTACAAATTTTGGTATGTGTTGTATTATTCTCATTTTGTTAGATAAAATTACTGATTGTTTCTATGACTTATTGTTTCACTCATTCATTCTTTAAGATTATTAGAATATTAGTTTATTTTCTCCTGGCCTTTTATTGAATGGAAATTTTGTTGCATCAAGATTTGAAAAAAAAATCTACTATTTTTGCCTTTCTTCATTTGATTTTGAGGTTTTTCTGGAAATACATGGTCAGTTTTTGTATATATTCCATGAAGCAGGGCAAAAAAAGTATACTCCTTTTTGTCTCCATTCAATTTTCTATAAAGATCTATCCTCCCTAACTTTCGTAAAATGTTATTTACTTTCTTACCTTCTTTCTTATTCATTTAGTATTTTATCTAGTTCTGAGAGATCAAGGTTGAGATCCTCTACTTGTATAGTTTTGATTTTTATTTATTCTTGTAGCTTTCTTAACTTCTTTAGAAATTTGTCTAGTATTATTATTGCTTCATTATCTATGATTCCCTTTAGCAAAATATATTTTCCTTACTTATCTCTTTTAATTATATACATATTTCCTTTTCCTTGATCTGAGATCAGAATCATTAACCCCGCTCTTTCTTTTTTTTTTTTTTTTTTTTTTTTTAACTACACCTGAAGCATAATAGATTCTGCTCCAACCTTTTACTTTTACTCTATGTTTTTCACTTGGCTTTAATATGTTTCTTGTAAACAACATATTGTACTATTCTGGCTTTCAGTGAAGTCTGCTATCTTCTTCCATTTTACAGGAGAATTCATCCCATTTACATTCACAATTAAAATTACTAACTCTGTCTTTCGCATCATCCTATTTTTCCAAAGTTATACTTTTCTCTTTCATTTTGCCTTTTGCCTCCTTATCAGTATTTTGCTTCCAACCACCACCTCCCTCAAACAGCTCTCCAGTTTACCACCCCACACTTATACCTTTCCCCTACTACTTCTCCCTTTTTTTCTATTAGCCTCCCCATTCCTTTCCCCTTTCTCCTTTCACTTCCATTTTGATGAGACAAGGCTATCTCTCAAACTAAATATGTCTGATATTCTCTCTTTGAGATAAATTTGATTACAGCAAGATTCATATAATGTTCATCCCCATCCCTTCTTTCCCTCAATTATAATAGGTCTTCCTTGCCTTTTCATGAGATGTAATTTTCTTAATTTTACCTTCATTTTCTTCTTTTTCTGGTACAATCCCCTTTATACGTCTAGGTTCCTTTTCATATCATCATAATAAAATCAAATTATACTCACATTTTCTCAAGTATATCCATAACAAGGATATAGTTCTTAAGAGGTCTTTCCTTTTTTATGTTTTTATGCTTATTTTAAGTTCTGTATGTGAAGATCAATTTTTTGTTTTGTTTTGTTTTGTTTAGCTCTGGCCTTTTCATAAGGGATAAATGAAACTGACCTGTGTCATTGAATGTGCATCTTCTTCCCTGAAAGATAATGCTGAGTTTAGCTGGATAATTCATTCTTGGCTGCAATCCAAATTTCTTTACCTTTTGGAATATCAGATTCCATGCCCTTTCATCTTTTAAGGTGTAAGCTGCTAGGTCTTGGGTAATCCTGATTGTGGCTCCTCAACATTTGAATTTATGTACTCCAAGTATTTGTAGGTTCTGTCACTTCAAAACCAATTCAGTAGCTTAATCTGCTGTTGATATGAGGGAACCTCAGAGGAGGTTACATAGAGACATACCGCCTCCCTTTCATTTTGGCTCCATTACTCTGGATCCCTTCTTGAACTGTTGAGTCATACTTATATTGCAGATTAAAAAACAAAACTCACTATCATTTTAAAAGAAATTGCTGAGTGACCATATTTTCGCATATTATAAAATAGTTATTTTGAACATAAGTGTAAATTGTTGTATTTTCCATATTGTATCTCTTCTTTAAATTACATTAATTGTCTTGATATAATTATTTTTCATCAAGACTGTCATCCAATTTGTTAATTATCCTTCCCTGCTTTGTGCCACATTCAAATCTCAATCAATCAGTAAAGAAGGATTTAATTTGCAGTTATAAACATGGCAGGTACAATGCTAACAATTAGGGGTACAAAAAAAACCACAATAGAACCTATTCTTGTCATCAAGTAATGGAAAAGACAACATGCTAATAAGTAAGTATAATGTAGAACATATTCAATGGACATAGAAAGTAACTAGAAGATAAGCTTTGGGGAGATATAGATAAACAAATAAAAACTAAGATTGATCTGACTCTTGAATGAATCCAAGAAGTCTGAGAGAAAATAATGAAAAGAATGAATGTTCAGAGCATGAGCATGGTATGGAGACTAGAAATGAAATGTGTCACCATATATACCAGTTTTGCTAAATTATAGAGTGAATCAAAGAAAATAAAATGTGAAAAAACCTTGAAAGTGGAGTGTCAGAAGGTCAGTAGTTTAAGTGTGAAACAAGAATTTTATTAATTCTTAGAGACAACAGGAAGCTATAACAATTTAGTAATATGGGGTGGTTGTGACAAAATAGATCTGCAAGTATTTGAAAATCACTCTGGAACTTAAGATGAATTGAACTGGGAAGAGAACTGAGGTAACAAGAGCATGTATAAAGCTAATTGCTGATAATTTGAAGGCTGTATGGAGCTCAGAGTCTTGGCTCTGGAAGAAATGAGCTCAAATACAATTTCTGGCAACTCCTAGTTGTGTGATAATGGACAACTCAATTAACTTCTGTTTTCCTTGATCCACTGGCTAAGAAAATGGCACATTTTCCCAGAATCTTTTCCAAAAAAACATCATAGACAGTATGGTCGATGAGATCATAATCACACCAACTGAAAAACAAGAGTACATATACATACTTTGTATTTATTTGTGTTCTGTTGTTTTAGTTTAATGCACTTCTTTGTGACCCATCGAGAATTTTCTTCACAAAGATGCTGGAGTAGTTTGCCATTTCTTTCTTCAACTTATCTCACTATTGAGAAAACTGAAACACACAAAGTTTAAGTAGCTTTTCCAGGGTTACACAGATACCGTGTTTCCCCGATAATAAGACCTATCCTGAAAATAAGACACCCACATACTCTTTAATATTCCGCTAAAATAAGCCCTCCCCCGAAAATAAGCCCTATCGAACTTACTATGAAAACGGTCATCATGGTGATCCCCTGCGCTATATGCTGCGTAGCGGTACCTTCAGTAAGCAGCGCCGCCCTCCCCTCCCGGGTGAAACGCACGTCGTCGCTCCGAGCTGCATCCAATCAGAGCTGCAGCAGTGAGCGCGTCATCCTCTTCTTCCCTGGTGATTTGCTTGCTGGCGCTACTGAGAGCAGCGCCGCGGAGTAGAGCTGAGACAGGACCATCTAAAAACTCGGTAAGTTCAGTAAGCGATGGAGAATAAAATAAGCACTCAGGGGGCATGATGGAGGCTAAAAGGGGCATGATGGAGGCTAAAATGGGCATGATGGAGGATAAAAGGGGCATGATGGAGGCTAAAATGGGCATGATGGAGGATAAAAGGGGCATGATGGAGGATAAAATAAGCCCTCCCCTGAAAATAAGCCCTCTGGTGTTTTTTAGTCCCAAAAAAATAATAAGACAGTGTCTTATTATCGGGGAAACACGGTAATAATATCTGAAGCTAGATTTAAAGTCAAGTCTTCCTGACTCTAGGACTAGTTTTTTGCCTATGTTGCTATTCCTTCCTCAGCTTCTTTTCTCAAATGCATTTTTAAAAATTTGATCAAATAGATGTAGCTGATATATAACAAAAGCAACTATCATTTCCATTAGAAAAGCATCCAACTGCAAAACAGCAATCCAAATCCTTCCCAAAAGAAAACAAAAATACCTCAAAAGCGCTGTGGTTCTCAGGACCGCCTTGCTTCTCCTGACAAGCACTAAGAGCCCAGGCACAGGACTCCTGAGGAAAATTACTTTATTGACAAGCTATTTCTTTAAAAACAGGTTTTATCATTTTAGAAGATCACTATGGATGCCAGCATGTTTGAATTTCCATCTGGAGAGCCCCAGTCTATTTATGCTAATATTCAGACTCTCTTACTTTGTTATCCATTTCTCAAAACAACATGCTTGTAGACGTTCTGAATAAACAGACTGAAGCAACTCAGCATATTCTAAATGATAAACTCTCTCTTCAGCTCGGAAGCCTTTTCACTAATTCTAGCTTTGCCCTCTTCTGCTGCCTTTTGCATAGCTTCATGGTATTTCTCCACAGCACTTTTCAAAGTGAGGAAAAATTCCTGGAATTTTACTCTTTAGCAAATTCAACTAAATTTTGGTTGAAGGTTTTTTTTTGGTCATTCAATTTTATTCTTGATACTTTTCCATTTCCCTTACTCCGATTATCCCTGAACATTTTATGTGATCCTTCTTTTTTTTTTTTTTTTTTTTTTTTTTTTAATCAATATTGGTTGAATTTACACAACAGAAACATATCAGTATATGTGTAGTTTTCACCTCTTCTATCACAAATTTAAAGAGTTTTTTTTTTTTAAATTAAAGCTTTTTAATTTGTAGAAAATATGCATGGATAATTTTTGAACATTAACCCTTGCAAAACCTTTTGTGCCAGTTTTTCCCCCTTCCTCCCTCTCTTTTCCCCACATAGCAAGTAATCCAATCTTATATGTTAAACATGATAAAATGTGAATTTTAAATCAATATATGCATACATATTTACATAATTATACACAAGAAAAATCAAATATAAATGAGTAAGAAAATAAAACACAAGCGAACAATAAGAAAAGAATGAAAATGCTATATTCTGATGCACAATCAGTTCTCACAGTCCTCTCTCTGGGTGCAGATGACTCTTTATCACAAGATCATTGGAATTGGCCTGAATCATCTCAATGTTGGAAAGTTCCATATCTTTCAGAATTGATCATCATATAATCTTGTTCTTGCCATGTACAAGGATCTCCTGGTTCTGCTCATTTCACTTAGCATCAGTTCATGGAAGTCTTTCCAGGCCTCTAAAATTATCTTGCTAATTGTTTCTTATAGAAAATAACATTCCATTACATTCATATAAAAACTTATTCAGCCATTCTCCAACAGCTGGGCATCCATTCAGTTTCTAGGACTGCCATAAACATTTTTATTCAAGTGGGTCCATTTCTCTACTTTAAGATCTCTTTGGGATATAAGCCCAGTAGAAACTGGGATGGATTCTGGATCAAAGATTATGCACAATTTGAAAGTTATTTGAGCTTGGTTCCAAACTGCTCTCCAGAATGGTTGGATCCATTCACAGTTTCACTAACAACATATCAGGATCACAGTTTTCCCACATCCCCTACAACAATCATCATTGTCTTTTCCTGTCATCTTAGCTAATATGAGAGGTGTGTTAGAGGTACCTCGGAGTTGTCTTAATTTGTATTTCTCTCATCCATTGTGATTTAGAATATCTTTTCATTTGGCTAGAAATGGTTTTAATTTCTTCATCTGAAAATTGTCTGTTCAGATCCCTTGACAATTTATCAAATGGAGAATACAGATTTGATTTAATTTTCTATATATTTTAGAAATGAGGCCTTTATCAGCACCTTTGAATGTAAAAATCCTTTCCTAGTTTATTGCTTCCCTTCTAATCTTGTCTGCATTTGTTTTTGTTTTTAACTTTAAATTGTTTTTGTTAAAACCTTTTAACTTAATATAATCAAAATTTTCTATTTTTTGATCAGTAGAGATCCTGTTCTGATGTAATGATAATTTTTTTTTTGCCTACTCTTAACCCACAATTTCTTCACCTGCAAAATGAGCAGGCTGATGATAGCTGTTTTTCTTGTTCTAAGTTCTATGTTTTATCATGAATCCTTTATATACGAAGTAATTGAAGGTGATTTAAAATATCTAACAGCATTATTTTATTCATTTTTAAAGACTTATTATATTTAAATGATCTGCTAGCTCATTAAATGTATAGTAAATGGTAAAATCACAACATTCAGTGTATGTATAATTTATTCTATATAGTCAATGTCAGCTGGTACAGATTTCATCTTATTTACTCTTTTCCTACATAACTTTTGTACAGGTCTTTCCATAAATCTTTTTTATATAATATCCACCAAATGCAATTGAGCTCTTTTTCTGGTGCTTTTCATAAAACACATGCTAATTTTATGAAAACTTAAATAATCTTTCATCACAGTATGGATATTATAAGAAGATATTCCTTCATCTGTGTTTATGTAAGCAAAACATTTTTCTTCTACATTTTAATGTTATTTTTGTGAATCCTACAGAGAATTTTTCACAAAATAGTTATTTATGAAAGATCAAGGAAGACTTCTATGATGATTCTTAAGTTTTTATTACATGCATTTTCATTTTAAAAGAGATACACTGAAATCAGTCTTTTAGAGAAAGTATTTTTCACAGTTAAATAACAACCTGTCAATCATGTAAGACCAACTGATTCTTGATTTTAGCCTTTGTCTTACTTCATCTTTGCATCCTCTTACATTAAACCTAATAAGTACTTAAAAAAGTTAAATTGAAATAAATACTACTTCCTCGTTTTAAATTCATAATGCAGGAATAACTATTGCTATGGATATTTTTCAATAGGAAGAATGAATCATGAATAAGGTAAACATTACATCCCAATGGATTTAAAGAAGCTAAACATTATCAGAAAGTAAAATCCTTGTTTTTAACAAAATTCACTAAAGAGAAAGCCAATACCATCAAAATATGAATGCTTATTTAACAAAGCTAATATTATCAAGGTCACAAAGCTTATTTTCATAATAGATACTCAGAAGCATTTAGCAAACCCTATAGAATTCAAAATACAGATATGAATATGTATTATTAAAGATAAATATAATATTACTCATGGACATTTAATTGTTCAACATGAAAAACATGCCTTTTTAATTACAGCTAAATTAAATTTTAAAAATTCTCAATCAATTCAACAAATTCTTATTATATGCTTACTGTGAGAAAGACTGCATGAAAAATGAAGAATGTATAATTTCTGTAACCTGACTTTGTGGTGTCAGTTGTCAGAATATTTTATTGTACAGCTGTTGATTTTCAGTAGATAATGGATTGAAACTCTTTTTTAATAGCATGGTTTACTGAAGCATACTAGTACAATATAATCTCAAGGTATTTGTCATAAATGTTGTGGAAATTCTCTTATAGAACAGCTGTAAGGCAATTTATTTCAAGGAAAGAAGGCCAGAGCTCTGTGTTTTCATAGTAACATTTTTTGTATTATTTTCATCATGGAATTGTATATGGTTGTTTGAAATGTAACTAGCTTTGTATCATATTTTAAAAGTATATACATATTTCATCTTATGCATTAGAGATTTTTAAAGGGCAAATATTATGTGTATCATATATATAAATATTTTATAATTTCATGTATTCTTTTCTTTTATTCTATATATTTTATGAGTATATATTAGTATATGTATATAATGATTGTCTGAGAATTTAGCATAAACCATTTCTGTAGGTTGGAATCTACCTAAGCAGATGATATTCCTGATAAATTTCATGATCATTTTTGACTAATATACAGCCTTGAATTTACTACCCTCTAATATAATATAAATAATATATAATATTATATATATTATATCATAATATATATATAATAAAATATATATATATATAAAATAAATAATATAATATAAAAAAAAAACCAAGGAGGATATATTTTAGCATTGTTAAATGTAAAAAGAGCTAATATGTAATGTAATAAGACCATTAATAAAATGAATAAAAACAGAATAGTAATTTATTTTAGGATCATATATATATAAAACCAGTTTTTAAAAGATGAAAAATTATGATGAAGATGATACTGATAATATGTCTCTAATTATATAAAATATAACTTAGGGCCACTAGGTGGCACAGCAGATAGAGCACTGAATTTAGTACCAGGAAGACTCACCTTCTTTAGTTCAAATCCAGCCTCTCACACTTAATAACTATGTTCAACCTTATACCTTATCTTGAATTCTGCCATGTACTGTTCTCTGGTTCCATTTTCTTGGCGTCTCTGGAGTAGCCTTCTTTTCAGTCTGAGTAATCACCACAAGAACAGCCAGGTGCTAAAGTGTAAATTCTTTATTATCTCCTTCCTGAGACTGGGCAGTTTTCTGGAGAGATTTTCAGACTGGCCTTGGTCTCAATGGGGGAAATGCAAGAAGCCAGGAAAGCCACCAAGAGCCTGACTGAAGGTGAAATGAATTTCTGTCTCCTTGTCTCTGAGATCTTCTAGTGTGCTTGTCTTCTCTAGCTCTCTCTGAATGAATCCTGAATGAGCTTCCTACCTTATATTTCCTACACTGAGTATAAACCAATAATTATATCAGTAGGAAACTATTATTTGTTGTAAGATTAAATCAATCATACTGAATTTAGAGAACCATGTAAACAAGTGAACCATTGTCTCCTCAATTCCACTTAGTACCTTGTAAGCATCTTTATTTCAAGTTCAGAGTTCTGGCCCATAACATCTCCCACTTTCTTTTGTTTTAGAACATAGGGTGGTCATTCTCCCTGACTTCTCAGGGAGGTGAGAACCCCAAAGAAGCAGGTGATCACACTTCTCTGACTCCTCAAAAAAAGGATGAAAACACTAAAAAGGAGGTGATCATACCCTCCCTGACATCTCAGGAACGGAAATGAAAATATTAAAGGAAATCAGATTAGTGGGTTTTGAAGGGTCTCACTTGAAACAGATATACATAAATCTATCAATATGGGAGATATTACATATAATTACATAAATTACATAGTAATGAGCACAGGTTAGTAGTTATATAACATGTAACATGAATCAACATGAGGAATTATACATGTCCATAAGGCCTAGAAATAGTCCAAATGGAATATATTATCCATTACTTCATGAATTAGAGAATCCAATGATTTCTGCAGATTCTGAAGTCTTGCATCAGTTTTATCATGTCTCAGAGAATTCCTACTGGTTCTGAAGTTCTGAAACAGTCCTAACAATTTTCATCTCAATGAATCCATTGCTTCCTGCTGTATTTTTAATTAATTAATTAAATTAATTAATTTTACAAAATAATTTATACATAGATAATTTTTTTGAGCATTGACAATTGCAAAAACTTTTGTTCCAACTTTTCCTGTCCTTTCCCCCACTCCTTCCCCCAGATGGTAGGCTTACCAATACAT
This sequence comes from Sminthopsis crassicaudata, assembly GCF_048593235.1. Classification (NCBI taxonomy): domain Eukaryota; kingdom Metazoa; phylum Chordata; class Mammalia; order Dasyuromorphia; family Dasyuridae; genus Sminthopsis; species Sminthopsis crassicaudata. The sequence continues at coordinate 208,063,151 of NC_133617.1, read as the reverse complement.
GTTAAATATGTTAAAGTATAAGTTAAATACAATATATGTATACATGTCCAAACAGTTATTTTGCTGTACAAAAAGAATCAGACTTGAAACAGTGTATCATTAGCCTGGCTAGGCTTCATTTGATTTTTTTCCCCATTAATTCCCTTAAAATTCTTGACCTTCTGTTTTTCCATATGAACTTTGTTGTTATTTTTTCTAGGTCATTAAAACAGTTTTTGGGGGACTCTGATTGGTATAGCGCTAAATAAATAGATTAGTTTAGGTAGTATTATCATCTTTATGATATTTGCAATACAAGAGCATTTAATATTTTTTTCCAGTTAGATCTGATTTTATTTGTGTGGAAAGTGTTTTGTGGTTTTGCTCATATAGTTTCTGATTTTCTCTGCAAATATATTTCTAAATATTTTATACTATCAATAGTAACATTAAATGGAATTTCTCTTTGTAGCTCTGTTGGATTTTGTTAGTGATATATAAGAATTCTGATGATTTATGTGGGTTTATTTTGTATCCTGAAACTTTGCTAAAGGTGTGGATTATATCTAATAGCTTTTTAGTAGAATCTCTGGGGTTTTCTAAGCATACCACTATATCATCAGCAAAGAGTGATAGTTTGCTTTCCTCATTACCTATTCTAATTCCTTTAATTTCTTTCTCAACTCTTATTGCCAAAGCTAGCATTTCTAATACAATATTGAATAGTAATGGTGATAATGGGCAACCTTTTTTTCACACCTGATCTGATTGGAATGGTTCCAGTTTATCCCCAATACATATGATGCTTACTGATAGTTTTAAATATATGCTACTGATTATTTTAATGAAAAGTCCATTTATTCCTATACTCTCAAGTGTTTTTAATAGGAATGGATGTTGGATTTTATCAAATGCTTTTTCTGCATCTATTGAGATGATCTTATGGTTTTTGTTAATTTGGTTATTAACATGGTCAATTATACTAATAGTTTTCCTAATATTGAATCAGCCCTGCATTCCTTGTGTAAATCCTACTCAATCATGACGTATTATCCTGGTGATGATTTTCTGTAGTCTTTTTGCTAATATCTTATTTAAGATTTTAGCATCAATATTCATTAGGAAGATTAATCTATAGTTTTCAATCTACCTGGTTTAGGTATCAGTACCATGTCTGTGTCATAAAAGGAATTTGGTAGGAATCCTTCATTCCCTATTTTTTCAAATAATTTATATAACATTGGGGCTAATTGTTCTTTCAATGTTTGGTAGAATTCACATGTAAATCCATCTGGTCCTGGAGATTTTTTCTTAGGGAATTGATTAATAGCTTGTTCTATTTATTTTTCCCAAATGGGACTATTTAAGCAATTTACTTCTTTCTCTGTTAATCTGGAACCTGCTGGTTTTGAAATTCTATGACAGTGTCATTATCAGCCATGCTTTTTCAGTGCCAGATGTTTTTTAGGTCTTCTCCTTTTTTTCAAGGTTTTTCTCTTTTTCTGTCTCTCTCCAATGGACAAGGCAAATACAGCTCATTGGCATCCATCTAATTCCTTCTCCATCCAAGGAGATACAAGAAAACCCTCTCCCCCAAGCAGTTAACCTATCTGGTCCCTTCCATTTAGCATGTTCTGGATCTCTCCATATCATCAGATAATTATTTAAAGATAGTGGAGCTGCTCGCACTGGACACTGCCCTTCCAGTGGGTTATAAAACCTGTCTGTCAAACCAGTGCATCTTTATCAAAAATTTCAAAAAAAATAATGGTATAGAGAGCTAAATTTAGAAGTTCTCTAGAGTTACCTGTGGCTCCCCCTTTCTTTTGTTTTTGGAGAGGTATCTTAATGTCTTTTTTTCTCCTCTCTACTATTGCCTGACCTCAAGGAATAAAAGGTATACCAGTAGTGTGTAAAATCTGATACTGGGCACAAAAGTGTGCAAAATGTTTAGAAGTATATGCAGGTTCACCATCTGTTTTTATTGCTTGTGGCACAGTCATAATTCAGTGACCACTCAGGCTGTCTCTTTGGCTGCTGGTATTGCAAAAGTAAGTCCTGAAAAGGTGTATATTACAACATGGATAAAAGACAGATGGCCAAAAGATTTATAATGGGTTAAATCCATTTTCCAGATTTCACTGGGTCTTAAACCATGATGGTTCTTCCCAGGAGGGAGTGTGGGAGTGTGGAAAGGAAGTCAATGTGTACATCTTTTTACTATGCTCCTAACTTCCTCTTTTGTTATCCCAAATTGTAAATATAAAGCTCGAGCACCCTGATGATATTTAGAATGAGATTCTTGAGCTTCCTGAACTAAAGGACTATTGGCTAATATAGTTAACAGGCTATCTGCCTTTGAATTTCCAGCAAAAATAGGACCTAGAAGTCCACTATGAGAGTGGACATACAAGATGTAAATCTTACTTGGATAGTTTCTCACTTACTCTTGAAGTTCCTTAAAGAGCTGATATATGTTAGAAGCTGCAAATTTTATTTGGGCTATAGCAATTATTTGTACCACACCTACTGAATAGGCTGAATCAGATATTATATTTATGTCTCCTGGATAATAAGTAACAGCTAGCATGATTGCATACAATTCATTCTGCTGAGTGGACTGAAAAGGAGATCTGATTAATCTCTTTATGGTTAAATCATGAGAGTATTCAGCACAAATGTCATGTTTGGATGCATCTGTAAAAATAATTGGTTCTTTAAGAGGAATCTTAGAAAACTTTACTTCAAAAATCCATTGCCAATTATGTAATAGCTGGGTTATTTTTAATGGAGATCCATATGTAAAATTTGGAGGTCTGGCCAAAAAAAATTTGCCACTCTGAGATGGTTTCACAGCATACATTAATTTGTGCATTGGTATAAAATGTGTATATTTTGTCTGGTCTTAACCCAGATAATTGTACTTCTCACTTAATAACATTATTATTATTGTTATAACTTTTTTGTTGACAGAACATATGCATGGGTAATTTTTTTTTTACAACCTTATTCCTTGCACTCACTTTTATTCCAACTTTTTTCTTCCCTCCCTCCACCCATTCCCCTAGATGGCAGGCAATCTTATACATGTTAAATATGTTATAGTATATCCTAGATACAATACATGTGTGCAGAATCGTACAGTTCTCTTGTTGCACAAGAAGAATTGGATTCAAATGGTAATAATAACCTGGGAAGAAAAACAAAAATGCAAACAGTTCACACTCATTTCCCATTGTTTCTTCTCTGGGTGTAGGTGATTCTGTCCATAATTGATCAATTGGAACTGAATTAGATCTTCTCTTTGTTGAAGATATCCATTTCCATCAGAATACTTCCTCATACAATATTGTTGTTGAAGTGTATAATCTCCTGGTTCCACTCATTTTACTCAAGCATCAGTTCATGTAAGTCTCTCCAAGCCTCTCTGTATTCATCCTGCTAGTCAGTTATTTCTTACAGAGCAACAATATTCCATAACATTCATATACCAGAATTTACCCAACCATTCTCCAATTGATGAGCATTCATTCATTTTCCAGTTTCTAGACACTATAAAAAGGGCTGCCACAAATATTTTTGCACATACAGGTCCCTTTCCCTTCTTTAATATTTCTTTTGGATGTAAGCCCAGTAGTAACACTGCTGCATCAAAGGGTATGCACAGTTTGTTAACTTTTGGGACATAATTTCAGATTGTTTTCCACAGTGGTTGGATTCATTCACAATTCCACCAACAATGCATCAGTGTCCTAGTTTTCCCATATGCCTTCCAACATTTATCATTATTTTTTTCCTGTCATCTTAGCCAATCTGACAGGTATGTAGTAGTATCTCAGAGTTGTCTTAATTTGCATTTCTCTGATTAATAGGGATTTGGAACACTTTCATATGAATAGAAATAGTTTCAATTTCATCATCTGAAAAGTGTCTGTTCATATTCTTTAACCATGCTTAATAGCCTTTAATAAAATTCTAGCCACAAGCACTGAGTAAGGAGTAAGGCTTTGTTCTGGTTGTACTGGGAGGTCCACCCACTCAATCACACTGTCTCCTTGATGAAGGACTGCTATAGTTGCCTCTTTTGTAGCAAAAACTGATATTTCTAATGGTTTTTGATTGACACTTTCAACCACATGGGATAAAGCCAGTTCAACTTCTCTCAAAGCCTCTTGAGCTTCTTTTGTAAACTGGCATAGTGAATTTAAAGCAGTGTCTCTCCTTAAAATGTCATATAAATGTTGCAATTGATTGGTAGTTAAGCCTAACACCCAACACATCCATTGGATATCTCCTATTAATTTTTGGAAATTATTTAAGGTGTTCAACTTCTCTGTTGTTGAAGAAAGCTTTTGTACTGTAAGCACCTTAGGTTATACTCCATATCCTAAATATTGAAAAGGAGCATGCCTTTGAATGCTTTCTATAGCTATATGCAATTTGTAGTTCCTTAGTTTTTCTATGGTCTTTCTAAACACGCTTTTAACATTTGTTCCTCAGGTGTAAACCCAAGTTGCATGCTGCAACTTTGCTAACGTGAATTGTTTCTAATAGTTTTTTTTAGTTTATTCTCTAGGCTTCTTTAATTATACATCATATCATTTGCAAAGAGTGATAATTTGGTTTCCTTATTACTTACTCTAATTCCTTTAATGTTTTTTCTTCTCTTATTGGCAAAGCTAACATTTCTGATACAACATTGAATAGTAATGATGATAGTGGACAACCTTGTTTCACCCCTGATCTTATTGTGAATGGTTCTAGTTTATACCCATTACATATGATGCTTACTGATAGTTTTAAATAGATGCCACAAATAATTTTTAAGGAAACTCTATTTATTAGTATACTCTTTAGTGTTTTTAATAGGAATGGATGTTGGGTTTTTTCAAATATTTTTTCTGCATCTATTGAGATAATCATGATTTTTGTTTGTTTATTAGCATAGCCAATTATGCTAATAATTTTTCTTATATTGAACCAGTCCAGTATTCCTGGTATAAATCCTACTTGGTCAAGGTGTTTTATCTTTGGTATAACTTGCTGTAATCCCTTTGCTAATATTTTATTAAAGATGTTTGTATCAATATTTTTTTCCTTTTTCTTTTTTTATTAAAGCTTTTTATTTACAAAACATACATGGTTAATTTTTAAGCATTGACTCTTGCACAAGTTTCTGTTACAACTTTTTCCCTCCTTCCCTCTATCACCTCCCCTAGATGACAGCTAATCCAATATATGTTAAATATTTTGAAATATATGTTAAATTCCATATACGTATATGTATTTATACAGTTATGTTGCTGCACAAGAAAAAATGGATCTAGAGAGACAAAAAAACTTGAGAGGGAAAAAATGCAAGAAAACATCAACAAAAAAGCATAAAAATGCTATGTTGTGGTCCACACTCAGTTGGCACAGGCTTCTCTATAGATATATATGGCTTTCTTCATCACTGAACAACTGGAAATGGTTTGGATCATCTCATTGTTGAAGAGAATCATGTAAATCATAATTGATCATTGTATAGTCTTGTTGTCATGTATGATGATGTCTTGTTTTTGTTCATTTCGCTTGTCATCAGTTCATGTAAGTGTCTCTAGTTCTCTCAGAAATCATCCTGTTGGTTGTTTCTTATGGAACAATAATACACCATGACCCTTGCTGATATTTCCCTTTTCTTTCTTCTAATTACAATAATAATGATGATAATGACAATAATAGCATTAATATAGTCATTTAATATCTTCTAAGTGATTTATTAACAAATATTAGCTTATTTTGTCTTTATGATAATCCTGTGAAGTAAAGACTATCATCCCTGATTTATAAATGAGAAGCTGAAGCAAGCAGTTACTTGCTAAAGATCATGTTGTAAGTAGGTATTTTGAGCTAGATTTGAATTCAGTTGTTCCTGAGATTTTCTTGGATGTGCTGGAATACCATATTTTCACTCATCTTTTGTATTAATAAGGTTCTAATTTGTTTGATAGTTACCTTTAGTGGCCAAGCTTCTTCCACTAATTTAAGCATAATTCTTGTGCAAATTTTCTGTAATTCAGAAAACTTTCTTAGTCAAGGGCTTATGACATTAATAGATTCGACATCATACCACTTATTTCAAGTGAAAAAGGGTTGAGTAAATCTTACACAAATATTTATAGTTAGAATAACCAATATATCTTTCTCTTCATTGGAGCAGTTTCTTCTTATTTACTATGTTAGTTATCATTCTAAATTTCCCCAGTCTTTTCACATAGGGGTTCCAAGAATGGAAGCTCCTAATCATATTATTTTCTCATTTTAGATATAGCCAGCATTTGAGGATTCTAAATTGTTGTTGATTCACTTATTTTGCCAAATCTAATGGCCTTTGCTCAGTTCTTGACTTTTGTGAAACTTTGATACTGTCAGGCAATCACTTCTTTTTTTTATTCATATAATTATTTTTTAATTAATTTTATAATTATAAAAAATTTGACAGTACATATGCATGAGTAATTTTTTAAATAACATTATCCCTTGTATTCATTTTTTCCAAATTTTCCCCTCCCTGCCTCTACTCCCTCCCCTAGATGACAGGCAATCCCATACATATTAAATGTGTTACAGTATAACCTAGATACAATATATGTGTATAAATCCAATTTTCTTGTTGCATGTTAAGAATTGGATTCCAAAGGTATAAGTAACCTGGGTAGAAAGACAGTAGTGCTAACAGTTTACATTCAATTCCCAGTGTTCCTTCTCTGGGTGTAGTTATTTCTGTCCACCATTGATCAACTGGAAGTGAGTTGGATCTTCTTTATTTTGAAGATATCCACTTCCATCAGAATATATCTTCATACAGTATTGTTGTTGAAGTGTATAGTGATCTTCTCATTTTGCTCATTTCACTCAGCATCAGTTCATGTAAGTCTCTCCAAACCTCTCTGTATTCCTCCTGCTGGTCATTTCTTACAGAGCAATAATATTCCATAATGTTCATATACCATAATTTACCCAACCATTCTCCAATTGATGGACATCCATTCATTTTCTAGTTTCTAGCCACTACAAAAACAGCTGCCACAAAGATTTTGGCACATACAGGTCCCTTTCCCCTCTTTAGTATTTCGTTGGAATATAAGCCCAGTAGTAGCACTACTGGATCAAAGGACATGCACAGTTTGATAACTTATTGGGCATAGTTGCAAATTGCTCTCCAGAATGGCTGGATTCTTTCACAATTCCACCAATAATGCATTAGTGTCCCAGTTTTCCTACATCCCCTCTAACATTCAACATTATTTGTTCCTATCATCTTAGCCAATCTGACAGGCATCTCAGAGTTGTCTTAATTTGCATTTCTCTGATCAGTAGTGATTTGGAACACTCTTTCATATGAGTGGATATGGTTTCAATTTCATCATCTGAGAATTCTCTGTTCATATCCTTTGACCATTTATCAATTGGAGAATGGCTTGATTTCTTTCTTTCTTTTTTTTTTAATTCATTTTTCCAAATTATCCTCTCCCTCCCTCCACTCCCTCCCCCCGATGGCAGGTAATCCCATACATTTTACATGTGTTACAATATAACCTAGATACAATATATGTGTGTAAATACCATTTTCTTGTTGCACATTAATTATTAGCTTCCGAAGGTATAAGTAACCTGGGTAGATAGACAGTAGTGCTAACAATTTACATTTGCTTCCCAGTGTTCCTTCTCTGGGTATAGTTATTTCTGTCCATCATTGATCAACTGGAAGTGAGTTGGATCTTCTTTATGTTGAAGATTTCCACTTCCATCAGAATACATCCTCATACAGTATTGTTGTTGAAGTGTATAGTGATCTTCTGGTTCTGCTCATTTCACTCAGCAACAGTTGATTTAAGTCTCTCCAAGCCTCTCTGTATTCCTCCTGCTGGTCATTTCTTACAGAGCAATAATATTCCATAACCTTCATATACCACAATTTACCCAACCATTCTCCAATTGATGGACATCCATTTAACTTCCAGTTTCTAGCTACAACAAAAAGAGCTATGGCTCGATTTCTTATAAATTATAGTCAATTCTCTGTATATTTTGGAGATGAGGCCTTTATCAGAACCTTTAACTGTAAAAATATTTTCCCAATTTGTTACTTCCTTTCTAATCTTGTTTGCATTAGTTTTGTTTGTACAAAAGCTTTTCAGTTTGATGTAATCAAAACCTTCTATTTTGTGATCGATAATGATCTCTAGTTCTCCTCTTGTCATAAATTCCTTCCTCCCCCAGGTCTGAGAGGTAGACTATCCTCTGTTCTTCTAATCTATCTATGATCTCATTCTTTATGCCTAAATCATGGACCCATTTTGATCTTATCTTGGTATATGATATTAAGTGTGGGTCCATATATAATTTCTGCCATAGTAATTTCCAGTTTTCCCAACAGTTTTTTTTCAAATAATGAATTTTTATCCCAAATGTTGGTATCTTTGGGTTTGTCAAACACTAGATTCCTATAAATGTACCCTTTTTTGTCCTTTGTACCTAATCTGTTCCACTGATTGACTGGTCTATTTCTTAGCCAATACCAAATGGTTTTGGTGACTGCTACTTTATAATATAGCTTTATATCAGGTACACCTAGACTACCTTCATCTGACTTTTTTTTCCATTAATTCGCTTGAAATTCTCGAGATTTTATTCTTCCATATGAATTTTGTTATTTTTTCTAGGTCATTAAAATAGTTTCTTGGGATTCCGATTGGTATACCACTAAATAAATAGAATAGAGTGGTGAGTATTGTCATCATTATTGTATTCACTCAGCCTATTCTCAAGCACTGAATGTCTTTCCAATTATTTAAATCTGACTTTATTTTTGTGGCAAGTGTTTTGTAATTTTGCTCATATAATTCCTGATTTTTCTTTGGTAGATGCATTCCCAAATATTTTATACTCTGGACATTTGTTTTGAATGGAATTTCTCTTTTTATCTCTTGCAGTTGCATTTTGTTGGTGATGTATAAAATGCTGAGGATTTATGTGGATTTACTTTGTATCCAGCAACTTTGCTAAAATCGTGAATTATTTCTAATAACTGCTTATTAGAATCTCTGGAGTTCTCCAAGTATACCATCATATCATCTTGAAAGAGTGTCAGTTTGATTTCCTCATTACCTACTCTTATTCCTTTAATCTCTTTCTCTTGTCTTATTGCCAAGGCTAGCATTTCTAATACAATATTGAATAGTAATTGTGATAATGGGCAACCTTGTTTCACTCCTGATCTTACTGGGAAAAGTTCCAGTTTATCTCCATTACATTTTATGCTTACTGACAGTCTTAAATATATGCTCCTGACTATTTTAAGGAAAATCCATTTATTCCTATACTCTCAAGCATTTTTAGTAGGAATGGATGTTGGATTTCATCAAATGCTTTTTCTTCATCTATTGAGATGATCATATTAATATGGCCAATTATACTAATAGTTTTCCTAATATTAAACCCGCCCTGCATTCCTGGTATAAATCCTACTTTATCATGGTATATTATCCTGGGGATGATTTTCTGAAGTCTTTTTGCTAATATCTTATTTAAAATTTTAGCATTAAGGAGATTGGCCTATAGTTTTCTTTCACAGCTTTCAATCTACCTGGTTTAGGTATGAGTACCATGTCTGTGTCATAAGTGGAGTTTGGTAGGACTCCTTCATCCCATATTTTTTAAAATAGTTTATATAATATTGCGGCTAATTGTTCTTTGACTGTTTGGTAGGATGTACATGTAAATCCATCTGGTCCTGGGGATTTTTTCCTGGGGAAATGATTAATAACATGTTCTATTTCTTTTTCTGAAATGTGATTATTTAAGCAGTTTACCTCCTCCTCTGTTAATCTAGGAAGCCTAGATTTTTGGAGGAAGTCATCCATTTCACTTAAGTTATCAAATTTATTGGCATAAAATTGGGCAAAGTAACTCATTATTTCTCTAATTTTCTCTTCATTGGTGGAAAGACACCCCTTTTCATTTGTAAGACTAACAATTTGATTTTCCTCTTTCCTTTTTCTCATCAGATTTACCAAAGTTTTATCTATTTTATTGGCTTTTTCATAAAACCAACTCTTGGTTTTATTTATTAATTCAATAGTTTTTTTTTTTTTTTTTTTTTTTTTTTTGTTTTGTTTTTTTTACTTTCAATATTATTGATTTCTCCTTTTAATTTTAGTATTTCAAGTTTAGTTTTTGGTTGGGGATTTTTAATTTGGTCTTTTTCTAGCTTTTTAAGTTGCAGGCCCAATTCATTAATCTTCTCTTTCTCTATTTTGTTCAATTAAGTCTGTACAGATATAAAATTTCCCCTTATAAATGCTTTAGTTGTATCCCACAAATTTTGGTATGATGTCTCATTGTTGTCATTATCTTGGGTGAAATTATTGTTTCTATAATTTGTTGTTTCACCCAGTCATTCTTTAAGATGAGATTATCAGTTTCCAATTACTTTTTGGTCTATTTACCCCTAACTTCTTATTGAATGTAATTTTTATTACATTGTGATCTGAGAAGAAGGCATTTACTATTTCTGCCTTCCTGCATTTAATTTTGAGATCTTTATGTCCTAATACATGGTCAAGTTTTGTATAAGTTCCATGAACTTCTGAGAAGAAAGTATACTCCTTTCTATCACCATTCAGTTTTTCTAAGTTCTATTTACCTCTTTAATTTCTTTCTTATTTGTTTTGTGGTTTGATTTGCCTAATTCTGAGAGTGAAAGGTTGAGATCTCCCACTATAATAGTTTTGGTGTTTATTTCTTGCAACTCTCTTAACTTTTCCTTTAGGAAGTTAGATGGCTATACCACTTGGTGCATATATGTTTAGTATTGATATGGCTTCATTGTATATGCTACCTTTTAGCAGGATATAGTTTCCTTCCTTATCTCTTATAATTAGATCAATTTCTGCTTTTGCTTGAGCTGAGATAAGGATGGCAACCCTTGCTTTTTTGGCTTTATCTGAAGCATAATAGATTCTGCTCTAACCTTTTACCTTTACTCTGTATGTATCTCCCTGCTTTAAGTGTGTTACCTATAAACAAAATATTGTAGGGTTCTGACTTTTGATCTAGTCTGCTATCCACCTCCGTTTAATGGGAGAGTTCATCCCATTCACATTTACAGTTAAAATTACCAATTTTGTATTTCCTGCCATCATATTATCCCGATTATGCTTTTTTCCCCCTTATCCCCCCTGAACCCCTCCTCCCTCCTTTTAAGTCCCTTCCCCTTTTCCTTTTACTTTTTCCTCTCCCCCCTTTTAATGAGGTGAGAGAGAATTCTCTGAAAAACAAATATGTCAATTATTTACTCTTTGAGCCTACTCTGATGATAGTAAGATTCACACAATGTTTCTCCCCCTCTCTAAATTCCCTCAGATGTGGTAAATTTTCTATGTCTCTTCCTGGGATGTAGTTTCCCTCTTTTTATCTCTCCTTTCCCTTTTTCTGATACTATCCTCTTCCCTTTACTACTTCCCTTTTTTATATTATAACACTAAAATCACATTATCCATATGGATTTTCTGTATATCCACAACAGAGATACAGTTCTCAAGAGTTCTTTTTATCTTTTTCTGCTTCTCTTCAGTCTTGTGGATGCAGTTCAAAAATTTGTTTAAGTCTGTTTTTTTCTTAGAAACAAATAGAATTCTCCTGTTTCATTAAATGACCATCTTCTTCCATGGAAGAAAATACTAAACTTAGCTGGGTAGTTTATTCTTGGTTGCAATCCTTGTAATTTTGCCTTTTGGAATATCAGGTTCCAGGCCCTTCGATCCTTTAATATGGAGGCAGTCAGATCTTACGTGACCCTTATTGTGGTACCTTGATATTTGAATTGTTTTTCCTAGATGCTTGCAGTATTTTTTCCTTAGTTAGATAGTTCTGCAGCTTAGCCACGATGTTCTGTGGAGGTGTTTTTTTTTTTTTTTTTTTTTTTTTTTAGGGTCTTTTTCAGAAGGTGTTAGATGAATTCTTTCAATGCTTATTTCCCCTTCTATTTCTATTATCTCTGGGCAGTTCTCTTTGATGATTTCCTGTAAAATAGAATCTAGGCTCTTTTTTTGATCATAGTTTTTGGGAAGTCCAATGATCCTCAGATTATCTCTCCTAGATCTATTTTCCAGGTTTATAGATTTTCCCAATAAGTATTTGATGTCATTCTCCAGCTTTTCTTTTCTTTTTTTGTTTTGTTTGACTGATTCTTGGTTTCTCAATGAATCATTCATTTCTATTTGTTCAGTCTTGATTTTTAATGAGTTATTTTCTTCATTCACATTTTTTAGTTCTTTCTGTATATACCCAATTGAGTTTTTAAATTAATTATTTTGCTCTGTTGAATTTTTTTCCATTTCACTAATTTTTTTAAGTGAATTATTTTCTGTTTCAGATCACAAATCCTACTTTCCTGTGATTTTTTTTAACCTTTTCTAATTCACAAATTTTGTTTCCCTGCACCTCCTGTGAATTATTTTTTCCAACTCAAATTTCAGGACGTTGTTATTCTCTATCATAGCTTCTCTTTCCTTTCCCCATTTTTCTTCAAACTCTCTTAACTTTTTAATGGTCTCTTCTATTAGATAGTTATTTGATGGGGGGGGGGCAGGTATCATTCCCTTTTAGGGTGTTATCTGGAGACTGTCTGCTGTTAGCCTCCTCGGGGTTGGATACCGGCTCTTTCTCTGTATAGAAGGTGTCAGTCGTTCTCTTCAGCTTTTTACTCATTGTTAATAATCTGTGTGGGGTCTGCCCTTTGGGTAGGAAATTTATTTATCAGCTACCTCCCAGACGGGGATAGGTTATGTCCTGTGTCTGGACTAAGAGAGAGCTCTGGGACAGAGTTCCCCTTCCCCCAGGAAGTGACTTAGAGATATTTAGCACGGCTGCATTGCGAGGAGTGCACACTCGCTGTGTGGCCTAGCAACTGCCCTGAGGTTTAAGGCTGAACAGTGAAAGTGTCACAAACCCCAACCAAAGCCTCCTGTGGGACCGTGGATATTAGCAGATGATGTGAAAAGCCCCTGTGCACAAACCGGAAGTGTCTGCCTGGAAAGCAGTTTCTGCTGTGAGGTTCTGCTATTAGGGGAGTTCCGCTGCTGCTGGAGTTTCACTGCAGGAAGAATTCCACTGCCTCAGGCTGAGCCCCATACTATGTGGATTAGAGGCTGCCCCGACTGTGTCCCCCTCCATTCAGGTTCTTAACTGTCCCAAGGAAAACCCCTGGGCAGCAGCAGGTGTCTGCACAGCCATGCCAAGATCTTTTCGGTCGCTTCCATTTTGGGGTTATTATATTATCTGGCTAGTGCTTTAATGTGGCTTTGATTTCTCTTCTGATCTGTGATTTTAGAAAGCAGAGTAGAACTATCAGCCTGTGCCAGATTCTTTTATGTCAGTGGCTTCTCTTATCCCAGAGTTCTCCCCAGCCTGTGCTGATCTTTTTTTTTTTTTTTTTTTTTTCTCCTCCCCTCGGAACCGACCTTTTCTGTCAAAATTCCAGAATCTCTTCAGCTGGTAAGTTGTGCTTCTAATTCTTGTGGTTTTTATCCATCCAGTGTTATTTTTGAGGCTAATTTAACTAGTTGATATTGAGGGAAGAAGGGAGCTTACAAATTCGCATGTATCTTCTCCACCATCTTGGCTCTGCTCCCCAAGCAATCACTTCTTGATATTCTTCATTCTAGGTTTGCCCACTACTATCCCAGGGTTGCTTTTCTACTCTTCTAAGCTTTTTTTTTTTTTTTTTCTCAAAAATTTTTGCTATAATGTAATCCAAACCATATTGTGTAAAATTGGCTGTTCCTCAGAGTTCTGTCTTAGGTTCTCTTCTCTTCTCCCTCTATGGTATACCCCTTGGTGATCTCATCAGCATCATGGATTTAATTATCTTTTCTTTAATAATGAGTTATAAATATAGCTTCCTAGCTCTGACCTCTCTGCTAATCTTAATATTCATATCTCTATTTGTCTAAACTTAAATTTTCACAGACAATTTAAATGAATATATCTACAATTGAACTCATTGTCTTTCTCATAAAGTTCTTCCTATTGACTTTCCCTATTACTGTTTAGAGCATCTCCATTCTTCTAGTCATCCAGCTTCATAACCTATGTGTTATTCCTGATTTCTTACCTAAAGAGGTCAGAGTTAAAAAAAATGATTTCTTAGCTCTATTAACCTATGGCTAATAATTAATATGGTTAATAATTAACCTACTTACAAACCTTGGTTAAGTCACTTCTCAAGTATGAGCCTCATTTTCCTCACTTATAAAATGAGAAGGTTGTACTGTGTATACAATTTCAATTCTCTCCGAGCTGTATCATCTTTTGATTCTAAAAAGACTGGAAATTGTTCAACATGGCAGGTGCTCCCTTGGCAATCTCCTATCTGTGCTCTCTAATTTGAAAGAATTGCAACATGAAAAAATGTGTTTGCTTTCTTGCCTTCTAGTATGTACTCATAAATAATTCTTAGGAATTCTTTGCCCCTCAGTTCCCCTTCTCTTTTCTGAGTCCTTGAAATTAAAAAAAAAATTAAACTGTCAAAATTGTTCACTAACTACTTTGTCAGGAAAATTAATTATCACTCATATTAGGCCACTAATATTGAAAACTATCAAATAGCTAATGTTCACAAAACCTCCTGGATGTGTCTGTATGTGTGAGAATACACATATGTGTATGTGTGCACATGTATATGTACATAAATGTGTATATAATAAAAATATCTAGACTATTTTAAAACTGTCAAACAGTGCATTTCTCTCTATTCACGGGAATAACTTTTTACTCCTTACCTCCCTCTCCTTAACCATAAAAACATACATATATATGTGTGTGTGTGTGTGTGTGTGTGTGTGTGTAGTCAACAGTTATGATGATCATTCCTAAAAGTATGTCTTTTAAAATGACTCTAAATGTTCTTTATATAATTATCAATCTTTACTTTAATGATTTAATGATTTAAAACCACTTAATTTAAAACACCTGTTACTTCATGTGTTTCATGGAAATCTAATTTGAAAGAAGTTATCTTAATCATTACTATGGATTTTCAGATTTAATATGATGAGCTGATTAATTTGAGAATTCTAATATGTTATCCATCTACTACAGATATAAAGCCAACATTTCTTCATACTGTCATTGGTTTATCCTTCCCAAAATATCTATATTTAGTTTTTAACATTGCATTTACAGAATATTTCTTCAGAAATACCATCCTTTACTGTCAAACATGGCTAAGAGAGAATCTTTTCTCACTTTTTGTCCAAGAAAACTTTTTTTTTTGTCTAAGCAACTAATGAAAAAGTGTCACCAACTCCAGAAATATTTCAAAATGTACACATCAGAATCTGAGAAAATATTAGTCCATGGACAATGGTAAAGGTCAGTATATCGAGTGCTCCAAACCTGAATCTACAAGCCTGAGTTTTGGTAATCCTTATAACATTTAAAAAGCTGAACAACAGCTTCAAATTAAAGCAAAGGAAATCTTTGAAAAATTGTCACTCTGAAGGGAGGACCTTTATTTTAAGAGTGTGGAGTTTTAGAAAAGTAATCATAATAATAAAGAAAAGAGGTAATATCAGTTCTCAGAGAGACAGTTTTAAGGCCTTGATTTTCATGATTATAATGGAGATAGAAAATGCTTTTTTCAAATTCTTTTTCCATGTACTTTTGTTCTCTTCCATAGTGTTCTACCTGTCTACCTGATTAGATAGATAGATAGATATAGATATAGATATAGAGAGATATAGATACAGATATTTTACTGCTGCATCTAAGTCTCTTTTCTTTTTGGATCATTAAATTACTCATAGAGTTCTTTCTAGTTATACCACTTACATACTTTGTGGTGAAATTGAAGGAAGAAATACTTCTACAAACTAGTTGTTGACAGCTTAGACTTCAATTTCAGTCTAAGTATTATAAATGAAAATGATGCTCTTTATAATCATATGCTAAGAGAATAAATGGATAATGGTCGATATGTTCAAAGCATGCTGCTTGTAAAATTCCTCAATTCAGCAACAAGTAGATTAAAATGTAATTGGTGAAATGCCTAAACAAAATGTAAAAATGTAACACAAAATAGATAAATTAAGAAAAATCATTAAATTTTCTATGTCAATATTTGACCCATAGAGATCTGTTTCTGTTTGAGTTTGCAACCATTGTGTTAAATAAGAAATGGTTTCCAAGCATTTGAGAAGGATGAAATAGTTTAAATTTTATCTGGAATATTTATATATGTGCACATAAAATATAAACAATATGAAATAGTATATCTTTGTTTTAAGGGTGATGCCATTTGGCAATATAATAATGGTTTAGGAAGGCACTGATTATAATGTGTATGGGACATCAAAGAAGTATTTCACATAACAGCTGAATTTAGGCTTATGTGAGTAGAGGAAAAAGTGTTTTCCAGACAATAGAAATTCTAGAAACAGATTATCTGATTGGATGAGCAAAAATTTGTGTAGAGGATAGTACCCTATACTAAAATGGCTCAATGAATGGATTGTTTTAAATAAAGCTAAAGAAGTGATAGAAATTAATTAATGATTGTAAATAAGACTATTTCACTCAGAGTGGAAATAGGGACATTCAGACAGAGAGAATAAGGACGAAATGACTGAAGGATATCCAAAAATCTTTCCAAACCCTTTCCTAAGCCTTATCTGACCTACTCAAGAATAGGCATTTATAAGAGACTAGAACTACTTTTGCCCAAACCAGTGTGATTTGGCCCTAATGTCTATGATTCTTAGAGTAGTTTTAAGCTTTAATTGTTTAAAGCTATTCTCACATTTTTGAGATGCTTTCTATAATTAATTGCCAAGTTCTGTTAACTTTTCTTTTCAAAGCTCTTATATCAATCAATCTTCTTTATCCCGACTTAAACATGATAGTTGAGGACTAAACTGAACTATTGAAATAACTACCTAAAATATTTTTTCATTATTCCTAGCTCTAGTTATCCTTTACTTAGCCCTCTAACACTGTTGTCACATTTATCTACCTTACACATGCTTTTCCTTTCCCTTTCCATTCTAAATTCATTAACGATTTCCTATATCCTTAAAAATTGGTTCATGTAATTGTCTTTCCAGTCTCTTCTATCTCAATTCATTGGCTGTCCCATATGTATTCAACTAATTAGCCACTACAAATGTGCTATGTTTTCTAGGCTTTGTGCCTTTATTCATATATCTTGGTAACTGGATTGTCCTTTCTCTCTTCTCTTTTCCCTTAAATACCCAGCAGGATGAATAACTTTGTAGCTTTAAGACACAGATTAAAAGCTACCTCTTTTAGGAGCCTGCAATTTCACAGGTTGCCATTAGTGATCTTTACCTCTGACCATGCAAATAGTACTTTGCTTGAGTCATCCTTTATGACTTTCTTTGTTTGCTCTTTTATTCATTTCCATTCTGAAAAAGAAAAAAAAATTAAAATGCCTCTTCCTTTAAAAATATGTTTTTATCTTTTACCTTAATTTTTTAAAATATATTGCCTCCTTCACTCAAACCAGGCAGCCAGATCATATTAATAAGAATACTTTAAAAAGCAAAAAACAAATATGATATCAACTGAATATCATCCAGAGTCTTCCACTTTTAAAAAGAGTAGTGAAATACACACTTGTTCCAGACAAAGCTTAGTTATAATAATTACCAGTATTCAATTTCTGTTTGTTCTTGTTTTTGACTTTATGTTAATATAGTTATTTGTATATTATATTTTTTTCTGATTCAGCTTAATTAATTTTTTCTTGGTTCATGTAAGTTACCAGGTATCTTTGCAGAGTTCTGTAGGGAATATAGAAATCTTAACAAGTAACCTCAGTTTTGGAAGGGAGGGAAAAGTAAAAGCTGAGTTACTCAGATAAGAAAGTGGAACAAAGGGATGCTGCCACAAGCTTGAGCATACGTGTGTGTGTGTGTGTGTGTGTGTGTGTGTGTGTGTGTGTGTGTGTGTAACAGGTGTTAGGAAATGTATAATAGAAGAAAAAGACTTTCTTCCTGAACTTAGGGCTCAATTGAGAATAGGTAACAAATATTTGTAGTGGATTCAGCTGAAACATAGGTCTATTCAAATCAAAGTTAAATACATAGAGGGTGGCACTGAAAGGGGAACTTCGGTGTCATGATTTAATATAGTATGTTCAAAGTTAGGATAAGATGAAAAGAGGATTTGAGAGTAGAGAATAGAGCTGAACTGGTTCATCAAAAACCAAGAAAAAGAAGGGAGGAAAATACAGTCTATGAAAAGGTGATATACTGAGAAAGAGTAGAAGAGTAAAGATGATAAAAAACATGACAAATATGAGGAATTAGGGTAAATGAATAAAGAAGAAGGTAATATAGATATAAAATAGTTCCCCTATTTTTAGCTCTGAATATTATTTATAGTAACTTTTGTTTTCCTGGATAACCTGAATACAACTTCAGCTTTATTAAATTTATCTGATACCTAATTAATTTTGTATTAGTTTCTGTTTTTATCTATTTTAAATATATCTCTTCTATGTAATAAGCTACTGGTTTTTATTCTCTTTCTATTCTGTCACTATAGATCATTTTATTGGATTGTGCAATATATTCCCATTTAACCTTAATACTTTGTATATGTGATGGGTTTTTCTTAAACAATTTTGATATTAGCCCTTTGAGATTTTCTTCTCCTTCTCCACATTTTTTAAACTAACCTTCCTTTACTTCAAATGTCATTATCTTCTTAATTATTTAATTTTGCTCATTTATTCATTTTATCCATCTTTTATTCCTCTTTTTTTTCCACTCAGGTAAACAGTCCAAAAGCTTCCTGTCTTTCCTTCTAATTCATTATTTTTGGTAGTAGCTTTTATTGTGTCCTATTCAAAGATCCCTGTCATTTTTTTGAAATCCTCATTTTTTCTTCTTATTTTTATTTTATGACCTACAAGTTTTATTCTTGGAAAGATAGGAAAATGTGTATAATGGAGGGGGCTTAACACTTGTAGTCAGAGGATCTGGGTCAAAATTATAATTTTGTTATTTACAATCCAAATCACTTTTCCCTTTTTAGCTACAGTTTTCTCATCTGTAAAATTTTGTACTATGTTTTCTAAAATACCTTCAAGTTTTAAATCTGTTTCTGACTCTGAATGCTTCATTGGTTAAGTAAAAATGGTTAGAAAGCTTAATATAGACCAAAGATATTCTTTTATTTAATATTTTCCCTCAATTAACATTCAAAAACTTTTTTTTAACATTTGTTTTTTTTTTTTAATTTTAAGTTCTAGATTCTTTCCCTTATCCCTATACACAATTAAGAAATCACACATGGCATTATGCAAAACCTTTTCATAAATATCAAGTTTTAAAAGAAAATAGACCTCCCACACCAAAACAAAACAAAACAAAACAAAACAAACAAACAAACAAAAAACTTACACCCTCTATGTCTAAGAAGTGAGGGCTTGTCGGAGAAACTTGCTTTGAAATTATTTTTACAATTACTATTGCTAACTATATTTCTCCCCATTTACTCTGTCTCTCCTTTCACCCTGTCTCTCCTCAACAGTATTTTGGTATTGACCACTCCATTCCCCAATATGCCATTTTGTTGTTGTTTGCTTATATTTCATTTTCTTTTTAATTTATTTTTTTTTTCCTTTTTGATCTGATTTTTCTTGTGCAGCACGTTAATTCTAGAAATATGTATAGAAAAATTGCACATGTATTACTTGTCATCTAGGGGAAGGGATGGGGGAAAGAGGAAGAAAAATATGGAATACAAAGTTTTGCAAGGATCAGTTGTTGAAAAACTATCCATGCATATGTTTTGAAAATAAAAAGCTTTAACAAAAAAGATATTATCACATTTGTGAGTTGTATATGTATGTATGCATATAGATATACATATATTCCTTCAAACTGACATACTAATGAGAAAGTTCTAATAAGTTACAAGTAATATCCTCCTATATAGGAATGCAAATAGATAAACCTAATTAAGTACTTTATGATATCACTTTCCTGATTCCTTCCTAATGTATCTCCAGAGTCCTATATTTGAAAATCAAAATTTTCACTCAAGTCTTATTTTTTCATCAGAAATGCTTGAAATTTCTCTATGTCATTGAATCACCTTTTTTTCTAAAGGATTATATTTAGTTTTGTTCAGTAGGTGATCCTTAGTTATAATCCAATTTCCATTGTTTTCCAGAAAATAATTTTACAAACCTTTAATATAGAAGATGCTAGACCTTGTGCTATCTTAAATATGTTTCCACTATACTTGAATTATTTCTTTCTGGATGCTTGCAATATTTTGTCCTTGATCTAGGATTTCTAGAATTTAGGCCCTTTATTCCTGAGAGTTTTAATCTTGCTATCTCTTTCAGGAAGTGATCACCAGATTCTTTCAATTTATATTTTATATTTTGGTTCTAGAATATAAGAACAATTTCTCCTGATAATTTCTTGAAAGATTATGCCCAGACTTTTTCTCATGATTTTCTGGGAGATCAATAATTTTTAAATTATCTCTCCTGAATCTACATTTCAGGTCATTTGTTTTTACAATGAGATATTTCACATTTTTCCTTACTTTTTCATTGTTTTGGTTTTGTACCTTGGTTTCTCATAAAGTCATTAGCTTCTACTTTTTAAGGAATTCTTTTCTTTGTTGGGCTTTTATATCTACTTTCCCAATTGGCCAATTTTGCTATTTAAAACATTCTCCAAATTAGCTTTTTGTATTTCCTTTTGCACCATTCTCAATTCTTTCCTAATTGTTCCTCAAATTCTCTTGATTTTCAAAATCTCTTTTAAGCTCTTCCATGGCCTGACTTTAATTTTCATTTCTTAGATATGCTTTGGGTGTAGGAGCTTTGACTCTGTTCTCATCTTCTAAATGGGTGTTTTGATCTTCCTTGTCACCATAATTACTTTTAACGGGCAGAGACTTTTTTGTTGTCTGCTCATTTTCTTATTCTATTACTCAGATTTTAATTCTTTGCCAAAATAGGACTCTGTTTATAGAGTGGAAGGTGTAATGTCTCAAACTTTAGGCATTTTATGCATCTTTTCAGAGATCTTTCTAGGGACCTGTCTACTTGCATTTTTTTTCCCCCTGGAATTGTTAAGAGTGTCTCTATCCTACTGTAGTTGTTAAATCTAGTCTATTAGAGCAACAGGGTTCTGCTCTGCCAATGCTGGTGCTGTCAGGTTTGGGGCTGGGGCTACACTAGTGTGGCTTGTAGTAAAACTATACTTTGGACTCCCAGCTAGTGCCACATACCCTTGCCCCTTCCTGGTGTCCCCTGGGACAAGAGTTTCAGAAGCTTCCATCACTCCTGCTGAGTCAGAGGTCCTAACCTGGGATCCTGGGATTCTGGGATCCAGGCCAGATTGGAATTAGGCAATATGCTGATTGGCTTGCACTAGTATTGCATGCAGGATTCATACCCTTCTCTTGCAGATCCTTTCTCCTTAACTTCCAAATCCTTTTTGCTGTCTCTGAGTTAAGAGTCTGGAAATCACCAGTACCAATGCTGATCCAGAGGCTGAGCTATGTCTGGAACTAGGGCCTGCTGGGGATGGGGCTGCCTTTGGGGTTCCACTGGTGCAGTCTGCCTCAGAACTGCATGCTAGAGCCCATCCTGATATCACAGACTTTTTCTCCTGACCTTCTAAGTTGCTTTTAGCTAGAAAATATTCTAATTCATCTTTTAGGATGTTCTAATGCTCTAAAATGTATTGTCATTATTAAAAGGAATTTTGAGTGTTTTGGGAGAGAAGTTGGGTTAGTTCCTGCCTTTACTCCAACATCTTGATTCAGCCTCCTCATACTAATTTTTCCTGATTTTTTCATTGTTTTTGTTACAGTTTTGTTATAACTAATAGAAGGCTGATGTCTGAACCAGAAGACTCAGGTTTAAGTCGCATTTAAGTCATAAGATGTATAGATGGACTTGAGAAAGTCATGAAGCCTCTCTTATTTCCCACTGCATCCAGGACCATGACCAGTTCATCTATATTTTGCTACTTGATTCACATTACTCTAGAGGAGAATCACTCAGACAAAGATATTCTTTTTTTTCCCAAGTAAATAAGCAATTATTTTTTATTATAGTTTTTATTTACCAGATATATGCATGGGTAATTTTACAGCATTGACAATTGCCAAACCTTTTTTTCCAATTTTTCCCTTCCTTCCTACTCCTCTAGATGGCAGGCTGACCAATACATGATAAATATGTCAAAGTATAAATTAAGTACAATATATGTATACTTGTCCAAACAGTTGTTTTACTATAGAAAAAGAATAGGACTTTGAGATAATGTAAAATTAGCCTGTGAAGGAAATAAAAAATGCAGGTGGGCAAAAATAGAGGCATTGGGAATTCTATGTGGAGGTTCATAGTCATCTCCCTGAGTTCTTTTGCTGAGTGTAGCTGGTTCAGTTCATTAGTGCTCTGTTGGAACTGATTTGGTTCATCTCATTGTTGAAGATGGATACGCCCATCAGAATTGATCTTCATATAGTGTTGTTGTTGAAGTATATAATGATCTTTGGTCCAGCTCATTTCATTCAGCATCAGTTCATATAAGTCTCTCCAGGCCTTTCTGAAATCATCCTGTCGGTCATTTCTTACAGAACAATAATATTCCATAATATTCCACATACCACAATTTATTCAGCCATTCTCCAATTGATGGGCATCCACATAGTTTCCAGTTTCTGGCCACTAAGAGAATTGCCACAAACATTCTTGCACATATAGGTCCCTTGCCCTTCTTTAAGATCTCTTTGGGACATAATCCCAGTAGTAACACAATACCCAGTAATCAAAGGGTAAGCACAGTTTGATAACTCTTTGAGCATATTTCCAAATTGCTCTCCAAAATAGCTGGATGTATTCACAATTCCACCAACAATGTATCAGTGCCCCTGTTTTCCCACATCCCCTCCAACATTGCACATTATCTTTCCCTGTCATTTTAGCCAATCTGAGAGGTGTGTAGTGGTATCTCAGAGTTGTCTTAATTTGTTTTTCTCTGATTAATAATGACTTGGACATCTTTTCATATTGCTAGAAATAGTTTCAATTTCTTCACCTGAGAATTGTCTATTCATATCCTTTGAGCATTTATCAATTGGACAATGGCTTTATTTCTTATAAATTAGAGTCAATTCTCTATATGTTTTGAAAATGAGGCCTTTATCAGAAACTTTGCCTGGAAAAATGTTTTCCCAGTTTATTGTTTCCCTTCTAATTTTATCTACATTAGTTTGACAAACCAATCAAAGTTTTCTACTGTGATAAATAATGATCTCTAGTTCTTCTTTGGACATAAATTCATTCTTCTTCCACAGGTCTGAGAGGTAAACTATCTTATGTTCCTCTAATTTATTTATAATTTCATTCTTTATGCCTAGGTCATGAACCCATTTTGACCTGACGTTGGTGTACAGTGTTAATTGTGGGTCAATGCCTAGTTTCTGACATATTAGTTTCCAATTTTCCCAGCAATTTTTGTCAGACAGTGAGTTTTTATCCCAAAAGCTGGGGACCTTAGGTTTGTCAAACACAAGATTATTGAAGTGATTGATTATTTTGTCTTTTGAACCTAACCTATTCCACTGATCAACTATTCTATCTTAGCCAATACCAAATGGTTTTGGTAACCACTGCTTTGCGATATAATTTTAGATCTGGTTCAGCTAGGCCACCTTCATTTGATTTTTTTTTTTTTCATTAACTCCCTTGAAAGTCTTGACCTTTTATTTTTCCATATGAACTTTGTTGTTATTTTTTCTAGGTCATTAAAATAGTTTTTTGGGAGTCTGGTATAGCACTAAATAAATAGATTAGGTAGTATTGTCATCTTTATTATATTTGCTCGCCCTATCAAAGAGCATTTAACATTTTTCCAATTGGTTAGATCAGACTTAATTTGTGTGGAAAGTGTTTTGTAGTTTTGTTTATACAGTTTCTGATTTTCCCTTGGCAGATAGAATCCTAAATATTTTATACTATTGGTAGTTACTTTAAATGGAATTTCTCTTTGTAATTCTAACTGTTGGACTTTGTTAGTGACATATAAAAATGCTGATGATTTGTGAGGGTTTATTTTGTATCCTGCAACTTTGCTAAAGGTGAGGATTATTTCTAATAGCTTTTTTTGTAGAATCTTTGGGGTTTTCTAAATATACCATCATATCATCAGCAAAACGTGATAATTTGGTTTCCTCATTACCTACTCTAATTCCTTTGATCTCTTTCTCGATTCTTATCGCCAAAGCTAGCATTTCTAATACAATATTGAATAGTAATGATGATAGTGGGCAACCTTGTTTCATTCTTGATCTTAATGAGAATGTTTGCAATTCCTTTCCAAGTAAGATCAGGAGTGAAACAAGGTTGCCCACTATCACCATTCCTATTCAATATAGTACTAGAAACGCTAGCCTCGGCAATAAGAGCCAAGAAAGAGATTCAAGGAATTAGAGTAGGAAATGAGGAAATCAAATTGTCACTTTTCGCAGATGACATGATGGTATACTTAGAGAACCCCAAAAAATCTGCTAAAAAGTTATTAGAAATAATTCAGAATTTTAGCAAAGTGGCAGGATACAAAATAAATCCACATAAATCCTCAGCATTCTTATATATCACCAACAAAATGCAACAGCAAGAGATACAAAGAGAAATTCCATTCCAAACAAATGTTGAAAGTATAAAGTATTTGGGAATCCATCTACCAAAGAATAGTCAGGATTTATATGAGAAAAATTACAAAACACTTGCCACAAAATTAAAGTCAGATTTAAATAATTGGAAAGACATTCAGTACTCTTGGATAGGCCGAGCGAATATAATAAAGATGACAATACTCCCCAAACTAATCTATTTATTTAGTGCTATACCAATCAGACTCCCAAGAAACTATTTTAATGACCTAGAAAAAAATAACAACAAAATTCATATGGAAGAATAAAAGGTCGAGAATTGCAAGGGAACTAATGAAAAAAAAAAGTCAGAGGAAGGTGGTCTAAGTGTACCTGATCTAAAGCTATATTATATAGCAGCAGTCACCAAAACCATTTGGTATTGGCTAAGAAATAGACCGATAGATCAGTGGAACAGATTAGATACAAAGGACAAAAAAGGGTACATCTATAGCAATCTAATCTTTGACAAACCCAAAGATACCAACATTAGGGATAAAAATTCATTATTCGGAAAAAACTGTTGGGAAAACTGGAAATTAGTATGGCAGAAATTAGATATGGATCCACACTTAACACCATATACCAAGATAAGATCAAAATGGGTCCATGATTTAGGCATAAAGAATGAGATCATAAATAGATTAGAGAAACAGAAAATAGTCTACCTCTCAGACCTGTGGAGGAGGAAGGAATTTATGACCAGCGGAGAACTAGAGATCATTATTGATCACAAAATAGAAGATTTTGATTACATCAAACTAAAAAGTTTCTGTACAAACAATACTAATGCAAACAAAATTAGAAGGGAAGTAACAAATTGGGAAAATATTTTTAAAGTTAAAGGTTCTGACAAAGGTCTCATTTCCAAAATATATAGAGAACTGACCCTAATTTATAAGAAATCAAACCATTCTCCAATTGATAAATGGTCAAAGGATATGAACAGACAATTCTCAGATGAAGAAATTGAAACTATATCCACTCACATGAAAGAGTGTTCCAAATCACTACTGATCAGAGAAATGCACATTAAGACAACTCTGAGATACCACTACACACCTGTCAGATTGGCTAAGATGACAGGAACAAATAATGATGAATGTTGGAGGGGATGTGAGAAAACTGGGACACTGATGCATTGTTGGTGGAGTTGTGATAGAATCCAGCCATTCTGGAGAGCAATTTGGAACTATGCCCAAAAAGTTATCAAACTGTGCATACCCTTTGACCCAGCAGTGCTACTACTGGGCTTATATCCCAAAGAAATACTAAAGAGCGGAAAGAGACATATATGCGCCAAAATGTTTGTGGCAGCTCTTTTTGTTGTAGCTAGAAACTGGAAGATGAATGGATGTCCATCAGTTGGAGAATGGTTGGGTAAATTATGGTATATGAAGGTTATGGAATATTATTGCTCTGTAAGAAATGACCAGCAGGAAGAATACAGAGAGGCTTGGAGAGACTTACATCAATTGATGCTGAGTGAAATGAATAGAACCAGAAGATCGCTGTACACTTCAATGCTGTATGAAGATGTATTCTGATGGAAGTGGATATCTTCAACATAAAGTATATCCAACTTGCTTCCAGTTGATCAATGATGGACAGAAATAACTACTTCCAGAGAAGGAACACTGGAAAGTGAATGTAAATTGTTAGCAATACTGTCTATCTACCCAGGTTATTTATACCTTTGGAATCTAATACTTAATGTGCAACAAGAAAATGGGATTTACACACATATATTGTATCTAGGTTATATTGTAACACATGTAAAATGTATGGGATTGCCTGTCATCTGGGGGAGGGGGAGGATAATTTGGAAAAATGAATAGAAGGGATAATATTATTTAAAAAATTATTCATGCATATATACTGTGGGAAAAAATTCTAAATAAAAAAAAAAAGAGAATGGTTTTTTAAGTAGTTGCTATTGATTATTTTAAGGAAAAGTCCATTTATTCCTATACTCTCAAGAGTTTTTAATAGGAATGGATGTTGGATTTTATCATATGCTTTTTCTACATCTATTGAGATTATCATATGTTTTTTGTTAATTTGGTTATTAATATGGCCAATTATACTGATAGTTTTCCTAATATTGAACCAGCCCTACATTCCTGGTATAAATCTTACTTGATCATGGTGTATTATCCTGGGATGATTTTCTGTAGTCTTTTTGCTAATATCTTATTTTAATATTTTAACATCCATATTCATTAGGGAGATTGGTCTACAGTTTTCTTTTTCCATTTTCAACCTAATTGGTTTGGGTATCAGTACCATGTCTGTGTCATAAAAGGAGTTTGGTAAAACTCATTCATTCCCTATTTTTTTCAAATAGTTTATATAGCATTGGGGCCAATTGTTCTTTGAATGTTTGGTAGAATTCACATTTAAATCCATCTTGTCCTGGAGGTTTTTTTTTCTTAGGGAGTTGATTAATAGCTTGTTCTATTTATTTTTCTGAAATGGAACTATTTAAGGAATTTACTTCCTTTTCTGTTATTCTGGGAAGCCTATATTTTTGGACATAGTCATCCATTTCACTCAGGTTATCAAATTAATTAGCATAAAATTGGGCAAAATAACTTCTTATTATTTCTCTAATTTTCTTTTCATTGGTGGAAAGTTCCCCCTTTTCATCATATTTACCAAAGTTTTATCTATTTGATTGTTTTTGGGTTTTTTTTTTTTGTTTGTTTTTTTTATAAAACCAACTCTTGGTTTTATTGATTAGTTTAAAAGTTTTTTTACTTTCAATATTATTAATTTTTCTTTTTAATTTTAGAATTTCAAGTTTAGTATTTTATTGGGGTTTTTAATTTGGTCCTTTCTAGCTTTTTAAGTTGTAAGCCCAATTCATTGATCTTCTTTTTCTCTATTTTATTCAATTAAGCCTCTAAAGATATAAAATTTCCCCTTATTACTGCTTTAGCTGCATCCCACAAATTTTGGTATGATGTCTCATCATTGTCATTATCTTGAGTGAAATTATTAATTGTGTCTATAATTTGTTGTTTCACCCAATCATTCTTTAAGATAAGATTATTTAGTTTCCAATTAATTTTTGGTCTATTTACTCCTAACTTTTTGTTGAATGTAGTTTTTATTGCATTGTGAAAATGCTTAATTTAGTTGGGTAGTTTATTCTTGGCTACATTCCTTTCAAAATATCAGATTCCAGGCCCTTTTGCTCCTTTAATGTAGAGGTAGCCAGATCTTGAGTGACCCTCATTGTGGGACCTCAGTATTTGAATTGTTTTTTCCTGGCTGCTTGTAATGTTTTTTCCTTAGTCTGATAGTTCTGAAGTTTGGCCACAATATTCCAGGGAGTTGTTTTTTTTTTTTTTTTTTTTTTTGGTAAGGACCTTTTTCAGAAGATATTCGATGAATTCTTTCAATGCCTATTTTATCTTCTGGTTCTCTAAGCTCTGTGCATTTATCTTTGATGATTTCCTGTAGAATAGAATCTAGGCTCTTTTTTATCATAATTTTCGGGAAGTCCAATAATCTTCAGATTATCTCTCCTAGATCTATTTTCCAGGTCTTTTGATTTTCCAAGTAAATGTTTGATGTTTTTCTCCAGATTTTCATTTTTTGGGGGGTTTTGCTTGACTGATTCTTGGTGTCTCAATGAGTCATTCATTTCTATTTGTTAAGTTCTGATTTTTAATGAGTTATTTTCATTAACTTTTTAAAAATTTATCTTTGTATATGTCAAATTAAGTTTTTAAGTGAGTTCTGCTCTATGGGATTTTTTTTCCATTTCACTAATTTTTTTTTTTTTTTAGTGAGTTATTTTGTTCTTCCAATTCACAAATCCTACTTTTCTTGGGAATTCTTTATCTTTTCCAATTCACATTTCAGGAGGTTGTTACTCTCTTGAATAGCTTCTATTTCCTTTCCCCATCTTTCTTCTAACTCTCTTTTAAGGTTTTTTAATAGTCTCTTCTAGGAGAGACTTATGTGATAGAGGTCAGGTAACATTCCCCTTCAGGGTATTATCTGGAGACTGTCTGCTATTAGTCTCCTCGGGGTTGCAGATCTTCTCTTTCTGTATAGAAGCTATCAATGGTCCTTTCAATTTTTTTTTTTTTACTCATTTTAAAAAACCTATAGGATCTAGCTTCAGGGCAAGGAGGTTGCCAGCTTCCTCTGCAGAACAGGGATAGGTATATGGACATCAGTTGTCTTGTGAATGGGCTGCAAAGGTACAAGGGTGCTCTGGGAAAGAGTTCCCCTCCACCTGAAGTGATTCAGAGCTGGTAAGCACAGGCTGGACTGCAGAAGTGCTTAGTGAAGAGCCCCTGCTCTGTGGCCTAGTGACTGGCCTGAGGCTAGAGGCTGAACAGTGAGAGAGTCACAACCCCAGGCCAAAGCCCACTGTGAGGGGCAGTGGGTATTAGTAGCTGACCAGTGAATAGCACAGACTGGAAGTGGCTCTGCCCTGGGAAGCACAGTTGATGCTGTGGAAGTTTTGCTGCTGTGGAAGTTTTGCTACTGTGGAAGTTCCACTGCCTCAGGCCAAGCCCCTCACTGTGCAGATTAGAGGCTGCCCCAGGCTGTGTCCCCCTGCATTGCAGATTCTTAACTGCCCCAAGAAAAAGCCCCAAACAGCAGAAGGTGGCTGCACATCTATGCTGTGATCTATGCTGAGTCATTTCTGGTTTTGAGTGGGCAGAGTATAGGTTCTGTGGCTTTGATTTCTCTGCTGATCTGTTGTTTTGCAAGCAGAGTAGAGCAATCAGGCTATACCAAGAGTCATTTGTCTCTGTAGCTTTTCTAACCCCAGAGGCCTCCCCAGCTCAATCTGCACAATATTCTAGCCTAGTTCTATCACTGTCTGTGCCAGTCTTTTCCTGCCCCTCAGTACAGACCTTTTATGATGAAATTCCTGATTCTCTTTGGCTGGTAAGTCGTTGCACTTCTAATCTTCATGGGTTTTACCAGTCAAGCGCTATATTTGAGGCTGAATTAAATAGTGAGGGAATGAGAGAGCTTAGAAAGTCATGTGTGGCTTCTCTTCCATCTTGGCTCCCAAGCTGACAAAGTTATTCTTAACCACTTTCATATTCCAAGTAGATATTATAACCAGATGCCAGACCTCTTTATTATTGTTTCTAAATAAGGCCTTAAAATCCTGAACTCTGAAACTCATAATAATGATGGCAAGATGACCAGTGGTTCACAAGTATCCTACTAACATGTGTAGCACATTTGTGTACCCCATCAAGCTTGGATTTAGAAAAACAACTCTTCTCCATATCTACAGAGAAAATCCAAACTGATTTTTTAAACTATAACTTTTGTCCCATTTCAGATTCATAGGGTAAAAACATTATTCTCTGGCCTTGTATTTCCATGATCATGACTACAGTACTCTCATCTATTGGCTACATAGTAATTAAAACATAATATAAATTAAGAGGGTAAGAGCCAAAAGAGGATCTTCTCCACTGTCACATAATTCAATACTTCACTTACCTCCTATATCTCTGTTCATAGCATCAGTGGCATTACACAGATTACCTGTGTTTTTCTCCACCAAACTCTCCCTATTTCCCCTATCTCCAGGCTATTCTAAGACAAGAATTAATTCATTTTTCTTTTTATCTCTGGTGCCTACTCTACTGTCTGATACAGTGTAGGAGCTTAAAATTCTACTGATAACTCAACCAAGTTATCACCATGGCAACATCTGTAGATTCAACTGCAGAATCTTGAAATATTTTGACATATGTGAGGAAGGCATCTCATGTGAGGAGAAAGGCTTTAAGGGTGCATTTTGACCCATCTAAATGAATTCATTTTTTAATGGAGAAAATTGACAATAAAATTGTATATTTTCTCTGCCCCAGAACCAGTTGTATAAAGATAACTAGGTATTGTGCTTTAGAAAGTTTAGGACCATTGATTTAGGACTAGAAATAGATTGTATTCTAGTACTTTCCTTTTATAGGTGAAAAAGTGAAGCAGAAAAAAGATTAAGTATCTTTTCTTCCTTTTCTTTCTAAACATTTCAAAATAGATGTCTAATGTGTCCCCTCTTAATATTAATGTTTTATATATGTATTTGGTTATATCTATACATTTTTTCAATATTATTTCAAGTGATGCAGGCATGAGATGGAAGCATCTCAATTTACTAATTTCATTACTATTACACATGAGAATAGTTCACCATAAAAAGGCTAGAAATCCACTGAATTCTGTTACTTTCTTTGTCCTTCCCTCTTTGTTATTTATCTTGGAACAATATGGTTTACTTATATGATATAACATGTATTTGTTTGTTTGTTTGTTTTTTCAATAAATGTTCTCTTTACTATCTTCATTTTGTATTCTTTTGGTAATATATTACTTGTAATATTCCATTACTCACTTATAGAATATTTTCTAATTGTGCTTGAATTCTAAACCATTGTCTTTGTTTTATTTTAAAGGAGAGAGTCATCTATTTTTTTCATATATTTCCTCCTAATTTTGGCATAATATATATTTGGTAAAGTCTCATTTTTGTATTTGTGTCCCCTAGGATCTAGTACCATACCTATATATATATATATATATAGTAGGCACTGAAATAATGCTTTTTAATCAAAAAACATTGCCATATAATATAATAACTGCACAAGCATTATTTTAGAGTGCTATTCTAGGCACTGGGTTTCAATAGGCATATTTTAATTATGTGGGGGCAGTATGCTCAAATTGCTTTCTAGACTGCAATACACATACAGTACTACCAACAGTATAGCTATATTTCTATAACCTCTTCAACATTATTTCTATCTTTTTTCACATTTGCCAATTAGTTTAATAGGAGGTAATATCTAAACTTTTTTAAAATTTGCTTTTTTTTCACTATTAGTAATGAGGAGTAATCTTGCATATGATCATTGATTTTACATATATATATATATATATCAACTATTCAAATCTTTAGACCACTTAACCATTGAGGAATAGTATTTCAACAAATATTTTAAAATGTATGCACATACAGCTACATTTACAGAAAAACATATATACACAAATATATGTATATATGTGCATATGTGTGCATACGTGTGTGTATATATGTATACGTATACATATATATACATATATATATATATATATATATATATATTTATATATATATATATATATACATACATACACACATACATATACCCACACATACATACATGCAGGCATTCATATACACATATATGAATAAAATGTTCACAGACTACCACCTCTGGTGTAAGAGCTTGCTGAGCCCTTTTTAGGATTACTTATCTACTTTTAACATTCACCTGATTCACCTAACTCTCAAATTTAGCTCCAAGGAACTGTAACATGTGCAGCAGCTACATCTTTATATTGATAGATGGGCTAAACTAGCCCATATAATCAAGAGGTCCCAAACTCATTGGTAAATTGTGGAAGGGGACCCTAACCCAAGAATGTGAAAAATAATGGAAAAAATCTGAAGCACAAGGCTCTGCAAGGTTAAAATTTGAAAAATTATATCTTCATTTGTTTTGAAAATAAAAAGCTTTAAAAAAAAAAAAAAGAACATTTGCCAGGTATTTTGGCATTCACTGAACCAAGACTCATCATTGTCCTTTTCACTTCCCCTCAAAGCAAATACTAGTGCTGATGCTATTATTATGTATTATGTAGTATTATTACCTAGCCTATGTTTTATGTCGACTTATACTGATAATATTCTCTAATGTCATTTGATTCTTTTGAAGAGAAAATGCATAGTTTTCATGAAGTATTTCAAGTCATTGTTATATTTATGCTGGTCAGAATACATTTTCACAATTACTCAATGTACCCAAAAATAATTAATGTTTCTAAATATCTAATGTGTGTATATATATATATATATATATATATATATATATATATATATATATATATATAAATTGAATCTAATTTGAACAGATTTGAATTATCAGTCATGTAATCCATGTGTATTAAAAGAAAGAAAATTTAAACCTATTTGCCTTAATTTACATTGGTTGGAGTTAAAGATAATTAAACAAAGTTCCAAACCCATAAATGCTATACTATATAATAACTGCTATCTTTCATAATATTTATAAAAATACATAGATACCTAATCTTGATATTTTCAGTAATACCAACAGAAATGGATTCATTTTGCCATTTCCACTCATTCAACCATTTCCACTCATTTCAACCATTCTATCCACTGGCTGCTGATCAAAGCTAGAAAAACAAACAAATCATAAAACTGTGATAGATAACTGGATACTCTGTAATTGTAATTGCACTATTTCAACTAGGCTTTCACTGAAGCAAAGTAATCATTTTATACTTCTGTTGTGCATTTACTATTCCATTTACTATAGTATACTTTCCAAACCTTCTTCTACTTCCTCAAATTTCCCATGCTTCCCATGGCCCACCCGCATTCAGTTGAGATCTTTGCCTTATATTTTATTACATAATGAGGTCATTTGCCAACAACCCCCTCTTCATTTCACATCATTTATATGCCTTCCTGGCTTCTTCCTTCTGAGAAATATCTCCAAGTTATTATATATTACTGTGCATGTGTATTCACAAAAAGATACACACACATATACATATACACACATATATACATATATACATATATATATATATATTTAATTTTTATATGTTGCTTTTTCAATAGACCATAATCTCTTTGAAAACAGGGACTTTTCAAAATGCAAAGGAAGGTGGCTTAGCTCTACCAGAACTAAAACTATTTTATAAAATGGTGGTCATCAAAATTATTTAGTTATGGCTAAGAAATAGGAGAAGGATGGAGACAAGATTTTGAGTAG
Source organism: Sminthopsis crassicaudata (assembly GCF_048593235.1). NCBI lineage: Eukaryota > Metazoa > Chordata > Mammalia > Dasyuromorphia > Dasyuridae > Sminthopsis > Sminthopsis crassicaudata. The sequence goes on along the minus strand of NC_133617.1, from coordinate 208,029,570 downwards.
AAGTTTCACCAGCTCTCAAAATTCCCCTAAAAACCCAAGTGAAAGCAAGCCATCTAAACAGTCATGTAGAATGAAACCACTCTCCAGCTCAATTCAGGAAAAACTTCAAGAAAGATCAGTAACACTGGGGTAAAAAAGCATGGCTCTGAAAAAAGCTAGTGAGTGCATCTTAATCACAGCAAATCAGCAACTAAGATCCTCAGTCCTGACTCAGTAAAGGAGCAGATTAGTGGAACAACCTCCGGTCCCATCTCAGAAGACAAATTCTGGGAAATCAGGCTGTTTCCTGAAAAGAATAGGCAAAGCTACCACTGCAAACACAAACCTCTGTGCTCAAATCCAAAACTCAGAATTACAGAGGAAGCTTGTGGCAGTGTCCCCTTTTACCCTAGGAGTAGAGTTCAAACATAAAAGTACAAGAAAAATGAGGGAATAGAAAAAAAAAAAAGAAAAGAAAATGAGCAATTAACAAAGAAAGAATCTTGACCATAGAAAGCTACTAATATGACAGAGAAGACCAAAATATCAACTCAGACAAGGAAAAATGAGAAGTATTTATGAGAGAGTCAACAGCTTGGAAAAGGAAGGGAAAAAATTTGTTGAAGAAAACAGCTCCTTAAAAAATTACAGCTGACCAAATAGAAAGAAAAAATCCATTGAAGAAAACAATATCTTCTTTTTTTTTTAAATTTTTTATTTTATTTTATAATTATAACATTTTTTTGACAGTACATATGCATGGGTAATTTTTTACAACATTGTCCCTTGCACTTACTTCTATTCAGATTTTTTCCCTTCCTCCCCTAACCCCCTCCCCCAGATGGCAAGCAGTATTATATATGTTAAATATATTACAGTATATTCTAGATACAATATATGTGTGTAGAACCGAATTTTTTGTTGCACAGGAAGAATTGGATTCAGAAGATAAAAATAACAGTTTACATTCATTTCCCAGTGTTCCTTTTCTGGATGTAGCTGGTTCTGTCCATCATTAATCAATTGGAATTGGATTAGCTCTTCTCTATGTTGAAGAAATCCACTTCCATCAGCATACATCCTCGTACAGTATCATTATTGAAGTGTATAATGATCTTCTGGTTCTGCTCGTTTCACTCAGCATCAGTTGATGTAAGTCTCTCCAAGCCTCTCTGTATTTCTCCTGTTGGTCATTTCTTATAGAACAATAATATTCCATAACATTCATATACCATAGTTTACCCAACCATTCTCCAATTGATGCACATCCATTCATCTTCCAGCTTCTAGCCACTATGAAAAGGGCTGCCACAAACATTTTGGCACATACAGGTCCCTTTCCCTTCTTTAGTAGTTCCTTGGGGTATAAGCCCAGTAGTAATATGGCTGGGTCAAAGGGTATGCACATTTTGATAACTTTTTGGGCATAATTCCAGATTGCTCTCCAGAATGGTTGGATTCTTTCACAACTCCACCAACAATGCATCAGTGTCCCAGTTTTCCCACAGTCCCTCCAACATTCATCGTTATTTGTTCCTGTCATCTTAGCCAATCTGACAGGTGTGTAATGATATCTCAGAGTTGTCTTAATTTGCATTTCTCTGATCAATAGTGATTTGGAACACTCTTTCATATGAGTGGAAATAGTTTTAATTTCATCATCTGAAAATTGTCTGTTCATATCCTTTGACCATTTATCAATTGGAGAATGGCTTGATTTCTTATAAATTAGAGTAAATTCTCTGTATATTTTGGAGATGAGACCTTTATCAGAACCTTTACCTGTAAAAATTTTTTCCCAATTTGTTACTTCCCTTCTAATCTTGTTTGCATTAGTTTTGTTTGTGCAGAAACTTTTTAATTTGGTGTAATCAAAATGTTCTATTTTGTGATCAGTAATGGTCTCTAGTTCTCCCTTGGACACAAACTCCTTCCTCCTCCATAAGTCTGAGAGATAAACCATCCCATGTTCCTCCAATTTATTTATGATTTCGTTCTTTATGGCTAAATCTTGGACCCATTTTGATCTAATCTTAATATGTGGTGTTAAATGTGGGTCCATGCCTAGTTTCTGCCATACTAATTTCCAGTTTTCCCAGCAGTTTTTGTCAAATAATGAATTATTATCCCAAAAGTTGGGATATTTGGGTTTGTCAAAGATTAGATTGCTATTTTTATTCACTCTCTTGCCCTGTGAACCTAACCTATGCCACTGATCAACTAGTCTATTTCTTAGCCAATACCAAATGGTTTTGGTGACTGTTGCTTTATAATATAGCTTTAAATCAGGTACACTTAGACCACCTTCCTCTGACTTTTTTTTCATTAGTTCCCTTGCAATTCTCGACCTTTTATTCTTCCATATGAATTTTGTTGTTATTTTTTCTAGGTCATTAAAATAGTTTCTTGGGAGTCTGATTGGTATAGCACTAAATAAATAGAATAGTTTGGGGAGTATTGTCATCTTTATTATATTCGCTCGGCCTATCCAAGAACACTGAATGTCTTTCCAATTATTTAAATCTGACTTTATTTTTGTGGCAAGAGTTTTGTAATTTTGCTCATATAATTCCTGACTCTCCTTTGGTAGATATATTCCCAAATATTTTATACTATCGACTGTTATTTTGAATGGAATTTCTCTTTGTATCTCTTGCTGTTGGATTGTGTTGGTAATGTATAAAAATACTGAGGATTTATGTGGATTTATTTTGTATCCTGCGACTTTGCTAAAATTCTGAATTATTTCTAATAGCTTTTTAACAGAGTCTTTAGGGTTCTCTAAGTATACCATCATGTCATCTGCGAAAAGTGACAATTTGATTTCTTCATTTCCTACTCTAATTCCTTGAATCTCTTTCTCGGCTCTTATTGCCGAGGCTAGAGTTTCTAGTACTATATTAAATAGTAATAGTGATAGTGGGCAACCTTGTTTCACTCCTGATCTTACAGTGAAAGGTTCTAGTTTATCACCATTATATATGATGTTTACTGAAGGTTTTAAATATATGATCCTTATTATTTTAAGGAATAGTCCATTTATTCCTATACTCTCAAGCGTTTTTAGTAGGAATGGATTTTGGATTTTATCAAATGCTTTTTCTGCATCTATTGAGATGATCATATGGTTTTTGTTCATTTGATTATTAATATGGTCAATTATACTAATAGTTTTCCTAATATTAAACCAGCCCTGCATTCCTGGTATAAGTCCCACTTCTTCATAGTGTATTATCCTGGGGATGATTTTCTGAAGTCTATTTGCTAATATCTTATTTAAGATTTTTGCATCAATATTCATTAAGGAAATTGGTCTATAGTTTTCTTTCTCAGTTTTTGATCTACCTGGTTTAGGTATCAGTACCATGTCTGTGTCATAGAAGGAATTTGGTAGGACTCCTTCAATCCCTATTTTTTCAAATAGTTTACATAGCATTGGAGTTAGTTGTTCTTTAAATGTTTGGTAGAATTCACATGTATATCCATCTGGTCCTGGGGATTTTTTCTTAGGAAGTTGGTTAATAGCTTGGTCTATTTCTTTTTCTGAGATAGGACTATTTAGACCTCTTACTTCTTCCTCTGTTAATCTGGGCAAGCTATATTTTTGAAGGTATTCTTCAATTTCATTTAAGTTATCGAATTCATCGGCATTAAGTTGAGCAAAGTAGCTCTTAATTATTGTTCTAATTTCCTCTTCATTAGTGGTGAGTTCACCCTTTTCATTTTCAAGACTATCAATTTGCTTTTTCTCTTTCCTTTTTTTAATCAGGTTTACTAAGGGTTTGTCTATTTTGTTGGTTTTTTCATAAAACCAACTCTTAGTTTTATTAATTAATTCAATAGTTTTTTTACTTTCAATTTTATTAATCTCACCTTTTATTTTTTGAATTTCAAGTTTTGTGTTTGTTTGGGGGTTTTAATTTGTTCCTTTTCTAGCAGTTTTAGTTGTAAGCCCAATTCATTGGCCCTCTCTTTCTCTATTTTATGCAAGTAGGCCTGTAGAGATATAAAACTTCCCCTTATTACTGCTTTGGCTGTATCCCACACATTTTGGTATGATGTCTCATTATTGTCATTTTCTTGGGTGAAGTTATTAATTATGTCTATGATTTGCTGTTTTACCCAATCATTCTTTAGTATAAGATTATTTAGTTTCCAATTATTTTTTGGTCTATTTTCCCCTGGCTTTTTATTAAATGTAATTTTGATTGCATTATGGTCTGAAAAGGATGCATTTACTATTTCTGCCTTACTGCATTTGATTTTGAGGTTTTTATGCCCTAGTATATGATCAATTTTTGTATAAGTTCCATGAACTGCTGAGAAGAAAGTATATTCCTTTCTGTCTCCATTTAGCTTTCGCCAAAGATCTATCATATCAAACTTTTCTTGTATTCTGTTTACCTCTTTGACTTCTTTCTTATTTATTTTGTGGTTTGATTTATCTAATTCTGAGAGTGCAAGGTTGAGATCTCCTGCTATTATAGTTTTGCTATCTATTTCCTCTTGCAGCTCTCTTAATTTCTCTTTTAAGAATTTAGATGCTGCACCACTTGGTGCATATATGTTTAATATTGATACTGCTTCATTATTGATGCTGCCCTTTAGCAGGATATAATGCCCTTCCTTATCTCTTTTAATTAGATCAATTTTTGTTTTTGCTTGATCTGAGATGAGGATGGCTACTCCAGCTTTTTGGTTTTGCCTGAGGCATAATAGATTCTGCTCCACCCTTTTACTTTTAGTTTGAATGTATCACCCTGTTTCAGGTGTGTTTCCTGTAAACAACATATAGTAGGATTCTTACTTTTAATCCAGTCTGCTAACTGCTTCCTCTTTATGAGGCAGTTTGCCCCATTCACATTTATGGTTAGAAGGACTAATTCTATATTGCTTGCCATCCTATTAACCCCTGCTTATGCTTTTCCCCTCCTATCCAGTATTAAACTGGTGAACACCACTTGCTTTTCACAGCCCTCCCTTTTTAGGATCCCTCCCCCACCTTAAAGATCCTCCCCTTATTTTACCCCTTTTCTTCGAAATTACTGTATTCCCTTCCTCTTAGCTTACTCCTTCCCTTTCACTTTTCAATGAAGTGGAAGAAGTTTCACCATAAATCGAATATGTCTATTGATGATGAACATCGCTATGTTCATCTCCCTCCTTTCTTTCTCTCAGATATAATAGGTTACCCTTTGCCTCTTCATGAGATGTAGTACCATCACTTTACACTTATTTATGATATAATCTCCTTTCCACCTCTAGTTTCTAAGACAAATTGTACATATGTTCTTTACATATTTTTTTGATAGAAGTATAGTTCTCAAGATTTCTTTTTACCTTTTTAGAAATCTCTTGAGTTCTGTATTTGAAGATCAAACCTTTTATGTAGGTCTGGTTTTTTCATCAAAAATAGATGGAATTCATTTATTTCATTAAATGTCCATCTTCTTCCCTGGAAAACGATGCTCATTCTTGCTGGGTAAGTTATTCTTGGCTGCATACCAAGTTCCTTAGCCTTTTGGAATATCATGTTCCAGGCCCTGCGTTCTTTTAATGTGGATGCTGCTAGATCCTGGGTTATCCTTATTGTGGATCCTCCATATCTGAATTGCTTTTTTCTAGCAGCTTCCAATATCTTTTCCTTTGTCTAATGGTTCTTGAACTTGGCCACTATATTTCTTGGCGTTTTGATTTTAGGGTCCCTTTCAGTAGGTGATCGATGAATTTTTTCAATGTCTATTTTACCCTCTGTTTCCAGAATGTCTGGGCAGTTCTCTTTGATAATTTCCTCGAAAATGGTGTCCAAGCTCTTTTTTTCCTCCCATTTTTCAGGGAATCCGATTATTCTCAAATTGTCTCTCCTGGATCTGTTTTCCAGGTCTGTTGTCTTTCTGGTAAGGTACTTGACATTCTTTTCAATTGTTTCATTTCTCTGGTTTTGCTTGACTACCTCTTGGTTTCTCCTTGAGTCATTCATTTCTACTTGTTCCAGTCTAATTTTCAATGATGTATTTTCTTCACTCACTTTTTTTATATCTCTTTGTAATTGTCCAATTGAGTTTTTATCTTCTATGGAATTTTTTTCCATTTTATCCATTTTATTTTTTAGAGACCTGATTTATTTTTCCAGCTCACTAATCCTGTTTTCCTTGGAGTTGTTTACCTTTTCCAGCTCACTAATCTTGTTTCTCAATGATTTGATTTCTTTATCCACTCTGTCTTTGAATGCATGGGATGACTTCTCCAGGCTCTCTTGCCAAGCTTCACTTACCTTTTCCCATTTCTCTTCCAGCTCTCTTGTGAGAGCCTTTTTGATTTCCTCTATGAGGTTCTTTTGTATTGAGGAGCAGCTCATATCCCCCTTAGGGGATTCCTCTGGGGACAGTCTGTTTTTAGTCTCCTCAGCATTTGAAGTCTGCTCCCTCTCCACACAGAAGCTGTCAATGGTTAGAGCCCTTTTGAATTTTTTGTTCATTTTGTCAGAGTAGGAATCAGAGAAAACAAACTGACAAGAGAAACTATTGGTCTGTTTTGTGGGGGATGGGGCTGGATGGTATTAATGGGCTTCCTCTACAGACTGGGGGTAGGGCAGCAGAGAGCCACTAACAGAACAGCAATGACTGTATTGAGTCTGCGCTCTGAGGCTCCGAGAACGCACCGAGTCAGTCCAGGTGGGGTTTGGGGGTGGCCGGGCTCTGAGAGATGCTGGCTTTCTGGGGTTTTAATCTTCACCTCCGGTGTTTACTCCCTCTCAGCTGCTCCTGGCTTGCTGCCAAGACGGAGCATCCACACTGGGGCAAAAGCCCTTTCACAGAAACGGCAGAGATCACACCCCTCCCCCTCCAGTCTTAGCTGTGTGAGCTGCCTGTCTTGCTCTGGCTGCCTGCCCTCAGTCTGTGCCCAGTCTGATTGACCCTCCTCCGAGCAAACACAGACCTTTTCTGGCGACTTTCAAGGATGTCTTCTCTTGGTGATTATTTGTGGATTTCTTTCTGGGTCAAGCATTAAGTCAGAGGCTTGTCATGAAGTAAGTTCTGAGAGAAAACGAGGAGCTCAAGCAGCTGTCTGCCTCCATGGCGCCATCTTGGCCGGAAGTCCCGAAAACAATATCTTCAAACACAAAATAATTAAATGGAAAAAGAGATTAAAAAAAAAAACTAACAAAGAAAATTACACATTAAAAAATAGAATGTGACAATGGAAGTTAGTGATTGAAGAAGAATCAGTCAAACTAAAAAGAAAGAAAAAAGCAAAGAAAATGTTTAATACCTCATTGGAAAAGCAGTCTACCTGGAAAATAGATACAAAACATAAAATTTTAAAAATTATTGGCCTACTTGACCATGACCAAAAACAGAGCCCAGATAGCATTCTTCAAGACATCATTAAGGAAAAGTTCCCCTATATTCTAGAAATAGGAAGGGAAATATTTATTGAAAGACTCTATTGATCACCTTCTGAAAGATATCCCACAAAGAAAATTCCAAGGAACATTGTTTTGAAACTCAAGAATTACAACCTCAAGAAAAAGTACTGCAAGCTGCCAATTCAAATATCAGGGAAAAATAGAATTATCCAGAATCTAGTAGCTTCTACAATAAAGGATAGGAGGGCCTAGAATACTATATTGTGGAAGATAAAGGACCTGGGATGACAAACAGGAATTAATTACCAAGAGATACTCAGAATAACCTTTCTAAGCAGGTGATGGATCTTAAAAGAAGAGACATAAAAAAAAAAAAAAAAAGAACAAAACAGAAAATAATCTATAAATACATGACTCAAGAGAAGCAAAGAAAGGTAAATAGGAGGAAAACATTATTTAAAAGTTAAACTGTTTATATAGTTAGATGGGAAAATGATAGCTATAACTCTTGAGAACTGTATCTGTTACTGGGGCAGACATGGATAATGTGATTGTGACTGGTCTGTGATGTGGGGATATAAAAAAATAAGACAATAAGAAATGGGAAAACCTCTGTATTGAAAAGAGGAAAGGGTAAAATCCCCTTGTTCCTAATGGATAATAGAAGAAACACAAAAGACCTATTACAATCCAGGGAAAGAAGGGAGGGGGATGAGCATTGTCTGAAGCTTTATCTCATCAGTTTTGGCTCTGAATTACTTAATCACTTACTTGGGCTTAGAAATTTATCTAATTATATATAAAGTAGGAAGAGAAAGAGGAAACAAAAAGGGAGGGTAGAAACACTAGGGGAAAAGTAAGAGAAGGGGAAAAGATGATAGAAGTTAAGGCAATGGGTGGGATGAGTTAAAAAAAAAATACTAAGAACAGAGGGAGAGGTGGTAGTGGATGATATGAGTAAAAAAAAAAAAAAAAAAAAAAAAGCAGCACTAAAGGCCCAGTGGAAAGAGAGAACAAAAGTATGTACAGGTGAGAAAATAGAGATAGAGCTGGTAATCTTAAGTGTGAATGTGCATATGATCAACTCTCACATAAAATGAAAGCAAATTGCAGGTTGAATTTAAAAATACATTTCTACAATATGTCATTTACAAAAAACTCATTCGACACAGAGAAACACATCCAAAGTAAATGTAAGAGGCTGGAACAGAATTTATTTTCTTCAGCTGAAATAAAACAAAGCAGAAATAACAATTCTAATCTCTGATGAAGCAAAAGTAAAAGTAGATTTCATTGAAAGAGATAAGGAAGGTAAGTACATCTTGATAAAGGGTACTGTAAACAATGAAGTAGCAACAATACTAAATGTGTATGTACTAAGTGGCAGAGCAGCCAAATGCAGATTTACCTCATTTCTTGTATATAACTAAATATTAGGAATCTGCCTTGGATTATTTTACTATTTTTACATATTAGCACCAATTCAACTAGTATATATTTCTTTTTGTTAAATGTCACATTAAAATTTGACTCATTACTTCATAAAGGAAGACAAATTATATAGAAATATCCAACTGCAATTAGTTGTAAAAAATGTATATAAACCCTTGAAGTTATTTTTCTAATTAAATAAATGTTTTATGAAAAAACAAACATTTACTTTTTCTGTTGTTTTCCCTTGTTTGGTTTAGATATATCATATTTCATAGCCTGGACAATTTTAAGATATTATTTTAATATATTAATTTGTTCTTTGGACATTCACTTACCTTTACTCCATTTTGATCTATGTATCTTTAGGATTTCTAATAGATAGGAGATTAAAAAAAAAGAATAAAATGACTGAATCATTCAAGAATGTTATTTACTGAAATAAAATTTGGCAGGGGGGAAATAAAACTTATTCCAGATTTCTTTTCCCAATTAAGACATTCAGGATGTAGATTTACTTTCTTTCCTTTCATATTTTCTTTTTATCTTCCATAAAATGGCATCTGCAGACATATTTATAGTCCTTGTAAAGGGCTCCATTCTTTAATAATGTTACTTAAAGTCCTTTCACAATATTTTTCAATAAATTTGAAGAAAAATTCTTAGTATTTTTAAAGTAGCATTACATCAAATGAAGCAGTATTTCTTTTTCAATTCAATGAATATTCATTATAAAACATTTATTTGGTGCCTATTGTGTGCACAGGACTGTAACTTATTCATTTTAGATGGATACTTTGCTGACTGATAAAACTGAATTGAATGATGTACTCAAACTCAATTTTTATGTTGGTATAAAGCAGGGGTTCTCAAACTACGAGGAGGAGGAGGTTTATGTGGCCCACCGGGTTATGGCAAATGGCTGAGGGGTGAAGGGGTGAGGTTTTGTTTTTACTATAGTCTGACCCTCCAACAGTCTGAGGAACAGTGAAGTGGCCCCCTATTTAAAAAGTTTATGATATACACTCATTTGTATCACAGAGATATAGAGTTATAGTTTCAAACTTCAGCAAACATTAATTAAATATCATATGGGTATTTAATATCCACATTCACAGGAACTGTGCTGGAAACTATGGATATGAAGACAAAAAAACAAAACAAAACAAAACAAAGAAACCACAAAGAGACAATAATCCCTGCCTACTAATAATTTAAATTCATAGACTTCCTAGTTCAATCATGTGTTTGTCCAAAAAAAGGGCCAGAAGGTTGTTGTTATTAACCTGGAAAATATGGAAACAATCTACTATCATGAACAGGATAATTATTTGATATCCTGAATTTATAAAGTTGGAAAACTAAAAAAAAAATACAAACATACTTTCAATATTCAGTGAATAACTTTCCTTTGGTCATGGAATACAGACTGAATACCACTTATGGTTTACATTCTAACTCAGATACTTACTAGTTGTGAAATTTTAATGCAAATTCCTTGTTTCCTGATCTGTAAATTGAAGATAATAACACATTTTATCTCAAAATGCTGTTATGAGGATCAAACAAGATTTAAGTTCTCTATAAGTCTTAAAGCAGGTGATGCTGAAAAATAAGACAGGTTGAGCCTGATGCAAAATTGTAGAGTACCATTCTGTCACCATTAGATTGTTTCCATGATTCTGGCCAAATTCAGTTAACTAGTTTATCATTATACTTATAAACATGTATCATTCTCTCTGCAGTTGAAGTCTTCCAGAAATACTAGTAGTAAAAAATACAAAACATTTTGAGGGTTAGGGGAGGATAGGGGTATGATATAATGAAAATTGCCAGACCAGATTTTATAAACACATTTCAATTGTCTGATAGCAGTTTTTATTTTTTGTTAATTTAAAAAGTGAATTTTATCAGTGAAAATAGTTTGACCCCACTGAACTGCAGTACCCCTTTATTTATATCATCTAGTCTATGCTCATAGAGAGCTTAGAGATAGGATGGGCTACTCTCATCTCTCAATAACGGATAGCAAAGTTTAGCAAAGAACTATAACATTGACGCTTCCTTGGCTCCAGACTTTTCATTCTGTAAAGAAGACTGGAGTTGCTAATGGTAAAAGGATAGTTGAAAAGTATGATTGAAAAGCAAAGAATCTGGCCTCTTCTCCCCCTTCTCCCCCAATTTAGAATGTAAGTTATATGAGATAAAAAAAACAACTGATTTTAAAAAGGATGCCAAGAAATTATACATCTTAACATTTATATATCATTGAATTTGGAGCTGATCTAGTCCAACACACATATGTTACACTTGAAGAAATTGAATCCCAGAGAAGAGAACAGACCAGCTTAAAGTGTTACCATTAAATTATCAAATTTGATTGCAATTTAGTTCTTTATCTCTAAATTTGATATTTTCACCAATATGGTAGAGAGGCCAGTAAGAAATGAACTAGAATAATATTACATTTACAATAGCGAGTGAGGGGAGGAAGAGCATCTGCAATAGCCTGAAAGACCAACAGACTCTTGTCTTCCACTAATCCCAACAGTCTCCTAGCCAGGTAGACACGAAAAGAGGAACATGATCACTGATTAAAGAATCTTCCAATCTTCTGGCAGGGAAAGGAGTTGACCAGTTGGTGGAAATAGAGTGGATTGGGTATAGCATTCTTCCTCCCAACCACCCAATTGCCAGTTTTTTAAGAAAGAGCTTGTAATTTCTTACTTATTTACAGATTCAAAGCTCTGATGATGATAGTGCAGTTCCTGGCAAAAAGTAGGTATCTAATAAAAATCATTGATAATATTGTTAAATTGTTTATTTATTAACTATGCTAATATTTTAACAATTGTAATTACAATGGTATTTATAAAATAGTTTAAAGTTTTCAAAACACTTTATTTCATCCTACATGATGTGAATCATTATGATTAATATAATCTCTTTTATCTTTAAAGGAGTTGGCTGAACTTCAACATGCCTACTACAAATTAAACAAACAGTACCAAGATAAAATGGCTGAACTGATTCATGCAAATAACAGAGTGGATCACCGTGAGACAGAAGTAAAGAAACTGAGATTTCGAGTAGAAGACCTGAAAAGGGGGCTCAACCATGCAGAAGATGAGGTATTTTATAATTCAATTAGAGATGGATTCTTTTTCTTTCCTAGTTTCTAACTTAATGATGTAGATAACCAATAACTATGTAAATTAACAGAATCATATTCTTACATTTATTTGGAATAAGAATATTCAAAATTTGATGATGGAAACTGAAATTAGAATCACAAGAAAAGGATAAAAACTTCAGCAAAGGAGAATATTTGAATATTTCGTCTATCTATGTAATGATTTGGCTTCGATATTGTGCTCTGGAGTTCTTGATAATGAATAAGATAACGTATTTATTTTGTGTTTCTATGGATATCATGGATTTTTAAAATGAATGTCTTTAGGGATAGGCATCCATCAAAGAAAAGAAAATACTACATTCTATTTTTTAATGAAACTTTTTTATTTTCAAACACATGCATAGATATCCTTCAACTTTCTTCCTTGCAAAAAGTAGTGTTCCAATTTTTCCCTACCTTACCTACTCTCCTTTCCCTAGAAGACAAGCAATCCAATATTTGTTAAATATGTGAAATTCTTCTATATATTTTCCCACAATTATAATGCTGCACAAGAGAAATCAGACCAAAAAGGAAAAAAATGAAAAAAAGAAAAAAAAATGCAAGCAAAAAACACAACAAAAAAGTGAAAATATTATATTGTGCTGTACACACAGTCTTCACTCTGGGTACAGAAGACTCTCTCCATCACAAGACCATTGGAACTGGCCTGAATTACATGGATGTTGAAAAAAGCAAAATCCATCAGAATCCATCATCATATGATCTTTTTGTTGCTGTGTACAATGTCCTCTTTGTTCTACTCACTTCACTTACCATCAATTCATATAAGTCTCTCCAGATCTTTCTGAAATCATTTTGCTTATCATTTCTTATAGAAAAATAATACTCCATAGCATTCATATACCATAAATTATGTAGCCGTTCTCCAACTGATGGGCATTCACCCACTTTCCAGGTCATTGCCACTACAAAGATACTTGCTACAAACATTTTTGCTCATATGGGTTCCTTTCCCTCCTTTAAGATCTCTTTGGGATACAAGCACAATAGATACCTGCTGGATCAAAGGGTATGCACAGTTTGATAGCCTTTTGAGCATAATTCCAAATTGCTCTTCAGAACTCCAACAACAATGTATTAGTGTCCCAGTTTTCCCACATCCCATCCAACATTAATCATTATCCATTAATCATTATCTTTTCCTGTCATCTTATCCAATCTGAGAAGTGTAAAGTGGTACCTAAGAGGAGTCTTCATTTGTATTCTCTGATCAATAGTTATTTAGAGCATTTTGTCGTGTGACCATAAATGGTTTCAATTTCTGAAAATTATCTGCTCATATCCTTTGACCATACATATATCAATTGGAAATGACCTGTATTCTTATAGATTTGATTTAACTCTCTTTTTATTTTAGAAATAAGGCCCAAAAGACTACATTCTAAAGGTTATAATCCCACATATACTTTTCTGCAGAAAGATATAACAGTATTATTTTATTCCTAAGGTCAGGAAACTTTTAAGATCATTAACACACAGATAATTAGAACAATAGAACTCTAATATCAAGGGACCTCAATATTACTGCTCTATTCCTTCTAGAAGCTGTACCACATCATTCCCTTCTTAAGCAGTTTGAAACCCAAACTCATTTGGGAAAACAGGGACAGAAGCTGCTTTAGGCTAAGGCTCATAGAACTGGCCCTGTCTAGTGCAGTCCAGACTGAGGAGGAGAGAAGATATGTGAATTGAAGATAGTGGCAACAGCATCTAGGAAGTGCTAAGTAACAGCATAAAGTAGCAAATGATATTCAGTTTGACCAAATGATTGGAATTTCATGACTTGGAATCTAGAAGAGACAACTCTCAAAAATAAATTTAAAATACAGGGACCAAATATGAGCAAATATGAATAAATAAAAAGTAGAGTCATTATAGAGGTTATTAGGGACAGTAACCAGTAATCCCCTAGAGGAAGATTGAGGGGGCTGGGTTATGAGGTTCTCATGAATGTATCACACATATACAGCTTTTTATAGGACAAATACCAAAGAACAGTTTCTCCAAATCCTTGCTTTTGTCTCCTCAAAAGAGTAGAGGCAATGAGTGGACATTATACACAGTGAAAAGTGTGCTCAGGTGGCCTAGTAAGCACCATAATATGTAAAAGACATTAAACTTGGAGTAGGGAAGAAGACTGGCAGGATGGAGATGATCATTAATAATAAGTGCCTTGGACACAGTTTGAGTTATTTGAGAAGTGAAGGCTGGACCATTGTTACTCTATAAAAACCTAGGATGGCCACAAAGAGATATAATTTCATTTGTCAAAAACTCTAATCCTTTTCAGTCTTGCAAGGGAATGCTTTTAATAAATTGATAAAGCTGTCAACAAAAACTAAAGGCAGTTTAACCCTGAAAGGGGGTATAAGTGTAAAATCTATTTGCCAATCCTCCCCTGGGTATGTGCTACACAGCTGAATGGAATTTAAGTACAAAATGGACAGGCTTAATAGATCTTTTTAATTGTTTCCTTTAGCTTGTGATCAGTGAAAATAGGTCTCATAAAGGACTGAAGAGCATTTTTCCCGAATGATGGACAAAGAGATGGCTGGTCTCTAAAAAGAGATGTTGTTGTGAAAATGTTTGAAACCACCCAGAAGGAGAAACATTGTACATCCTTTTTTCAACAAGGACTTGTTCCTGGGGGCTTTGTGAAGGAGAGTTAGAGTCCAGAAATTGGGAAATTAAAGGTGCTACAGAGACAAATGGACAGCAGTAGAACAGCTGAATCTGCAAGCCGATTTCTTTAGGTCTGAAGTGCATCCCCTTTCTGGTGTCCTTTACAAAACATAACAGAAACCTCTCTAAGTCCATGGACAACTTGCAGTAATTGTGGAATTTCCTCTATATACTTAATGGAGGAATTTTTTGCTGTCAAAAATCTGCTTTTTCCCGTGTAGCCCTATAAGTATGCAAAACATGAAAGACATATTTGGAGTCAGTATAGATATTCACTCTCATTTCTTCCCCTAGTTCTATAGTTCTGGTGAGGGCAATGGATTAGGCCCTTTGGGCAGAGTTCCTGTGGTAACCTCCAAGGTGCTAATAAGGTCACCACAGAGTAACCAGCCTTCCTTTTCCTGTTTTCAAGAAAACTGTACCTATCAGTAAATCAAACACCATCTAGAATGTCAGGCCGACTGCAATAGATAGAATCTAAAGCTTCCTCAGAATTATAAATGATGTCACTCAACTGAGTAGTCTCAGGGAGCAGGGTGACAGAGTTGAAAGTTTGCCATAAAAGGAGAATCAGATGGCCTCTAATTTCAAAAAAACTCTCCGAACCTATCACGAAATTAGAACCTCCAATAGTTGGTCTAGACTGAGTTTGGAGGCTTCCTCAACTAAAATGGGTGTGGCAGCCACTGCTCTAAGACAAAAGGGTCATTCCAAAGATAGCAAGTTTCTTTGAGAAGTCTACAAAATCCATCCATGTCCAGGAAAGTATATAGTTGTTTTTTTGAGACTGGTTCAGAGAATGATAAGTTTTCTGCTTCCTCTCCCTTGTAAGCAAAAGGAGGTAGCAGTTAATTCATGGCCTATATACTTTACAGACTGACTGGCAAAAGTAGGCCTTAGATAAAGAAACGTTCTAGCCCTGGAAGGCAAAAAAGTTAAGGGTTTTTATTACATCAACCAAGAAGCCTCTCAGATTGGGCTGCACATGAAGATATCATCTACCTACTTGAGCAGATAACTTGATAATTTAAAAGCAGACTGTTTGCTGTTAGAGTTTTGAAAATAGCAGCAAACTGCTTTTCTGTTTTCCTAAACCTGTTAATAAGCACAATATAGCTGCACTGTGGGATTACGATTTACATAGCCCATAAGTGGGCTTTGATTAGAGCTTCTTTAAAACTGCTTTTACTATCATTTCTCAAATAAATAAATTTCACTGAATTGATTACATTTTATTTCTCTCCCTCTCACCTATTTATCCATGTATCCCTAATGCAGAGGGAAAAAGTGAAGGGGGAAGAAAGAGAAAAAGGATCTCTTTCCTCTATGCACTGTATTTTCCTAGTTCTGAGAGGCCAGTCATAATTTAACTGAATTTGCTTCCAAATTACTTTACACACACACACAAAATCATTTATTTCATTTTATGTTATCACATCTAAAAACTCATATAAAATTAAAAATATGAAACAATTATATCCAATAAAACAGTTAACAATCATATAACATTTGCCTTATGCTAAGTATTTTTGCAATCATGTGATTTTTACAGCAACCATTATTATTTCTCTTTACAAATCAGAAAATTTGGCAGAGATCAAATAATTTACCATCAATTACATAGCTAATCCATATCTGCAACTGAAACAGAGAATGTTGGGTTTACCAAATGCAGAGGCTAACTGACTTTCTCATCTCACCCTGCCATGCTGTGTGCTGCCAGAGGTACCTGGATAGAACTTGCTAAAGGCTATAGTGACTGATGTCATGATCTATTTTTGATGGTAGTTTCAGGTGCCAGGGCTCATGGAATACTTACTAAAGGCCTGATCCCACTCCATCCCCACCTCAGGCTGAGTTGGGGAGTTGATTGGGCAAGGTGTGTGTAAGGATTCCACTACTTTTGCTGCTTCCCCTATTTCTCAGGTGGCTCAAAAACAGTTTGAGTTTCCCTACTGTTCTTTTGCATTCTCTTTTCCTAATCTGATTTTGAGATGAGAGGGGTTAAGAGAGGAGCATGAGCTATATCAATCTTATTAACAATCTCCACTACTGAGATGCACTCAGTTCTCCAGGGAGTAGAGCATACTGAATTATCAGTATCAGAGGATAGCTTAATACCTTCTGAAGTACTTTCCCAATGGAGCAGAATGGGGAGCTGCAAACAAGACGGGAATCAAGAAGGAATTAGCAAAATTTTCTATTTACCCAATTTTTCTTTTCCTTTTAAAATGGGGTTAATTCATAAGAATTATTCCCAATGTCTCAGGAATTTTTCCTGCAGTCTTAAAATGATTAATTGCCAAACTCCTTAATCATTTCTCTCAAAAATTTGAGAATCTTTTAAGATGTTATTTTAGCAGTTCTGCAATTTTTTTTTTTTTTTTTTTTTTTTGGTGAAGCATTTGGAGTTGTGACTTGTTCAGGGTCATACAGCTAGGAACTATTAACTATCTGAGACCAGAATTGAACTCAGGTCCTCCTGACTTCATGGTCAGTGTTCTATCCAGCTTGTTCAGAACTGGGGTCTACAGGAAGCAAGTCAGGCTTTTCCCTCTTTAAGATGGAATTCAAGGATGTTAAGAAATCTTTCCCAGTGCTCTAACTGCAGTACAGAAATTTTCATCTTTCCTCGTAACAAAATCAAGCTCACAGAACAAATATGATGTAAACATTCGGCATAGAGACAGACACAGACAAAAATGACATGGAAGCGAACTGTTTCATCTTTTCCAAAAGCCATTCTATAGCACCTTGTATACTCTGGCATCCTAGACAAAGTGAAAAAGTGTCAAAAGTTACCTAGAAACTTTTTCAAAAATTGCAAAAATTTCCAAGGCTGGGTATTTCCAGTGAAGGAAAATTTGTTGAGCGTGGAGATTAAGACGACCTAGATAAGCCTTCTCCCAGTTATTTGGGGTGTCCCAGATATAGGTAGGATTAAGGGAGAAAAGAATGGGACTCTTGCCTTGACAGGGAAGGGGAGAAAGCCATGGGAAACAAGACTCTTCCATACAGAGCCACCAATTGTGGAAATTCAAAGGAGACTCCAAAAGTTTGTAGTTGTAAACCAGTGTCTCAAGGTGTCTCAAAAGAATTTGTGGCTTGAACCCATCTCCAAGTGAAGGGGTAAAGTTTATTATTATTGTAACACCAATTGAAGAGGGCTAAGTTCAAAAAAAATATTTAGATTTATCAGAAAACTGGGAGTAAGAAGATAAATTTATAAAACATGAGAGATCAGATCCCCATGATACTTATTTGATAATTTTATGGCTTACAGGTAAGTTTGATAAGTGTCTATTCACTATTCTATCAGGAACTTGGTTATCACTGACTAATAACTTTTGCATCTGACAGTCAGCAATGTTTGTAAGACTGTAGGATGGTATTCCTAAGCTCAGGAGACTAGAATTATTAACAGCCAAGTTGTTAGGACAATAGTATGTAAGGTCCAGGGACTTCATATTACTGCTATATCTTCCCTAAAATGTAAGGGGGGAAATACATATATATATATATATATATATATATATATATATATATATATATATATATATATATATATATATATATATATATATATATATATATATATATATATAATATTTCTAATATAAAGAGACTTTTGGGTCATTGACAGACAGATTATTAGGACATTAGAACTCTAAGGTCAGGGTATCTCAAGACTATTGCTGTATTTCCCTTAGAAGGTACACCCTATCAATTCAATTTAGTCATCTTCATAGAACAATTCAGAAGTGAGTACATTAAAACCTCTTAAAATATAGACTTTCTTAATTTTCTCCTGGGCTATATTAGCATTCTAAATAGACTGCCTGATCCCTTTTTTATTCCTTTCCAATCCACTTCTCATGTGACTACAAAAAATAGACCTGCTATTGCATGAAGTCTATGCCTCCTCTTTGTTAATTACAAACCACTAATTTAGCAATAATAACAAAAACAAGAACAACTTTTCAAAGCTTGTTTGTTTTCAAAAAGGTAAAACCCACAATTCTTAGGCTGGCATTTTATATTCTTAAAATTCTGGATCTAAACGTTTCAAATTTATTTCATATTACCCTTCACACACTATTACACGCAGACTAGACTATTTTTAACAAACTCCAATAACTATTTTAATAGCTATTCTCCAAATTCAGTGTACACTCTCCATGAACTCCTTTAATTTGAACTCTGAGGCTATAATGCAACCCACATTATCTTTTCTTTGTAAAAGTCTTTCTCTTCTTTTGAGGCTCAGGTCTATTCTCGCCTTGTTCATGAAGTCTCCCCCAATTTCTATAGCTGAAATCCATTTTCCTTAACATTTCCTCAAGAACTTCTTATAATTCTTACTTTTGCCTCTATCAAATTATACATAGTACTATATTATTCCAGATCAAAGAAGTATTCCTTATCAAAATGTTATTTAAGTCACTTGAAAACAGTAACTGTAATTTTTCATTCTTTTAACTCTGGAAGATTTTGAGATAGCAATTAAGGAGACTTGGGTTTAAGTCTTTATTCTGATATATACTAGATGGGTGATTCTGGACAAGTAATTTGTCTCTAGGTACTTCATAAATGCTTGTTGAACTGATTTGACTCAAATATAAACCCTGAAAATGATACACTCTAAATAAACTCAAAAGTCATGATTCCAGGGGCCAGAAAATTTAGATAAAGTTAGTAAAAACATTTAATAAATATATTAATATTTATTATGTTTCATAGACTATGTTAAATGATGGAGATATAAGTTCAGACAAAAAGAAAGACAGTTGTTGCTTTTCAGTAGGTTACAGTCTATTGAGGATAAGCACTTAAAATAGAAAAGACAATGAGAAAAGACAATTAGAGGCAAGCAATTATAGTGAAGCATAGGGAATGAAAGATAGTTAAACTGAACTCTTTCTCAGAAAGAACTTTCCAGGGGGAACTCATTAGTGGGAGAAGATAACTATAGGACTAGAGGAGAAAGCAATTGTGTCCTGGTGGTACAGCCTAAAGAATGAAGCATAGCTGATCTCTTCTAGGTATGTTCAATTACAGAAAATCAATAGAATTTTTTAGAAGAGAATTTGTTTAAAATTTCAATGTGAGATACTCTTTCATACCCAATCTGTGATAATGTTTCCAAAACATAAGATTTTAATTACTTTAGGGAAACCTATAAAGCACAAAGCAGTCATTCTTTTGTTATCGAAGCTGGTCATGTCAAACAGGTGGAAAAGGAATAAAAACACTGAACAATTATGTTGTAGGACAGCCAAACCAATGTTTAATGAAGGAGTTCTTTCAGGTGGTGATTAATAATTTTCAGTTAGTGAAAGCCATAGTGATTTCAATTTAAGGCAAGTTTCTAAAAAATTAATCTAGTAGCCAACACCTAGAAGCATATTCCTTTATCTATAATGTCATCCTTCAGTGATGTGACTGAGAAGCAGAGGTACATCACTCTTTGCTGACATGAACCTACCCAAATTGTCTTTATTTTTTTTTAAACAAACTCCATAAAACTGGATTTAGCTTGAATCTCTTGTGATCTCTAGTGGTCAGCCTTTCAAAGTGTTCCTAACTTGATGCAATTTTTAATAAAATATTTTTAATTTTAAATAATAAATCTAGTCTGATAACCCTAAGATATCTTGTGAAGTTTCAAGCATTAAAATTTATATTCTTTTGGGCAGAGCACACACAAGTAAGGGTATGATTTCCTACATGAAATGAGGGAAAGGAGGTGGGGAGAAAAGGAATAGAGGAAGGAGAATAAAAGAAGGAAAGAGAAAGAAAGCCTTGGGGCAACTACCACTTTCCACAGATTGCTGTTCTTGATTTTTGAACAGGACCAATGAACTCAGAAAGGTGATATAATGATTTTCAAATGAATTAGATTTCAGAGCCCTCTGGGTTCAGTGGCAAGAAACAGATTTGAACAACTGGAGAAGGTTAATAGATCCCTGCTCAGTCTTTACTTGGTTATTGTTTGGGCTTGATGACTCAGAATGAATATAAATAATAATCATTTCTATTTTAGTCAGAAACCCCGAAGCCTTCCCCTCCCATACTGATTTTTTAGATAAACAAAACCATGTTTTTGGCCATAATTTCCTAGCTTTACTCACTGAATGGGCTTTACCTATGACAAACTGATATCTTGGAAGCAACTTAACTTAAAAAGGCCAAGATTTCCCACTGTATTGGGGATCTCTCCAGTTCTCCTGATGTAAATTTTACCATGGCTCACAAGTGGTTCTGGAAGAGAGAGTGAAGCTAGTGACCTTGCACAGCCCTGCCTCAGTGAAATTGAATTCACTTGTAAATCTTAATGACAACTTCATGATGACATTGTTTTTTTTTTTTTTTTTAAACAAATTATAAACAATTTTTATATTGTTATGTTTCTTTTTGTTTCTAAAACTCCTAGACAGTTTTCTTTTATGATTTCTTGAAATATGATATGCAGGATTTTGTTTCATCATGGTTTTCATGGTGTCCTATGGTTTCTTGCCCTGTTTTTCATGATTATATATTTTAATCACTTTTTCTATTTTTTCAGTCTTTTGACTTTGGTCTTCATGTTCTTACTTTCTGATTGGTTAATTTACTTCTCTTTATTACTTTCTTCTTTTTTTCCATTTGAAAGGGATGGCTTAGTGGAAAATAGAATAAATTTCCAGGATTGTTGTATTGTTGTAAGGATTAAATCAGATAATACTATAAAGAACTTGGCACAGTGCTTGGAATACTTGCAGTAGTTTTTTTGTTTTTTTCCTGAGGCTGGGAAGTATTAAGTGTCTGAGACCAGATTTGAACTCCCATTCTCCTGAATTCAGGGCTGATGCTTTATCCACTGTGCCACCTAGTGGTCACCCTAGTCCATAGTCACCATAGTCACCATAGTGACTTTGAGGGAAGATAGCTTTTTCTCTATACAATATAGCTATAACACTAATGCATCACTAAGTCCAGAGCTGTTTCCTTAAGAAATAGATACAATGCAGGGTGGAGCCAAGATGGTAGAGAGGAGACAGGACTTTATCTGAACTCTTTCTGACTTCATTAAGATCACACCAGATCAAGATTCTGAACTGGTTTTGGAGTGACAGAACACATAAATAATTGGAGTGTAACAAATTTCCAGCAGAAGATATTTGGGAAGAACATCAGAAATGGTCTGTTTCAATCGAGGAGGAGGCAGGCAGCCAAGTGCAGGCACAGCAAAGGGATCCAGAGTATTTATTGTCCAGTCACCTGAAAATCTACTAGGATACTCTGAGTTAAAATATAATAGTGTTAGCTACTGTGTCTGGGGAACAAACAAATGGATCAGCATATTATCTGTGAAACATCTAATGCAATACAAAAGGCAAGTAGTGTCTAATGTCTGGGCTAGTTTCTGGGAGATCTCTAGACAGCCTTGATATTTAGGTGGAGAAGTGATGAAGGCAGGAGAGCCACCATAAGGTGGTTATAGATGGAGTCCTGAATCGTCTCTGTGTCTGAGACTCTTCTGTGTCCTGGGCTGAGAGAGGCTTCTTCTCTTAAATACTTCAGTAAAATTATATCACTACAACAACTGAGCATGTGCCTACAGCCCATGACATCACCATCACATTAAGTATACATTTAAAGAACCATTATCTCACATTGAGTAGGTACTTAACTAGAAGCATTATCCTGTCCTTGATTTAAGCATACCTTTTCAGAGTTCCAGCTGTCTATATCTCCTGCTTTCTTTTGTTTTAGGTTTCTCTGGAAGGGAGGTGAAAACATCAAAAAGGAGTTGATCAAACCCTCCCTGAATTCTCAGGAAGGGAGTTGAAAACACCAAAGGGAAATGGGGAGTCAAAGCATATATTGTTAGCAAATTTTCTCTGAACTGAAGGGTTTTTCTTGAAACAGGTTTACAGAAATACATCATCATGGGAGGTATTACACAAACACATAGTAGCATAACAAAGGCTAATAGTGATGTAATAAACAGCATGAACCAACATGAGGAGTTATACATATCCATAAGTCCTAGAAGGAGGGTATATAAATAACAATCACACATACACCTCCTTCAGCAGCAAAAAGATAATCTAAAACCAATCTATTGTCCATTACTGCATGTGTCAAGAAATCCAATGATTCCTGCAAATTTTGAAACCCTACAACATGACTATATCAATGACCAAAATAACAAAAAAACAAAAAACAACAAAAAAAACATATGATCATCTCAATAGATGCATTTGATAAATAAAGCCTTTGATAAAATTCAATACTCATGCCTACTAAAAACACTAGAGAATACAGGAATAAATGGACTTTTCCTTAAAATAGTCAGTAGCACTTATTTAAAATTAAATCAATAAACATCATATGCAGTGGTGATAAATTGTAACCATTCCCAATAAAATCAGGAGTGAAACAAGATTGTCCACTTTCACCATCACTATTCAATATTGTATTAGAAATGTTAGCTTCAGCAATAAGAGAAGAAAAAAGAAATGTAAGGAATTGGAGTAGATAATGAGGAAACCAAATTATTACTCCTTGCAGATGATATGATGGTATACTTAGAGAACCCCAGAGATTCTGCTAAAAAGCTATTAGAAATAATCCACGAATTTAGCAAAGTTGCAAGATACAAAATAAATCCACATAAATCATCAGTATTTTTATACATCACTAACAAAAATCTAACAGCAAGAGATACAAAGAGAAATTCCATAGATTTAGAACTCAAGAAGTTTTCTAGATTAGTTGGTTTGATTCCATTATTTAATAAGCATGGAGAACTCTTCTGGTTACTGTTCTGTGACTGATGATGCATACTAAATGATTGGTGATTGAGGGAGTTGGAAAAAGACAGGTTTGTAAGGAAGTATATGATGAACAAGGTCTCTTGCTTGTAGGCTTTTTTGGTAATATAAAAACATGCTGATGATTTATGTTGATTTGTTTTATATTCTGCAACTTTACTAATGTGAATTGTTTCTAGTAGCTTTTTAGTTGTTTCTCTAGAATTTTCTAAGTATACCATTATATCTTCTGCAAAATTGGATAATTTGGTTTCCTCATTACTTACTCTAATTCCTTTGATTTTTTTTTCCTTCTGTTATAGTCAAAGCTAACATTTCTAATACAATATTGAATACTAATGGGGAAAGTGAGAAACCTTATTTCACCCCTGATCTTATTGGGAATGGTTCTAGGTTATTCCCATTACCTTTGATGCTTGCTGATGGTTTTAAATAGGTGATATTCATCATTGTAATGAAAACTCTATTTATTCTTATGCTCTCTAGTGGTTTTAATAGAAATGGTTGTTGGATTTTTTTTTTCTTTCAAATGCTTTGTCTGCATCTATTGAGATAATCATATGATTTTTGTAAGTTTAGTTACTGATATAGTCAATTATGCTAATAGTTGTCCTAATGTTGAATCAGTTTTGCATTTCTGATATAAATCCTATTTGGTCATGATGTATTATCCTGACAATAACTTGCTGTAATTTCTTTGCAAATATTTTATTTATGATTTTTGCATCAACATTTATTAGGGAAATTCATCTATTTTTTTTCTCTGTTTTGACACTACCTGATGTAGGTATCAGCACCATATCTCTGTCATAAAATGAATTTGGACTCCTGTGTAGAGGACCTCAGATAGTGGGGATCTCTGGGAAAATATACTTAAAGCAAGGATACTTACAACAGGGTATTTGATTGATGAGATTGATGAGTGTGATTGATGAGATAATGGATCTCTAGTTCACATATACTTAGTGTGATATAAAGATATAATCACTCTAGTTCACATATATTTAGTGTAATATATTTAGTTCATATAGATTTAGTGATGTAATGGTGCTATAGTTGACACATGCGCAGTGTGCTATTAGTGATGTAATTGCACTAAGTTATTTAAGGACTGAGAGGACTGGAGACAAGAGTATGAGCTCAAGCTCGATCTCATACTCCAGACTCTATCTTTGACCATCCTTGTGGTGGCTTTCCTGCCTTCATCATTTCTCTATGTAAGGCCAAGACCCATCCAGAAATCCTCCAGACACCTAGTCTGGACACTACACTCCTTCTTTCCCTATTGTGCCAAATAATTTGCATAGTATGTAATTAATTTAGAAAGAAGGTAAAAATAGCCTGGGAAGAAAAATAAAAATGTAAGCAAACAATAACAGAAAGAGTGGAAATGTTATATTGCAATCCACACTCATTTCCCAGTGTTTCCCCACACACACACACTGGTTGTAGCTATTTCTGTCCATTACTGATCAATTGGAACTGATTTGGATGCTCTTATTGTTGAAGAGAGCCACTTCGATCAGAATTGATCCTCATATAGTATTGTTGTTGAAATGTATAATGATCTCCTGATTCTGCTCATTTCACAGCATCAGTTCATTAAATCTCTCCAAGCCTCTCTGTATTCATCCTGCTAGTCACTTCTTACAGAGCAATAATATTTAATAATATTCATATACCATAATTTACTCAGCCATTCTCCAATTGATGGCCATCCAATCAGTTTCCAGTTTCTTGCCCTATGAAAAGGGCTGGCACAAACATTTTGGCACATACAGGACCCTTTCCCTTATTAAGTATTTCTTTGGGATATAAGCCCAGCAGGAACACTTCTGCATCAAAGGATATGCACAGCTTGATAAATTTTTAAGTATAGTTCCAAATTTCTCTCCAGAATCATTTGATCCATTGATAATGCCACCAACAATGCATCAGTGTCCCAGTTTCTCCACATCCCCTCCAACATTCACCATTATCTTTTCCTATCATCTTAGCTAATCTGACAGGTGTGTAGTGGTATCTCAGAGTTGTCTTAATTTACATTTCTCTGATCAACAATGATTTGAACACCTTTTCATATGGGTAGAATTAGTCATCTGAAAATTTTCTGTTCATATCCTTTGACCATTTACCAATTGGAGAATGGCTTGATTTCTTACAGATTTCAATCAGTTCTCTATATATTTTGGAAATGAAGCCTTATCAGAACCTTTAACTATTTTCCCAATTTATTGCTTCCCTTCTAATCTTGTATGCATTAGTTTTGTTTGCACAAAAGTGTTTTTTTTTTTTTTTAACTTGATCTAATCAAAATTTTCTATTTCATGATCAATACTGATCTCTAGTTCTTCTTTGGTAACAAATTCCTTCCTTCTTCACAGGTCAGAGAGGTAAACTATCCTATGTTCTTCTAATTTACTATAATCTCATTCTTTATGCCTAGATCATGGACCCATTTTGATCTTATCTTGGTATATGGTGTTAAGTGTAGGCCAATACCTAGTTTCTACCATAATAATTTCCAATTTTCCCAGCAGTATTTTGAAAATAGTGAGTTCTTATCCCCAAAACTGGGAAGTTTGTCAAACACTAGATTACTATAGTTATTGACTATTTTGTCATGTGAACCTAACCTATTCTACTGATCAATTAGTGTATTTCTTAGCCAATATTAAATGTTTTTGGTGACCTCTGCTTTATAATATAGTTTTAGATCAGGTACAGCTAGGCCACCTTCATTTGATTTTTTTTTAAATTAGTTCCCTTGAAATTTTTGACGTTTTGTTCTTCCAGATGAATTTTGTTGTTCTTTTTTCTAGGGCATTAAATAAGTTTAGTTTAAGTAGTATTGTCATCTTTATTATATTTGCTCGACCTATACAAAAGCACTTAATATTTTTCCAATTATTTATTTATGTGGACTTTATTTATGTGGAAACTGTTTTGTACTTTTGATCATATAGTTCCTGATTTTCCCATTGGCAGATATATTCCCAAATATTTTATGCTATTGACAGTTATTTTAAATGAAATTTCTCTTTGTATCTTTTGTAGTTGGATTTTGTTAGTGATGTATAAAAATGCTGATGAGTTATGTGGGTTTATTATATAACCTGCAACTTTGCTAAAGTTGTGGATTATTTCTATTAGCTTTTAAGTAGAATATCTCGGGTTCTCTAAGTATACCATCATATCATCTGCAAGGAGTTTGGTTTCCGTTTTACCTACTCCAAGTCCTTCAATTTCTTTTTCATCTCTTATCGCTGAATCTAACATTTTTAATACAATAATGAAAAGTGATGGTGAAAGTGGGCAATCTTGTTTCACTACTGATTTTATTGGGAATGGTTCCAGTATTTCATCATTACATATGATGCATACTGATGGTTTTTAATAGATACTACTGACTATTTAAAAAAAAAGTTCATTTATCCTTATATTCTCTAGTGTTTTTACTAGGAATGAATGTTGGATTTTATCAAATGCCTTTTATGTATCTATTAAGATGATCCTATGGTTTTTATTAATTTGGTTATTGATATAGGTAATTATATTAATCATTTTCCTAATATTGCACCAGCCCTGCCTTCCTGGTATAAATCCTACTTGGTCATGGTGTATTATTCTGAGGATGATTTTCTTTAATAGTTTTGCTAATATTTTATTTAATATTTTTGCATCAAAGTTCATTGTTCATTAGTTAGATTGGCCTATAATTTTCTTTTTCTGTTTTCAACCTACCTGGTTTAGGTATCAGTACCATGTCTGTGTCATAAAAGGAATTTGGTAAGATTCCTTCTTTCCCTATTTTTTCAAATAGTTTATATAGCATTGGAGTTAATTGTTCTTTTAAGGTTTGGTAGAATTCACATGTAAATCCATCTGGTCCTGGAGATTTTTTCTTGGACAGTTGGTTAATAGTTTGTTCTATTTCTTTTTCTAAGATGGGACTGTTTAACCAATTTACTTCTTCCTCTGTTAATCTGGACAAGCTATATTTTCGAAGGTATTCATCCATTTCATTTAAGTTATCAAATTCATTGGTATAAAGTTGGGCAAAGTAACGCCTAATTATTGCTCAAATTTCCTCTTCATTAATGGAAAGGTCTCCCTTTTCATTATTAAGACTAACAACTTGATTTTCCTCTTTCCTTTTTCTAATCAAATTTAGCAAGGGTTTATCTATTTTGTTGATTTTTTTCTTGGAACCAACTCTTACTTTTATTTATTAATTCAATTTTTTTTTTTACTTTCAATTTTATTAATCTCTCCTTTTATTTTTAGAATTTCAAGTTTAGTGTTTGTTTTTTACTTTGTTTTTTTCTAGCTTTTTAGTTGCAAGCCTAGTTCATTCATTTTTTCTTTCTCTATGCAAGTAGTCCTCTAGAGACATAAAATGTCCCCTTATTACTGCTTTGGCTGCATCCCACACATTTTGGTACATCATCTCATTATTATCATTCTCTTGGGTGAATTTATTAATTATGTCTATGATTTGCTGTGTTACCCATTTATTCTTTAGGATGAGATTATTTAGTTTCCAATTATTTTTACTTTATTTTCTCCTTAATTTTTATTGCATAGTGATCTCCTTTAGAATTTCAGGTCTTTATCCTAATATATGGTCAATTTTTGTATAGGTTACATAAACTTCTGAGAAGCAAGTGTACTCCTTTCTGTCTCTATTTAGTTTTCTCCCAAGATCTAATTTTTCTAGTGTCCTATTTAGCTTTTTGACTTCTTATTTGTTATGTGGTTTGATTTATCTATTTCTGAGAGTATGAGTTTGAGATCTCCCACTATTACAATTTTGCTGAGTATTTCTTCTTGAAGCTCTCTTAACTTTTCCTTTATGGATTTAGATGCTATACCACTTGGTACACATATGTTTAGTATTGATATTGCTTCATTATCTATGCTTCCCTTTAGCAAAATATAGTGCCCTTCCTTATCTATTTTAATTAGATCAATTTTTGCTTTTGCTTGATCTGAGATCAGAATGGCTACCCCTGCTTTTTTGACTTCACCTGAAGTATAGTAGATTCTGCTCCAGCCTTTTACTTTTACTCTGTATGTATCTGCCTGCTTCAAGTGTTTCCTGCAACATATTGTAGGATTCTGGATTTTAATACAGTCTGTTATGTGCCTCTGCTTTATGGGGGAGTTTAAACTACTAATTCTGTATTTCCTACCATTTTATTATTCCCAAATTATGCTTTTCTGTTTACTTTGACCCTTACCCTGCTTGTCAGTAATAGACTTATGAGCACCACGTACCTCACCCAGCCCTCCCTGTTTAAGATCCCTTCCCCACCTTAAATCTCTCCCCTTTTCTTAAACCTTTCCCTTTCAATTTCTGTATTCCCTTCTATTTCTATTTATCTTACCCCTTCCCTTTTCCCTTTTCCTCTCCCACTTTTCAATGAGGTGGGAGAAGTTTCTCTGTAAACCAAATATGTCTAATATTTCCTCTTTGTGACAGTTCTGATGAGTGTAATATTCACACTATGATCATCCCCCTCCCTCCTTTCTCTCAGATATAATAGGTTTCCTTTGCCTCTTCATGAGATGTAGTACCTCTATTTTTCCTTTTTCTGGTATAATTTCCTGTCCACATCTAGATCCTTTTATGTATTATAACAGTAAACCAAATTATATATGTATATTTTTTTGTATACACATAACAAAAATACAGTTCTCAAGAGTTCTTTTTATCTTTTTATGCTTGTATTGAGTCCTATATTTGGAGGTCAAAATTTTGTTTAACTCTGGGTTTTTCATCAGAAATAAATAGAATTCACTTATTTCCTTGATCTCCATCTTCCTCCCTGAAAAAAAAACACTCCGTTTGGCTGAGTATGTTATTCTTAGCTGCATGTAATGGGATGAAACTCTGAGTTGATGCACTGAGGTCAGACAACTGAGCACTTTCAGCTAATTGGACAATACTCTATTAGCCTATGCTTGGAAAATGGTCCTTCCCACTATTCTGTGCTGGTTCAATCATTTGTTGTATTAAGAGAATTGTAGGAGGGACTAGGGGTGGAGTAAGACTAGTCAGAGTCACTTTGGCAGTAGAGAGGATGAAGAAAGTTGCAAAGATCCTGTGTCCATTCCTTTCACTCCTACCCCTAAAGACAAAAAATAAAGACTAAGGACTTTTGCTTATCCTGACTCCTATTGATTCTAAAGTATTCGGTATGTTAACTCATTCTTCACAGCTGCATACCAACTTCTTTTGCCTTTAAGAATATCAGATTCCAGACTCTTTGATCCTTTACTATGGATACTGCTAGATCCTGAGTGATCCTTATTTTGGCTCCTCGGTATTCGAATTTTTTTTTTTTTTCCTAGCTATCTGTAGTACTTTTTCCTTGGAGTGATAGTTCTGGAATTTAGCCACAATATTTCTTGGACTTTTAATTTTGGGATCTCTTTCTGTAGGTGATTGATAAATTCTTTCAATGTCTATTTTACCTTTTCATTCTATGATATCTGGACAGTTAATTTTGATGATTTCCTGAAAAATAGTGTCTAGGCTCTTTTTTTCATCATGTATTTCAGGGAGTTCAATAATCCTTAAATTGTCTCTCCTAGATCTATTTCCCAAGTTGGTCATTTTCCCCACTAGGTATTTTACATTTTTTTTTCTATTCTTCCTTCCTTCCTTCCTTCCTTCCTTCCTTCCTTCCTTCCTTCCTTCCTTCCTTCCTTCCTTCCTTCCTTCCTTCCTTCCTTCCTTCCTTCCTTCCTTCCTTCCTTCCTTCCTTCCTTCCTTCCTTCCTTCCTTCCTTTCTTTCTTTCTTTCTTTCTTTCTTTCTTTCTTTCTTTCTTTCTTTCTTTCTTTCTTTCTTTCTTTCTTTCTTTCTTTCTTTCTTTCTTTCTTTCTTTCTTTTTGTGTTTTGTTTTGTTTTGTTTTGTTTTGCTTGACCGGTTCTTTTCTCCTTATTGAGTTATTTGTTTCCAATTGTTCAATTCTGAATTTAGTGTGTTGTCTTATTCATTTACTTTTGCTACTTCTTTTTGTATTTGTGCAATTGAATTTTTGAATGAGTTGTTTGAGTTGTTTTGTTCTATGGAATATTTTTTTTCCATTTCACAAATTCTGTTTTTTAATTAGTTATTTTCTTTTTCAATTTCACAAATTTTTTTTTCTTTTCTTTTTTTTCTATTTAATTTTAATTTTATTTTATAATTATAACTTTTTTTTTGACAGTACATATGCATGGGTAATTTTTTACAACATTATCCTTTGCACTTACTTCTGTTCAGATTTTTTCCCTTCCTCCCCTAACCCCCTCCCCCAGATGGCAAGCAGTCTTTTACATGTTAAATATATTACAATATATTCTAGATACAATATATGTGTGTAGAACCGAATTTCTTGGTGCACATGAAGAATTGGATTCAGAAGGTAAAAATAACAGTTTACATTCATTTCCCAGTGTTCCTTTTCTGGATGTAGCTGGTTCTGTCCATCATTAATCAATTGGAATTGGATTAGCTCTTCTCTATGTTGAAGATATCCACTTCCATCAGAATACATCCTTGTACAGTATTATTGTTGAAGTGTATAATGATCTTCTGGTTCTGCTCGTTTCACTTAGCATCAGTTGATGTAAGTCTCTCCAAGCCTCTCTGTATTTCTCCTGTTGGTCATTTCTTACAGAATAATAATATTCCATAACATTCATATACCATAATTTACCCAACCATTCTCCAATTGATGGACATCCATTCATCTTTCAGCTTCTAGCCACTATGAAAAGAGCTGCCAGAAACATTTTGGCACATACAGGTCCCTTTCCCTTCTTTAGTATTTCCTTGGGATATAAGCCTAGTAGTAGTATGGCTGGGTCAAAGGGTATGCACATTTTGATAACTTTTTAGGCATAATTCCAGATTGCTCTCCAGAATGGTTGGATTCTTTCACAACTCCACCAACAATGCATCAGTGTCCCAGTTTTCCCACAGCCCCTCCAACATTCATCATTATTTGTTCCTGTCATCTTAGCCAATCTGACAGGTGTGTAATGATATCTCAGAGTTGTCTTAATTTGCATTTCTCTGATCAATAGTGATTTGGAACACTCTTTCATATGAGTGGAAATAGTTTTAATTTTATCATCTGAAAATTGTCTGTTCATATCTTTGACTGTTTATCAATTGGAGAATGGCTTGATTTCTTATAAATTAAATTCAATTCTCTGTATATTTTGGAGATGAGGCCTTTATCAGAACCTTTACCTGTAAAAATTTTTTCCCAATTTGTTACTTCCCTTCTAATCTTGTTTGCATTACTTTTGTTTGTGCAGAAACTTTTTAATTTGGTGTAATCAAAATGTTCTATTTTATGATCAATAATGGTCTGTAGTTCTCCCTTGGACACAAACTCCTTCCTCCTCCACAAGTCTGAGAGATAAACCATCCCATGTTCCTCCAATTTATTTATGATTTCGTTCTTTATGGCTAAATCTTGGACCCATTTTGATCTAATCTTAGTATGTGGTGTTAAATGTGGGTCCATGCCTAGTTTCTGCCATACTAATTTCCAGTTTTCCCAGCAGTTTTTGTCAAATAATGAATTCTTATCCCAAAATTTGGGATCTTCGGGTTTGTCAAACACTAGATTGCTATTTTTATTCACTATCTTGCCCTGTGAACCTAACCTATGCCACTGATCAACTAGTCTATTTCTTAGCCAATACCAAATGGTTTTGGTGACTGTTGCTTTATAATACAGGTCTAGATTAGGTACAGCTAGACCACCTTCACTTAATTTTTTTTTCATTGCTTCCCTTGAAATTCTCGACCTTTTGTTGTTCCATATGAATTCTGTTGTTATTTTTTCTAGGTTATTAAAATAGTTTCTTGGAAGTCTGATTGGTATAGCATTAAATAAATAGATTAATTTAGGGAGTATTGTCATCTTAATTATATTCACTCAGCCTATCTAAGAGCACTGAATGTCTTTCCAATTGTTTAAATCTGACTTTATTTTTGTGGCAAGTGTTTTGTAATTTTGCTCATATAATTCCGGACTCTCCTTTAGTAGATATATTCCCAAATATTTTATACTATCGACTGTTATTTTGAATGGAATTTCTCTTTGTATCTCTTGCTGTTGGATTGTGTTGGTAATGTATAACAATGCTGAGGATTTATGTGGATTTATTTTGTATCCTGCAACTTTGCTAAAATTTGAATTATTTCTAATAGCTTTTTAGCAGAGTGTTTGGGGTTCTCTAAATATACCATCATGTCATCTGCAAAAAGTGATAATTTGATTTCCTCATTTCCTACTCTAATTCCTTGAATCTCTTTCTTGGCTCTTATTGCTGAGGCTAGAGTTTCTAGTACTATATTGAAAAGTAATGGTGATAGTGGGCAACCTTGTTTCACTCCTGATCTTATAGGGAAAGGTTCTAGTTTATCGCCATTACATATGATGTTTACTGAAGGTTTTAAATATATGCTCCTTATTATTTTAAGGAATAGTCCATTTATTCCTATACTCTCAAATGTTTTTAGTAGGAATGGATTTTGGATTTTATAATATGCTTTTTCTGCATCTATTGAGATGATCATATGGTTTTTAGTAATTTGATTATTAATATGATCAATTATATTAATACTTTTCCTAATATTAAACCAGCCCTGCATTCCTGGTATAAATCCCACTTCTTCATAGTGTATTATCCTGGGAATGATTTTCTGAAGTCTATTTGCTAATATTTATTTAAGATTTTAGCATCAATATTCATTAAAGAAATTTGTCTATAGTTTTCTTTCTCAGTTTTCAATCTACCTGGTTTAGGTATCAGTACCATGTCTGTGTCATAGAAGGAATTTGGTAGGACTCCTTCAATCCCTATTTTTTCAAATAGTTTACATAGCATT
Organism: Sminthopsis crassicaudata; assembly: GCF_048593235.1. NCBI lineage: Eukaryota > Metazoa > Chordata > Mammalia > Dasyuromorphia > Dasyuridae > Sminthopsis > Sminthopsis crassicaudata. The sequence goes on along the minus strand of NC_133617.1, from coordinate 207,996,188 downwards.
GGAGTTAGTTGTTCTTTAAATGTTTGGTAGAATTCACATGTAAATCCATCTGGTCCTGGGGACTTTTTCTTAGGAAGTTGGTTAATAGCTTGGTCTATTTCTTTTTTCTGAGATGGGACTATTTAGACTACTTACTTCTTCCTCTGTTAATCTGGGCAAGCTATATTTTTGAAGTTATTCTTCCATTTCATTTAAGTTATCGAATTTATCGGCATAAAGTTGAGCAAAGTAGCTCCTAATTATTGTTCTAATTTCCTCTTCATTAGTGGTGAGTTCTCCCTTTTCATTTTCAAGACTAACAAATTGCTTTTTCTCTTTCCTTTTTTTGATCAGGTTTACTAAGGGTTTGTCTATTTTGTTGTTTTTTTTATAGAACCAACTCTTAGTTTTATTAATTAATTCAATAGTTTTTTTACTTTCAATTTTATTGATCTCACCTTTTATTTTTTGAATTTCAAGTTTTGTGTTTGTCTGGGGCTTTTTAATTTGTTCCTTTTCTAGAAGTTTAGTTGTAAACCCAATTTGTTGGCCCTCTCTTTCTCTATTTTATGCAAGTAGGCCTGTAGAGTTATAAAACTTCCCCTTATCACTGTTTTTCCTGTATCCCACACATTTTGCTATGATGGCTCATTATTGTCATTTTCTTGGGTGAAGTTATTAATTATGTCTATGATTTGCTGTTTTACCCAATCATTCTTTAGTATAAGATTATTTAGTTTCCAATTGTTTTTTGGTCTATTTTCCCCTGGCTTTTTATTAAATGTAATTTTGATTGCATTATGGTCTGAAAAGGATGCATTTACTATTTCTGCCTTACTGCATTTGATTTTTAGGTTTTTATGTCCTAGTATATGATCAATTTTTGTATAGGTTCCATGAACTGCTGAGAAGAAAGTATACTCCTTTCTGTCTCCATTTAGCTTTTGCCAAAGATCTATCATATCAAACTTTTCTAGTATTCTATTTACCTCTTTGACTTCTTATTTATTTTGTGGTTTGATTTATCTAATTCTGAGAATGCAAGGTTGAGATCTCTCACTATTATAGTTTTGCTGTCTATTTCCTCTTGCAGCTCTCTTAATTTCTCTTTTAAGAATTTAGATACTGCACCACTTGGTGCATATATGTTTAGTATTGATACTGCTTCATTATTGATGCTGCCCTTTAGCAGGATATAATGCCCTTCCTTATCTCTTTTAATTAGATCAATTTTTTTTTTTTGTTTGATCTGACATGAGGATGGCTACCCCTGCTTTTTTGGCTTTGCCTGAAGCATAGTAGATTCTGCTCCACCCTTTTACTTTTAGTTTGAATGTATCACCCTGTTTCAGGTGTGTTTCCTGTAAACAACATATAGTAGGATTCTGACTTTTAATCTAGTCTGCTAACTGCTTCTTCTTTATGGGGCAGTTTGCCCCATTCACATTTATGGTTAGAAGGACTAATTCTATATTGCTTGCCATCCTATTAACCCCTGCTTATGCTCTTCCCTTTCCTTCCCTCTTACCCCCCACCCAGTTTTAAACTTGTGAACACCACTTGCTTTTCACAGCCCTCCCTTTTTAGGATCCCACCCCCACCTTAAAGATCCTCCCCTTATTTTACCCCTTTTCCTCGAAATTTCTGTATTCCCTTTACTCCTTCCCTTTCATTTTCCAATGAAGTGGAAGAAGTTTCACTATAAATCGAATATGTCTATTAATACATACTATGTTCATCTCCCTCCTTTCTTTCTCTCAGATATAATAGGTTACCTTTGCCTCTTCATGAGCTGTAGTACCACCACTTTACACTTTTTTATGATATAATTTCCTTTCCACTTCTAGTTTCTAAGACAAATTGTACATATGTTCTTTACATATTTTTTTTTTGGCAGAAGTATTGTTCTCAAGATTTCTTTTTACCTTTTTAGAAATCTCTTGAGTTCTGTATTTGAAGATCAAACCTTTTATGTAGGTCTGGTTTTTTCATCAAAAATAGATGGAATTCATTTATTTCATTAAATGTCCATCTTCTTCCCTGGAAAATGATGCTCATTCTTGCTGGGTAAGTTATTCTTGGCTGCATACCAAGTTCCTTAGCCTTTTGGAATATCATGTTCCAGGCCCTTCGTTCTTTTAATGTGGATGCTGCTAGATCCTGGGTTATCCTTGTTGTGGATCCTCCATATCTGAATTGCTTTTTTTTCTAGCAGCTTCCCATATCTTTTCCTTTATCTGATGGTTCTTGAACTTGGCCACTATATTTCTTGGCATTTTGATTTTAGGGTCCCTTTCAGTAGGTGATCAATGAATTTTTTCAATATCTATTTTACCCTCTGTTTCCAGAATGTCTGGGCAGTTCTCTTTGATAATTTCCTCGAAAATGGTGTCCAAGCTCTTTTTTTCCTCCCATTTTTCAGGGAGTCCGATTATTCTCAAATTGTCTCTCCTGGATCTGTTTTCCAGGTCTGTTGTCTTTCTGGTAAGGTACTTGACAGTCTTTTCAATTGTTTCATTTCTCTGGTTTTGCTTGACTCCCTCTTGGTTTCTCCTTGAGTCATTCATTTCTACTTGTTCCAGTCTAATTTTCAATGATGTATTTTCTTCACTCACTTTTTTTATATCTCTTTGTAATTGTCCAATTGAGTTTTTATCTTCTATGGAATTTTTTTCCATTTTATTTTTTAGAGAGCTGTTTTGTTTTTCCAGCTCACTAATCCTGTTTTCCTTGAGTTGTTTACCTTTTCCAGCTCACTAATCTTGTTTCTCAATAATTTGATTTCTTTATCCACTCTGTCTTTAAATGCATGGGATGACTTCTCCAGGCTCTCTTGCCAAGCTTCCCTTTCCTTTTCCCATTTCTCTTCCAGCTCTCTTGTGAGAGCCTTTTTGATTTCCTCTATGAGATTCTTTTGTATTGAGGAGCAGCTCATATCCCCCTTAGGGGATTCCTCTGGGGACAGTCTGTTTTTAGTCTCCTCAGTGTTTGAAGTCTACTCTCTCTCCATACAAAAGCTGTCAATGGTTAGAACCTTTTTGAATTTTTTGTTCATTTTGTCAGAGTAGGAATCAAAGAAAACAAATTGACAAGAGAAACAATTGGTCTGTTTTGCGGGGGATGGGGATGGATGGTATTAATGGGCTTCCTCTACAGACTGGGGGTAGGGCAGGAGAGAGCCACTAACAGAACAGCAATGACTGTACTGAGTCTGCGCTCTGAGGCTCTGAGAATGTGCTGAGTCAGTCCAGGTGGGTGTTGGGGGTGGCCTGGTTCTGAGAGACCCTGGCTTTCTGGGGTTTTAATCTTCACCTCTGGTGTTTACACCCTCTCCGCTGCTCCTGGCTTGCTGCCAAGACGGAGTATCCACAGTGGGGTAAAAGCCTTTTTGCAGAAATGGCAGAGATCATACCCCTCCCCCTCAGGTCTGAGCTGTGTGAGCTGTCTGTGTCCCTCTGGCTGCCTGCCCTCAGTCTGTGCCCAGTCTGATTGACCCTCCCCCGAGCAAACACAGACCTTTTCTGGCGACTTTCAAGGATGTCTTCTCTTGATGATTATTTGTGGATTTTGTGGATTTCTTTCTCGGTCAAGCATTAAGTCTGAGGCTTGTCATGAAGTAAGTTCTGAGAGAAAACGAGGAGCTCAAGCAGCTGTCTGCCTCCACGCCACCATTTTGGCCAGAAGTCCCAAATTTTGTTTTTTTAAGAAGTTATTTTCTTTTTATGTTTCACAAATTCTGTTTTTTTTTTTTTTTTTTTTTTTTTTTTTTTTTTTTTCTGGGAGTTGTTTTCTCTTTCCAGTTTATCAAATCTATCTTTTAATGAGTTATATGTTTTTCCCATTTCACTATGTCTATTTTGTGTCACTTTCAAGGTTTTAATGTCACATAAAAGCTGTCTATTGTTAGAGTTCTCTTTACTTTTTTACTCATTTTTTAAAAGTTGAGTTAAGTTTTGCTTTTAGAGTAGGAGAAATCAGTGCTAATTCACTTCTGCTGGGTCTGTCATGTAGAGTCTTCAGCAATGCCCTGGAGCTCTGTGCTGTCTGCTATGGTGTTTGTGGTCAGAGTCTGCTCAGCCACCCTGAGACTGCATTGCTCAGGGACTCTGAGCTGTCTGTGGTGGCATTTGTGGTCATCTGCTTGGGCATCTCTGCCTCTCTCCTGCTTCCAAGTGAAACAAATCTTCTCTGATCTGCTTCTTCCCATAAACTCTCTACCCAAAGGAGCTTGCACAGCCACATTGAGATGTCTGTGCTCTGGGGGCTCTATTCTGTCTGTGCTGGTGTTTGTGGTCAGCTGTTTGTGTTTTGCTGCCTCTCTCTCCCTTTTCTGATTGAAACAATTTTTTATGGTCTGTTTCCTCCCATAAATCTTCTGCTCTGGAACTCTGAGTGGTCTTTTCTGGCATTTGTATAGTTCCCCTGGCTTCCTCTCCACCATTTCCAATTGAAAAAGACACTTTTTTTTTTTGTGTGTGTGATCTTTGAAATTATCTTCTGCTGATAATTTGTTACTTTCTCAATATTTGTGGGTTCTGATTGTCCAGAGGTAATTCAGAGGCTGGATTTTGTAATTATTGTGAGGGTTGTAAAGAAGGTCAGAGAGAAACACATTTTGTCTCTGCCATCTTGGCATTTTAGGTCCTTAATGTTATATATTTCTAATTATGTGGTTCTGAGAAAGTCATTTAACCTCTCATTACTCTCAGCAAATTCTGGTATTTTAAGTAGCAGGGAAACATGAATTGCATTTTTAGAAATTTTTTTACTTGGATATTTCCAAGATAAATCAAATTACCTGTCTAAAAAAAGAATCTGAAAATGTAATGCTCAGTAAGAATGTTATGTAAGTAATGAGAATACGAATGAAAGAGGACATATTCTCTTTCAGCAGAAGGGTGGGGAATGGAGCACTAAATTTAACTTGACATAAAAGCAGAGGTTTCAGAGTGTTACTAGACCAGAAGAGATATAAAGAACTGATGAGTGTGACCAGAGTCAGATTAAATGTAATTGGGAAAATTTAACAATATCATGTAGAATAAGATATAGAAAATATTATATTTCAAAACTGTCTAAATGAAGCTTACCTACATCCTTATCCTTTTTTCTACTTTGTTGGGCCTGCTTTCTTTCTTTCTTTCTTTCTTTCTTTCTTTCTTTCTTTCTTTCTTTCTTTCTTTCTTTCTTTCTTTCTTTCTTTCTTTCTTTCTTTCTTTCTTTCTTTCTTTCTTTCTTTTTTTTTTTTTAGCATGATACTACTTTTCTAAAAACACAGGATTGATTTGTCATTTTTCCCAGCTTGTGGAAAATTATTTTCTAACCTAAACATACGTTTACTTTATTATTAAATTAATTTTCTTCAGTTTATACTGTCCGTCTAAACTGTCTGAGTTCATTTTGGATCTTAATTCTTTTTTTTTTTTTTTTTTTTTTTTTAATTTTTTTTTTTATTATATATATATATATATTTTATAATATTATCCCTTGTATTCATTTTTCCAAATTACCCCCCCTCCCTTATTCCCTCCCCCCGACGACAGGCAATACCATACATTTTACATGTGTTACAATATAGTCTAAGTACAATACATGTGTGTGAATATCATTTTCTTGTTGCACAATAAACATTAGAATCCGAAGGTACATGCAACCTGGGCAGACAGATATTAGTGCTAACAATTTACATTCCCCTCCCAGTGTTTCTTCTCTGGGTGTATCTACCTCTGTCCATCATTGATCAACTGGAAGTGAGTTGGATCTTCTTTATGTTGAAGATTTCCACTTCCATCAGAATACATCCTCATACAGTATCGTTGTTGAAGTATACAGTGATCTTCTGGTTCTGCTCATTTCACTCAGCATCAGTTGATTTAAGTCTCTCCAACCCTCTCTGTATTCCTCCTGCTGGTCATTTCTTACTGAGCAATAATATTCCATAACTTTCATATACCACAATTTACCCAACCATTCTCCAACTGATGGACATCCATTCATCTTCCAGTTTCTAGCTACAACAAAAAGAGCTGCCACAAACATTTTGGCACATATATGTCTCTTTCCGCTCTTTAGTATTTCTTTGGGATATAATCCCAGTAGTAGCGCTGCTGGGTCAAAGGGTATGCACAGTTTGATAACTTTTTGGGCATAATTCCAGATTGCTCTCCAGAATGGCTGGATTCTTTCACAACTCCACCAGCAATGCATTAGTGTCCCAATTTCCCCACATCCCCTCCAACATTTGTCATTATTTGTTCCTGTCATCTTAGCCAATCTGACAGGTGTGTAGTGGTATCTCAGAGTGGTCTTAATTTGCATTTCTCTGATCAGTAGTGATTTGGAACACTCTTTCATGTGAGTGGATATAGTTTCAATTTCTTCCTCTGAGAATTGTCTGTTCATATCCTTTGACCATTTATCAATTGGAGAATGGTTTGGTTTCTTATAAATTATGGTCAGTTCTCTATATATTTTGGAAATGAGACCTTTGTCAGAACCTTTGTTTTTAAAAATATTTTCCCAATTTGTTACTTCCCTTCTAATCTTGTTTGCATTAGTATTATTTGTACAGAAACTTTTTAGTTTGATGTAATCAAAATCTTCTATTTTGTGATCAATAATGATCTCTAGTTCTCCTCTGGTCATAAATTCCTTCCTCCTCCACAAGTCTGAGAGGTAGATTATCCTCTGTTCCTCTAATCTATTTATTATCTCCCTCTTTATGCCTAAATCATGGACCCATTTTGATCTTATCTTGGTATATGGTGTTAAGTGTGGATCCATATCTAATTTCTGCCATACTAATTTCCAGTTTTCCCAACAGTTTTTTCCGAATAATGAATTTTTATCCCTAATGTTGGAATCTTTGGGTTTGTCAAAGATTAGATTGCTATAGATGTACCCTTTTTTGTCCTTTGTATCTAATCTGTTCCACTGATCTACCGGTCTATTTCGTAGCCAATACCAAATGGTTTTGGTGACTGCTGCTATATAATATAGCTTTAGATCAGGTACACTTAGACCACCTTCCTCTGAGTTTTTTTTCATTAGTTCCCTTGCAATTCTTGACCTTTTATTCTTCCATATGAATTTTGTTGTTATTTTTTCTAGGTCATTAAAATAGTTTCTTGGGAGTCTGATTGGTATAGCACTAAATAAATAGATTAGTTTGGGGAGTATTGTCATCTTTATTATATTCGCTCGGCCTATCCAAGAGCACTGAATGTCTTTCCAATTATTTAAATCTGATTTTATTTTTGTGGCAAGTGTTTTGTAATTTTTCTCATATAATTCCTGACTTTTCTTTGGTAGATGGATTCCCAAATATTTTATACTATCAACATTTGTTTGGAATGGAATTTCTCTTTGTATCTCTTGCTGTTGCATTTTGTTAGTGATATATAAAAATGCCGAGGATTTATGTGGATTTATTTTGTATCCTGCCACTTTGCTGAAATTTTGAATTATTTCTAGTAGCTTTTTAGCAGAGTCTTTGGGGTTCTCTAAGTATACCATCATGTCATCTGCAAAAAGTGATAGTTTAATTTCCTCATTTCCTACTCTAATTCCTTGAATCTCTTTCTCGGCTCTTATTGCCGAGGCTAGCGTTTCTAGTACTATATTGAATAGTAATGGTGATAGTGGGCAACCTTGTTTCACTCCTGATCTTACTGGGAAAGGTTGCAGTTTATTTCTATTGCATATTATGCTTACTGACGGTCTTAAATATATACTCCTGATTATTCTAAGGAATAATCCATTTATTCCTATACTCTCAAGAGTTTTTAGTAGGAATGGATGTTGGATTTTGTCAAATGCTTTTTCTGCATCTATTGAGATGATCATATGGTTCTTATTAATTTGATTATTAATATGGTCAATTATATTAATAGTTTTCCTAATATTAAACCAGCCCTGCATTCCTGGAATAAATCCTACTTGATCATAGTGTATTATCTTGGAGATGATTTTCTGAAGTCTTTTTGCTAATATCTTATTTAAGATTTTAGCATCAATATTCATTAAGGAGATTGGTCTATAATTTTCTTTCTCAGTTTTCGATCTACCAGGTTTAGGTATCAGTACCATGTCTGTGTCATAAAAGGAATTTGGTAGGACTCCTTCATCCCCTATTTTTTCAAATAATTTATATAACATTGGGGCTAATTGTTCTTTAAATGTTTGGTAGAATTCACATGTGAATCCATCTGGCCCTGGGGATTTTTTCCTGGGGAGTTGATTAATAGCTTGTTCTATTTCTTTTTCTGAAATGGGACTATTTAAGCATTTTATCTCCTCCTCTGTTAATCTAGGGAGCCTATATTTTTGGAGGAAGTCATCCATTTCACTTAAGTTATCAAATTTATTGGCATAAAGTTGGGCAAAGTAACTCCTTATTATTTCTCTAATTTCCTCTTCATTGGTGGAAAGATCCCCCTTTTCATTTGTAAGACTATCAATTTGATTTTCCTCTTTCTTTTTTTTGATCAAATTTACCAAAGGTTTATCTATTTTATTGGCTTTTTCATAAAACCAACTCTTGGTTTTATTTATTAATTCAATAGTTTTTTTACTTTCAATTTTATTGATTTCTCCTTTTAATTTTTGTATTTCGAGTTTAATTTTTGGTTGGGGGTTTATAATTTGGTCTTTTTCTAGCCTTTTAAGTTGTAAGCCCAATTCGTTAATCTTCTCTTTCTCAATTTTCTTCAAATAAGCCTCTAAAGATATAAAATTTCCCCTTATTACCGCTTTAGCTGCATCCCAAAGATTTTGATATGATGTCTCATCATTATCATTATCTTGGGTGAAATTGTTAATTGTTTCTATAATTTGCTCTTTCACCCAGTCATTCTTTAAGATGAGATTATTCAGTTTCCAATTACTTTTTGGTCTATTTACCCCTAACTTTTTACTGAATGTAGCTTTTATTGCATTGTGATCTGAGAAGAAGGCATTTATTATTTCTGCCTTCCTACATTTAATTTTGAGATCTTTATGTCCTAGTATATGGTCAATTTTTGTATAGGATCCATGAACTGCTGAGAAGAAAGTATATTCCTTCCTATTGCCATTCAGTTTTCTCCAAAGGTCTATCATATCTAGTTTTTCTAATGTTCTATTTACTTTTTTAATTTCTTTCTTGTTTGTTTTGTGGTTTGATTTGTCTAAATCTGAGAGTGCAAGGTTGAGATCTCCCACTATTATAGTTTTACTGTCTATTTCTTCTTGCAGTTCTCTTAACTTTTCCTTTAGAAAGTTAGATGCTATACCACTTGGTGCATATATGTTTAGTATTGATATGGCTTCATTATTTATGCTACCTTTCAGCAGGATATAGTTTCCTTCCTTATCTTTTTTAACGAGATCTACTTCTGCTTTTGCTTGATCTGAGATAAGGATAGCTACCCCTGCTTTTTTGGCTTTACCTGAAGCATAATAGGCTCTGTTCCAACCTTTTACCTTTACTCTGTATGTATCTCCCTGCTTTAAGTGTGTTTCCTGTAGGCAACATATTGTAGGGTTCTGCTTTTTGATCCAATCTACTATCCGTCTCCGTTTGATGGGATCGTTCATCCCATTTACATTTACAGTTAAAATTACTAATTCTGTATTTCCTGCCATCGTATTATCCCCAGATTATGCTTTTTTCCCTTGACCCCCCTGATCCCCCTCCCCGATATTTAATTTACAGACCCCCCTTGTGACGCGCAACCCTCCCTCTTTTTTTTTTTTTAGGATCCCTCCCCCCTCCCTCCAAGTCCCTTCACTTATTCCCCTTTTCCTTTTCCCTTTTCCTCTCCCCCCTTTTAATGAGGTGAGAGAAAATTCTCTGAAAAACAAATATGTTAATTATTTACTCTTTGAGCCTCTTCTGATGAGAGTAAGATTCACACAATGATTCTCCCCCTCACTAAGTTCCCTCAGATATGGTGTATTTTCTATGTCTCTTCCTGGGATGTAGTTTCCCTCTTTTTTTCACTCCTTCCCCTTTTTCTGAACCGACCTCCTTCCCTTTACTACACCCCCCTTTTTTTCTTTTATATCAGTAAAATCAAATTATCCTTGAGTATTTTTTATATACCCACAACAGAGTTACAGTTCTCAAGGGTTCTGTGTACCTTTTTCTGTTTCTCTTCAGTCTTGTGGATGTAGATCAAATTTTTTGTTTAAGTCTGGTTTTTTTCTTAGAAACATATAGAATTCCTCTGTTTCATTGAATGACCATCTTCTTCCGTGGAAAAAGATGCTAAACTTAGCTGGGTAGTTCATTCTTGGTTGCAGTCCTTGATCTTTTGCCTTACGGAATATCAGGTTCCAGGCCCTTCTATCTTTTAATGTGGAGGCAGCCAGATCTTGGGTGACCCTTATTGTGGCACCTTGGTATTTAAATTGTTTTTTTCTAGCTGCTTGCAGGATTTTCTCCTTTGTGTGGTAATTCTGCAGCTTAGCCACAATATTCCGTGGTGTTCTTTTTTTAGGGTCTATTTCAGAAGGAGTTCGATGAATTCTTTCCACATCTACTTTCCCTTCTGTTTCTATTATCTCTGGACAGTTCTCTTTGATAATTTCCTGTAAAATAGAATCTAGGCTCTTTTTTTGGTCATAGTTTTCTGGAAGTCCAATAATCCGCAGATTATCTCTCCTAGATCTATTTTCCAGGTCTATAGATTTTCCCAGTAAGTATTTGACGTTGTTCTCCAGCTTCTCATTTTTTTTGTTTTGTTTGACTGATTCTTGGGTTCTCTGTGAATCATTCATTTCTATTTGTTCCATCCTGACTTTTAAGGAGTTATTTTCTTCTTTCACAGTTTTTAGTTCTTTTTGTAAATGCCCAATTTCGTTTTTAAATGAATTATTTTGCTCTATTGAATTTTTTTCCATTTCCCTAATTTTTTTTTTTTGAGAATTATTTTCTTTTTCCAATTCAGAAATTCTATTTTCTTGAGACTTTTTTATCTTTTCCAATTCAGAAATCCTACTTTCCTGTGTTTTTTTAACCTTTTCTAATTCACTAATTTTGTTTCCCTGCATCTCCTGTGAATTCTTTATTTTTTCCAACTCCAATTTCAGGACGTTGTTATTTTCTATCATAACTTCCCTTTCCTTGCCCCATTTTTCTTCAATCTCCCTCAATTTCTTAAGAGCTTCTTCTAGGAGAGAGTTATGTGATGGGGGGCAGGAATCGTTCCCCTTTAGGTTGTTATCTTCTGAATCTTTGCTGTTAACTTCCTCGGGGTTGGATACCCGCTCTTTCTCTGTATAGAAGGAATCTATAGTTTTTCTAGCTTTTTTGCTCATACTTAAAAAATGTTTTGGGGTCTGTCCCTGGGGTAGGAAATTATTTACTTCTTTACCAGCTTCCTCCCAGACCGGATGGATGCAGCGGCCCCCGCGCCCGCGCTAAGAGAGAGCTCTGGGAGAGAGTTCCCCACCCCCTCCCTGGAAGTGCCTCAGAGGTGATTAGCACTGCTGTGCTTTGAGGGCGTAGAATAGTGAAGACAGCAAGAAGCTCAGCCTATGTGTCCGGGTGGGGAGTGGACGTCTGCAGCAGGTGACGTGAGAAGCCCCTGCGCTCAAACTGGAAGTGTCTGCCAGAAACCGCGGTCCCTAGTTCAAAGGTTCCGCTTCTCTGGGACTTCCTGGAGCTGAGTTCCACTCCCTCCAGCTAAGCTAGGCCGTGTGTGTTGCCTTGGGCCGTATCCACCCACTTGTCAGTCTCTTAACTATTCTCAGGAGGTAGCTGAGGCCACACCCCCTGGTGCCGAGTCTGCCCCAGGGTGGGGGGGGGGGAAATCTAATCTGAGTTTTAAAATATTTTGGCTTTCTCTTCTGAACTGCTAAATAATTAGCAGAGAAGAGCTAACAGCCTGTGCCAGATTCCTTTACCTCAGTGGCTTCTCTGATCCCAGAGCCCCTCCCAGCGCAATGGGCGCAGTGTGCCCCTACCCCACCGTCTGTGCTGGTCTTTCTTATTCCTCCCCTGAGAACTGACCTTTCCTGTTGAAACTCCAGATTCTCTTCAGCTGGTAAGTCGTGCTTCCAGTCCTTGTGGTATCTATCAGTCCTGAGCTAATTTTGAGACTTAATTTATCTAATTGGTTGTGAGGGAGTGAGGACGTTCACTGAGTAGTGTGTTTCTTCTCCGCCATCTTGGCTCCCGGATCTTAATTCTTTTATCACGCCTTTTGATTGGTATGAATCTAAGTCTTTACTTAAGACATTATTAAATTTTTGAATGGTTGACAAGGCAAAGACAAATCCTGGGATTATTCTAACAGAGATTTCTTTCTAACCTCAGTCACAATCTTCTTATTCAAAAGAATTACATGAGACTTCTAGAAAGAGATTTAGACCATTTTTTCCTATAAATTGTCTTTGTACTAAAATAAATCTAACTTTGTGTCTACAAAAATAAAGTAACTTTTATGCATCCTACTTCTCAGTCAAATTAAAAAGGAAACTATGACTTTCCCAAATTAAAAAAAAAAATCCTGTTTATACTCTAAAAAATCCTCACTATAAAGTTGTTAGTGTTTTGCTGAAACTGGTGTCATATGTCTTAACACTTAACACATTTTCACCTTATGATAACAATATGGCATTAATAACTTTTATAATTCTTAGCTAATTCAAACATCTAATTTCATTTTCTTCTTCGGTCATGATGCTAAATCTTTTTTTAAAACTCTGATATCATCAGCCAGAGATGCATGTGAGAGACATCTTGTTGAAGTTATAATCATGGATTACAGCACTTTCTTTTATAACTCTAATGCACTTTTAAAAGTGTGGATCATTTATTTTTATCATTTAGATATGAAGTATCATGAGGGAAGGGAATTTGATCTAAATTCTGTTATTCTGCATTAAATTGTATTATTGTCTGCAAAATTAATTTTTGCAAAATTACTGCACATATGTATTTACTCCAGTTTGTTGTTCAGTCTCATATGATTTCATTTGGCGTTTTCTTGGCAAACATAATGGAGTAGTATGCCATTTATTTCTTCAGCTTATTTTGTAAATGAAGAAATTGAGGCAAATAGAATTAAGTGATTTTCACAATCACAGAGCTAATAATTGTCTAAGACCTGATTTGAACTCAAGTTCAAATACTCTCTCTATTGCACTTTATAGCTGCCCTGACTTAAGTTCTAATAAAAATTAATGATGTTACTTCTACTTCAAAAAGTTTTTTTCAGTAGAAACTTGGAAGTATAGACCTGATGAATTTAATTTATTTTTTTATTATAGCTTTTTTATTTACAAGATATATGCATGGGAAAATTTTCAAGATTGACAACTGCAAAACTTTTTGTTCCTTCTTAGAATAATCAGGAGCATATATTTATGACCGTCAGTAAGCATAATATGTAATGGAGATAAACTGGAACCTTTCCCAATAAGATCAGGAGTGAATCAAGGTTGCCCATTATCAGCATTACTATTCAATATTGTATTAGAAATGCTAGCCTTGGCAATAAGATTCGAGAAAGAGATTAAAGGAATAAGAGTAGGTAATGAGGAAATCAAACTGTCACTCTTTGCAGATGATATGATGGTATACTTAGAAACCCCCAGAGATTCTAATAAAAAGTTATTAGAAATAATTAACAACTTTAGCAAAGTTGCTGGATACAAAATAGATCCACATAATCAGCATTTTTATACATCACCAAAAATAAAATGCAACAGCAAGAGATATAAAGAGAAATTCCATTCCAAACAAATGTTGAAAGTATAAAGTATTTGGGAATCCATCTACCAAAGAATAGTCAGCAAAATATGAGAAAAATTACAAAATTACAGCAAAATAAATACCAAAGAATCAGCAAAATATGAGAAAAATTACAAAACACTTGCCACAAAAATAAAGTCAGATTTAAATAATTGGAAAGACATTCAGTGCTCTTGGATAGGCCGAGCGAATATAATAAAGATGACAATACTCCCCAAACTAATCTATTTATTTAGTGCTATACCAATCAGACTCCCAAGAAACTATTTTAATGACCTAGAAAAAATAACAACAAAATTCATATGGAAGAATAAAAGGTTGAGAATTGCAAGGGAACTAATGAAAAAAAAGTCAGATGAAGGTGGTCTAGGTGTACCTGATCTAAAGCAATATTATATAGCAGCAGTCACCAAAACCATTTGGTATTGGCTAAGAAATAGACCAGTCAATCAGTGGAGCAGATTAGGTACAAAGGACAAAAAAGGGTACATCTATAGGAATCTAGTGTTTGACAAACCCAAAGATACCAACATTTGGAATAAAAATTCATTATTTGAAAAAAAACTGTTGGGAAAACTGGAAATTAGTATGGCAGAAATTAGATATGGATCCACACTTAACACCATATACCAAGATAAGATCAAAATGGGTCCATGATTTAGGCATAAAGAATGAGATCATAAATAGATTAGAGGAACAGAGGATAGTCTACCTCTCAGACCTAGAGAAGGAAGGAATTTATGACCAGAGGAGAATTAGAGATCATTATTGATCACAAAATAGAAGATTTTGATTACATCAAACTAAAAAGTTTCTGTACAAACAATACTAATGCAAACAAGATTAGAAGGGAAGTAACAAATTGGGAAAATATTTTTACAGTTAAATGTTCTGATAAAGGCCTCATTTCCAAAATATATAGTGAACTGACCCTGATTTATAAGAAATCAAACCATTCTCCAATTGATAAATGGTCAAAGGATATGAACAGACAATTATCAGATGATGAAATTGAAACCATATCCACTCATATGAAAGAGTGTTGCAAATCACTACTGATCAGAGAAATGCAAATTAAGACAACTCTGAGATACCACTACACACCTGTCAGATTGGCTAAGATGACAGGAACAAATAATGATGAATGTTGGAGGGGATTTGGGAAAACTGGGACACTAATAGATTGTTGGTGGAGCTGTGAAAGAATCCGGCCATTCTGGAGAGCAATTTGGAATCATGCCCAAAAAGTTATCAAACTGTGCATACCCTTTGATCCAGCATTGCTGTTATTGGGCTTATATCCCAAAGAAATACTAAAGAGGGGAAAGGGACCTGTTTGTGCCAAAATGTTTGTGGCAGCTCTTTTCGGCGTGGCTAGAAACTGGAAGATGAATGGATGTCCATCAATTGGAGAATGGTTGGGTAAATTATGGTATATGAAGGTTATGGAATATTATTGCTCTGTAAGAAATGACCAGCAGGATGAATTCAGAAAGATTTGGAGAGACTTACATAAACTAATGCTGAGTGCAATGAACAGAACCAGAAGATTGCTGTACACTTCAACAACAATACTGTATGAAGATGTATTCTGATGGAAGTGGATATCTTCAACATAAAGAAGATCCAACCCACTTCCAGTTGATCAATGATGGACAGAAACAACTACACCCAGAGAAGGAACACTGGGAAGTGAATGTAAATTGTTAGCACTACTGTCTATCTACCCAGGTTACTTATACCTTCAGAATCTAATACTTAACGTGCAACAAAGAAAATTGGATTTACACACATATTTTGTATCTAGGTTATACTGTAACACATGTCAAATGTATGGGATTGCCTGTCATCTAGGAGAGAGAGTAGAGGGTGGGAGGGGAAAATTTGGAAAAATGAATACAAGGGATAATGTTATAAACAAAATTACTCATGCATATATACTGTCAAAAATTATAATTATAAAAGTAAAAAAAATCTTTTTGTTCCAATTTGTCCCCTCTTTCCCCCACCTCCTCCCCTAAATGACAAGTAGACCAAAACATGTTTAATATGTTAAAGTATATGTTAAATACAATATATGTATACATATCCATACAGTTATTTTGCTGCATAAGAAGAATCAGACTTTGAAATAATGTATACTTAACCTGTGAAGGAAATAAAAAATGCAGATGGACAAAAATAGAGGGATGAGAAATGCTATGTAGTGGTTCATGCTCATTTCCTAGAGTTCTTTCGCTGGGAGTAGCTGGTTCTACTCATTATTGAACAATTGAAATTGATTTGGTTCATCTTATTGTTTTTGAAGAGAGCCACATCCATCAGAATTGATCATCACATGGTATTGTTATTGAAGTATATAATGATCTCCTGGTCCTGCTCATTTCATTCATCATCAGTTCATGTAAATCTCTCCAGGCCTTTCTGAAATCTACCTGCTGGTCATTTCTTACAGAACAATAATATTCCATAACATTCATATACCACAATTTATTCAGTTATTCTTCAGTTGATGGGCATCCACTAAGTTTCCAGTTTCTGGCCACTACAAAGAGAGCTGCCACAAATATTTTTGCACATACAGGTCCCTTTCTCTTCTTTAAGATTGTTTTGGTATATAAGCCCAGTAGTAACACTGCTGGATCAAAGGGTATGCACAGTTTGATAACTTTTTGAGCATAGCTCCAAATTGCTCTCCAGAATGGTTAGATGTATTCACAATTCCACCAACAATGTATCAGTGTCCCAGTTTTCCCATATCCCCTCCAGTATTCAGCATTATCTTTTCTTGTCATCCTAGCCAATCTGACAGGTGTGTAGTGGTATCTCAGAGTTGTCTTAATTTGCTTTTCACTTATTAATAATGACTTGGAGCATCTTTTCAATACTAGAAATACTTTCAATTTCTTCATCTGAAAATCTTCTGTTCATATCCTTTGACCATTTATCAATTGGAGAACGGCTTGATTTCTTATAGATTAGAGTCAATTCTCTATATATTTTGGAAATGAGGCCTTTATTGGAACTTTTGATTGTAAAAATGGTTTCCCAGTTTATTGTTTCCCTTCTGATCTGATTAATTTTAAATCTGTGATAAAAAGAGTTAAGAAGCTTGCTTTACTGTTAAATACAGAAGCTTATTTTGCTGTTACATACATACCAAAAATACATACTGAGCAAATTTAATCATATAGATAAAGTGTTGCAGTAAAATTACTTAAGAGAATAAATTTTTAACTTGTTTTAGACTCATTTAGACTCCTTATTTATATAGATATTTTCTCATTTCATGCTGTCTTTGCCTTGTTTTATATTGTTGTAGTGGCTCCCTAATGGAGTAACTATTCCCTTGAATTCAAAGAAAATCAATAATATTATTAGATCTTTAATAACAGGGATCCAGTAGACATAATAAGCTAGGATTAAAAGCATTTATGATGTCATGATATAAATATTTCCAAATACACTATGCTATACTATAAATAGTTCCAAAATATATGTATCTTCCCTTTACTATAGACTTATGACAAAGTTATTTCCAAAATACGGAAATAATGTATGACTAATTCAATCTGTTCCTCTGGTTTTTCAGAATTCGATTCTTTTCTTCGTTATGGTTTTCTGAGGCTTCTTTCTCTTCAATGCAGTTTCTCTTCTGAGGTCACCAGGTCTCTTTTTCTCAACTTTAAGTCATTCAACCCATGAGTGTTAGAACAAATTCTCATTTGAATCCACAGATATGTCCATTCTTTCCTATTATAAATCATGCTCCTAAGCCTTCCCTTCCCTTTCCTGTCGTATTTTTAATATGGTTTCTTCTGTGGAAGAAATAGATATACTGTAAAATGCAATGATGTGTGAAAAGAAGGAAACCTCAGAGAGATATTCAGAGGTTACTCTACACACAGCTGCTTCCTTTCTTGAAGGGTTGGCAGATTTTCTTTTTAAGGAATACCTCAGACTGACTAATTTGTTGTTAGCCAATGACAAATAATTACTTTAATTCTATCGGAAAATATTTTTAAATCTAATCTTTCTCCATTTCCAATGGCTAGCCTCATATATTATTTTAGCTGTGAATTTCTTCTCCTTTGTATCCAGGAGAGCTACTCTCCTCATACCCTTTTATCTATTCACCTTTTCTTTGATTGTTTTATTAATCCCTCCATATTTTGCTTAGCCAACATGTACTTGCAAGTAATATATAAACCTTTGATTAAAAGAGTAGTCAGAAGGAAGATAAGTGGAAGAGAATTAGGCCTTCCTTTTTTGGCCTGAATGATACAGAATATTTTAGGTATTTGGAAAAATTTGAATCACTGATTAAAGGTGTGATTTATCTTTTTAAACTCAGATGTTTATTTTCATGTAAATGTGGTCACTGTGTTCTTTGAATAAATAATAATGAAGTAAAGAAAGTGATATGAAATTGTAGCATATAATTTGTATTTATTTATTAGCTATATCACACATATGACTTTGTAGTCAACACAGGTAAATAACTGTCACCTTTCATAGGAACATCTTCTTAATATGCAATAAGGAACTGATTTCAACAATTGGTTATCTGATTTAATTCTGAGATGAGATACTGAGGAAACAAGGCCAATTAGAAACAGAACAAGGACTATAAATTTAACAACCAATAAGTTTCTTGCCAAATTTTTTTTCTCTTGGGGCAGCTAGGTGGTGCAGTGGATAGAGCACCAGCCTTGAATTCAGGAGGATCCGAGTTCAAATCTGCTCTCAGACACTTAACACTTCCTAGCTGTGTGACCCTGAGCAAGTCACTTAACCCCAGCCTCAGGGGGAAAAAAGAAATTTCTCTTCCCAAAATACGTTCTTTAGTATGACACAATATGCATACAAATTAATAAAAACATAAACAAAGTGGCTCTCCATAACAAAGGCACTAATTTTTTTTTCATTTTCTTAAAGGCAAATTGGATAAGTAAAGAATCTACATTACAGTAATCACTACTGAAATTTGGTCTTTTCATCAATTTTTGCCTAACAGATTATTTACTTTTGAAATAAATGGAATCTGGCACTGTGGAATGGAAAATAATCTTTCTGGTATGTTGAATTCTGTGATAGTTACCTAACATATAAAAAAACTGAATTATGTTCAGTTCTGAGGATATGAAGCTGTGCCTTCTTCCTTTTATAATATAAAGTACATCTTTATGAATGTGGACTTTTATTTCCTCTGTATTCCATATCTTCTATAATTCTTCTACAACTATATTGTAATTGGAAAAGTGTATGCTAAAGTATGATCCTTATGCTTAAGAGTCATCAATGCAAAAATTACAAAGGGAATGCTTTCAGAGTGAATAATTCCATATGAGAGAGTGGAATATTTGTTAACTTGACTGGTTACCAAATATCAAATTTTTGAATTTTTTTTTTCCTTTCTGGAAGGTGATGGTGAGTAGATGGAATTATGACTTATGAGGGAAAAAATGCCCAAATTTATTATTTTAAAATATGTACAACTTTAACTTTAGCTAATTATACTTTAATTATATAAGAGAAGGCAATGTTTTAAAATTTTATTTCCTCTACCAACCAGTAGGAATGTGATTTCCAACATAAAGATCCACACTATACATTGGCAAATACAGAGCTGATTAAAAAGCACTCTCCATTAATAATTCTGTTTTCTAATATGTTGGATTCTTTGATTTGGATTCTTCATGTCTAAAATAATTTTCCTGAAATTATTTCATTTAACAAAATAATAGTGAGGACTATTTGTCTGAACCACCACAATTTAATATTGAATTTATAACTTGAGACTTAGTTGAAGACAATTTAATTTTTCTCTTATATTTCATTCTCTTTACTATTAAATAATTTAAAAGTATATGGTCAGTTCATCATATGGGCAGAAATTCATTATTTAAGGATCTAGGCCCTCTAAATAAAATAAATTGTATATATAATTACTTAAAGTAATATTGTTATTACTAAAGAGACCTTATTATGTTTCATTACTTTTTATGTCAAAGCACATGCTTTAACACTTATGTGAACATAAAATCTCACTGATATATGTATTACCTCCAACAATGCAGGTTTTAATTCATATAGATCTGAGTATTCCATATAAATCACCTTATTTTCACTAAAAACAATGTGCTGGGCTAAATAAATGTTTATTGAATGCCTACTTGCCTGAGTTCCATTTTTATTTATAATAAACATCATAGCTGATATAGCCAAAACAGAGGTCATTTTAATCTTTTCCCTTAGCCAACATCTTTTCTATATGTATTGATTTCTTTCAGGGTACCAGATATTCAAGTTTATAATGTCATTCTTATCCTCATTTATGCCACAATCTACGCAGTTACTGTAATTTCCATGCCATAACAGGCTTTTTAATCTGTTGCCTCTGTTAAGATTCTTACAAGGTGCTAAGTCTATTATGAATAGACAATTATTATCTAATTCAGTATGATTGATCTGACCCCTCAAGGAGATGTTATGGGACAGAACTTGAAACAAGGTACTGAATGGTATTGAGGAGACATGGTTAAATCTAATTTAGCATTGATTTAATCCTACAACAATAATGGTTTTTTAGTGATGAAATGATTGGTGTATACTCAGTGGACAACATGTGAGCAGGAAGCTCTCAGAGCTCTCGGGACTTTGGGAGATTCACAACTAGGATTGACTTCTGGGAGATTCACAAGGCAGAAACCCACAAGCCCATGATCTGGGAGGAAGATTGAAGATTCATTACCATTTCCACCATGATGCTAGCTGGAGACATTTGGACAAGAGCTCTCAGAAGTCAAGAAGAGAGATAGGCCTCTACTAAAGCTAACCAGGCCCCAGGAAAAGATTCAGGATTTTGAAGGACACAATAAAAGATCTGGACTTTAACTCCTGGCTGAATTTGAGGTGATTATTGAACTGAACTGAAACTAAGGCTGCCTCCAGAAGCTCCCCAAGAAATCTGCTCCAAGAGAATGATTATAATTTAGAGGAAAAAAAAAAAAACAACATTAAATGCCTCAACTCCCACTTCAACTCACAAAGTCAATAGCTTAGCTCAAGCACTCATCATCTCTCTTCTAATCTACTTCAATATCCTTCTAATTGATCTCATTGTCTCTCTCTAATTCATACTTCAAACAGTTGCCAAGTTAGAGTGGATATCAGACCTCACATACTCAGTCAACTCCAGTGGCTCCCTATGGTCATGAGACTCAAATATAAATCCTCCCATTTGGCATTTACCAATTCACAAAATGGCTTTATCCTACCTTTCCATTCTCAGAAAAAAAATTGCTTTCCTTTACTAAGATTATGGTCTGACTAAATGGTCCTTTCTCTTCTTTACACATTACACTTAATATTGTTTTTTTATGTCATTGCAATGACTGTTCTGATGCCAGAAATCCATTTCCTCCTCACATCTGCCTCTTAGACCTTTCTTTCTGGGTTGATAGCCAATATTTCCATTTGCAGTGTTTCCTAATCCATAAAATAGCTAGTGCCTTCCCTCCAATATTATTTTTGTCTATTCTGAATCTTTTTTGCAGATGCATAAATACATATATAAACATGTATGCATATGTATACATACATATGCAATAATTAGAAGATATAAAAACTTGTTTAGGATGATAATGAAGAGGTTCAGGGTTGTGTCCCCAAATGATGAGATTTGTCCCAAGGCCCCCTCAATTGCCCTAGGATTCAGTTCAGGGCAAGGAGTTGTGGGAACCCCTTTGGTTAGCACAGAGGTCATTTGTAAAGGAATTTATGAACCTGAAAAGCTAAACTGACAAAAAGAGATTTATTATTGGCATTGGGAAGTCAGCCTTTACTAGAAAGACTAAATTCCTTGGTGGCAAGGTCCAGACAGAGGGATATAAATTTTTTAGTAGAAAAATCCTATCTTATCAGAGAAAGTAAATAAGGTCTTATTAGGGAAATAGGTGAGAAAGATAAAGAAGGGATAACACTGAAGAGAATGTCATTTCAGTGAGTTGTAGCTGAGCAAGCTACTTTAGACCTTTTGCAAGAAGTGAGCCCCAAATTGTCTCTTTTTATAATTGAAACCTTAGCTAAAAGATGCGGGCAGCTCTTGGTGGGGGCTGAGAGCAGTTTCAGCTGGAATCAGAATAGAAAATCTTGGAATTGAATGAGTGTCTCTGGGTTAATTTCACATACATATATATATATATATATATATATATATATATATATATATATATGAGCAGGTCTCCAGGGGAGGGATTAGTGTTCCCTCCAAAGTCAGAGAGAGAAAAAAGAGAGTTTCAGGGTTCCCCTCATCAATAAGGCATCTAGAAATAAATTTGTAATATGTCCTAAAAATAAATGTTATATGAACTATGATATCTTCAACTTTCTGAGGTTAATCAGTAAAAAAGATTGTAGAGGCTAAGCAGCAAAACATAACTATATAGTCAAACCAGGTCTATAAATGTAGAGTCTAGGTAGAGAAAGATTAACCAGTTGCTGAGTGTTCTAACCATTTGAACTGAGAGCTCCAGAAGGAGCTATTGCTATTGTAGATTCAATCACTCTTGAAGGCCTACTCCTGATTCACTGGGGCTATGCTATGCTGGTGTTGAAGTGCACTGGACTGCTGCATTACACTGTCACATTGGTATTACAGACCTTTTATGCCAACCTGCTTCATTGTCTTTGGCTGGAAAACTGTCAGTGATGTGAAGAACTAGCTTATTGACACTTCAAAACTCCTTTAGCATAGAACACAATACTTTCCATAAAGTAGATTTTGCAGTGAATGATAGAGTAAGGGAGAGCTGAAGAATGAGAATAGATTGTCAAAAAGTAATGAGGTATCAAATTCTAAAAAAAAAAAAAAAAAAAAAAAAAAAAAAGTAATGAGGCTTCAATGACAAGAACACTATGAACTTGACTTTACTTTGATTTCTTATTTGTTTCTTCAAGGGAACTGGACTAATAAAATATTTATTTTTTCAATAATAATAAAATATTATTATTATTTTTCAAGAATAACACTGTATTATTAATGTATTTGCAAAGATAGTTGTCAATACTCACCTTGCAAAACCTTGTTTGCCAAATTTTCCTCCCTTGTTTCCCCTTTCTCCCTCCTCTAGGTAGGAGGCAAGCAAATATATTTTGAACATGTACAATTTTATATATATTTTCATATTCATGATGTGGCTCAAGAAAAATCAGTTCAAAAGGAAAAAAAAATTAAAGAAAATAAAGAACAACCAAACAAAAACAACCAAAGCGAAAATACTATGTTATAATCCACAGTCAGTTCTCACAGTCCTCTTTCTGAGTACTTATGGCTCTCTCCTTCACAAGACTATTGGAATTGGTCTGAATCACCTTAGCAATGAAAAGAAGCACATCTTTCAGAAGTAATCATGGTACAATCATGTTGTTGCTGTGTACAGTGTTCTTACAATCAGTTCATATAATTCTCTCCAGGCCTTTATGAAATCATGTTGCTGATTGTTTCTTATGGAAAAATAATATGACATAACATGTATGCACCATAACATTCTCCAACAGATGGATTCTCAATATCCAGTTGCACGATACTACAAAAAGGGCTGCTACAAACATTTTTGCACATAACAGTCCTTTTTCCTTTTTTTTATGATGCAGGCTTAGGAAAGAGAAACACTGCTGGATCAAAAGGCATGCACAATTTGATAGACTTTTGACCATAGTTTCATATTGCTGGCCAGAAAGATTGGATCAGTTCACAACTCCAACAACAATGTATTACTGTCCCAGATTTCCCAAATCAACTCTATGTCTAAATCACAAAACCATTTCGATATTACCTTTGTATAAGCTGCTAAAGTTAGCCAATTCCTATTTTCTGGCATACTAATTGCCAGTTTTCTCAGATATTTTTATTAAGTACTGACAGAATACAGTACAATCTGGGATAAATCCAGTCTTCTTTTTTTGTTAATCAAATTAACTTAAGGTTTTTCTATTTTGTTATTTTTTTTAATAAAACCATTTCTTAGGTTTCTTTATTAGCTTAATAGTTTTCTTACTTTCAATTGCATTAGTTTCCTCTTTCATTTTAAGAATTTCAAATTTAGGGGTGGAGCCAAGATGGCGGAGAAGATACACGCAACTGTGTAAGCTCCTTTCTTCCCTCACAACCAACTAGATATAACCAGCCTCAGAAATAGCTCTGGACTGATAGAATCCACAAGGACTGGAAGCACGACTTACCAGCTGAAGAGAATCTGGAGTTTCAACAGCAAAGGTCAGTTCCCAGGGGAGGAAGAAGCACGGCCAGCACAGACGGTAGGTTGGTGGCACACTGCGCCAATCGCACTGGGGAGGGCTCTGGGATCAGAGAAGCCACTGAGATAGAGGAATCTGGCACAGGCTGTTAGCTCTTCTCTGCTTATAATACAGCAGTTCAGAAGAGAAATCAAGCCACTTTAAATTTTTAAAACCAGATTGGATCTTCCCGGATCCTGGGGGTGACTCAGCAGATCTCAGCACTGTTGGTGTGGCCGACATAGGCAATCCAGGCTTTCACCTGAGGGTAGTTAAGAGATTGAAAAGTGGGCGGGGCGGTAACTCATAGTGCCTGGCTCCGCTGGAGGCTGTGGTACTCAGCCCCAGAAGTCCCAGAGAAGCGAAACCTTTGAACTAGGGACTGCGGTTTCTGGCAGACACTTCCTGTTTGAGCACAGGGGCTTTTCACGTCACCTGGTGCAGACATCTACACCCCACCGGGATGCATAGGCTGGGCTTTGAGTCGCCTTTACTTTTCAGTCTCAAATCTCAGGGAAACCGCTAGAACACAGCGCCCTCAAAGCACAGCAGTGCTGATCACATCTGAGGCACTTCCAGGGAGGGGGTGGGGAACTCTCTCCCAGAGCTCTCTCTTAGCTCAGGGGCAGGGAACCCTGCATCCATCCCGTCTGTGAGGAAGCCAGGAAAGAAATAAATAAATAATTTCATACCCCAGGGACAGACCCCAAAAGATTTTTTAAGTATGAATAAAAAGCCAAAAAAAATATAGATTCCTTCTACACAGAGAAAGAGCGGGTATCCAACCCCGAGGAAGTTAACAGCAGAGAGTCAGCAGATAACAACCTAAAGGGGAACCGGTCCTGCCTCTCATCACATAACTCTCTCCTTGAAGAGACTATTAAAAAGTTAAGAGAGTTTGAAGAAAAATGGGGAAAGGAAAGAGAAGCTATGATAGAGAATAACAACGTTCTGAAATTGGAGTTGGAAAAAATAAAGAATTCACAGGAGATGAAGGGAAACAAAATTAGTGAATTAGAAAATGTAGCGAGCTGTCGTCTCCAGAAGCTGCCGGATCACTCTCTGGGAAGAGATCTGCTGTGTCTTCTACTCAAATCTCTCCGACAGATTCTTCTTCCTGTAGCGTAACGTTGTCTCCAGGCAGTTGCTGTTAACTCTTGTCCAGAGAAGTGACTTCCCTTCCTGCAGAGAGCCCCGTCAAGCCTGATGCAATGCAGAGTCCTCTTCTTGAATCCTGGCTCTGAATCTCCTCCAGCTCTTATCCTTCTCCAGGCCGATCTGCTCTCCAGGCCCAATATTGTGTCTTTTATCCTCCCAGAGAATGGGCGTGGGATAATGCAAGGGCTTCTGGGAAGAACACCCCAGCCAATGAGCTTGCTCCTTCTATCAAGTCAACCTGAGTTCTCACCTTGTAATTGTCCAAAAAACCTGAATTCTCACCTTATCACTGTCCAGACAACCTGAGTTCTCACTTAGTAATCCTAACATCTCCCCCTTTCTTTTGATTTAGAACATAGGACAGTCATGACCTTGAAACATAAATCCGTCAATATGGGAAGTATTACAGATAATTACATAAATGACCTTGAAACATAAATCCATCAATATGGGAAGTATTACAGATAATTACATAAATTACATAAGCACATAGTAACATAGTAACATAACACATGCTAGAAGTATATAACATAATCATAAATTGAAAATTTATAAATGTCCATAAGTCCATTGTCCATTAGTCTCATCTTGTGTGAGGAAGTCCAATGATTCCTGCTGGTTTTTAAAGTTCTTTAACAGTCTTCTTATTTTCCATGCTCTTTCAGTGTCAGATGTTTCTTAGATCTTCTCCTTTATTTTGAGGTCTTTCTCATTTTCTGTCTCTCTCTGATGGACAAGGCGAATATGACTCGTTGGCACCCATCTGATTCCTTCTCCTGCTGAAGAAATACAAGCAAACCCTCTCCCCCAGGCAGTTAACCTATCTGGTCCCTTCCATTCACCACTTTCTGGATCTCTCCACATCACCTGGCGATTATCTAAGGACAGTGGAGCTGCTCGCACTGGACACTGCCCTTCTGGTGGGTTATAAAACCTGTCTGCCGGAGCCAGTGCATCTTGGTCAAAAATTAGAAAATTAATGGTATAGAGAACTAAATTTAGAAGTTCTCTAGGGTTACCTGTGGCTCCCCCTTTCTTTTGTTTTTGGAGGAGTGTCTTAATATCTCTGTTTCTTCTCTCTACTATTGCCTGCCCTTGAGGATTAAAGGGTATGCCCATGGTATGTAAAATCTTATACTGTGCACAAAAGTGTGTAAAATGTTTGGACGTATATGCAGGTCCATTGTCTGTTTTTATTGCTTGTGGCACACCCATAATTGCAAAAGCTTGTATAAGGAATTCAGTGACCACTCGGGCTGTCTCTTTTGCTGCTGGCATTGCAAATGTGAATCCTGAAAAGGTGTCTACCACGACATGAATAAAAGATAGACGACCAAAAGATTTATAATGGGTCACATCCATTTGCCAGATTTCATTGGGTCTCAAACCACGAGGATTCTTCCCTGGAGGGAGTGTAGGAGCATGGAAAGGAAGACAAGCTGTGCAGCTTTTTACTATGCTCCTAGCTTCCTCTCTTGTGATTCCAAATTGTAAACGTAAAGCTCGAGCAGCCTGATGATATTTAGAATGAGATTCTTGTGCTTCCTGAAATAAAGGACTACTGGCTAACATGGTTAGAAGGCTATCTGCCTTTGAATTTCCATCAAAAATGGGACCTGGAAGTCCACTATGTGAGTGGACATGCAAGATATAAATCTTGCCTGGATGTTTTCTCACTTGCTCTTGAAGTTCCTTAAAGAGCTGATAAATATTGGAGGCTGCAAATTTTATTTGGGCTGTGGCAATTCTTTGTACTACACCTACTGAATAGGCTGAATCAGTAATTATATTTACGTCTCCTGGGTAATAAGTAAGAGCTAGCATGATAGCAAATAATTCATTCTGTTGAGTGGATTGAAAAGGAGTCCTGATTACTCTCTTTATGGTTAAATCATGAGAGTATATGGCACAAATATTTTCTTTGGAGGCATCTGTAAAGATTGTTGGTCCTTTAAGAGGAACCTTAGAAACCTTTTCTTCAAAAATCCATCACCAATTATGTAGTAGCCGGGTAATCTTTAATGGAGATCCATGTGCAAAATTTGGAGCGGTGGCCAATAAAATTTGCCATTCTGGGATGGTCTCACAGCATACATTAATTTGTGCGTTAGTATAGAATGTGTATATTTTTTCAGGACTTATTCCAGATAATTGTGTTACTCTCTTAATAGCCTTTAATAAAATCCTAGCCACAAGCACTGGGTAAGGTGTAAGGCTTTGTTCTGGTTGTGCTGGGAGGTTCACCCACTCAATCACTCTGTCTCCTTGATGAAGGACTGCTGTGGGTGCCTCTTTTTTAGCAAAAACTGATATTTCCAAGGGTTTTTGAGTGACTCTTTCAACCACATTGGATAAAGCCAGTTCAACTTCTCTCAAAGCCTTTTGTGCTTCTTTTGTAAGCTGGCGTGGTGAATTTAAAGCACTGTCTCCCCTTAAAATGTCATATAGAGGTTGTAGTTGATTGGTAGTTAAGCCTAACACTGGACGCATCCATTGGATATCTCCTATTAATTTTTGAAAGTCATTTAAGGTGTTCAACTTCTCTGTTCTTAAAGAAAGCAAGTGACTTCCCTTCCTGCAGAGAGCCCCGTCAAGCCTGATGCAATGCAGAGTCCTCTTCTTGAATCCTGGCTCTGAATCTCCTCCAGCTCTTATCCTTCTCCAGGCCGATCTGCTCTCCAGGCCCAATATTGTGTCTTTTATCCTCCCAGAGAATGGGCATGGGATAATGCAAGGGCTTCTGGGAAGAACCACCCCAGCCAATGAGCTTACTCCTTCTATCAAGTCAACCTGAGTTGTCACCTTGTAATTGTCCAGAAAACCTGAATTCTCACCTTATCACTGTCCAGACAACCTGAGTTCTCACTTAGTAATCCTAACAAGAAAAGGTAAAAAAATCACAGGAAAGTAGGATTTCTGAATTGGAGAAGATAAAAAAGTCTCAAGAAAATAGGATTTCTGAATTGCAAAAAGAAAATAATTCTCAAAAAAAAATTAGGGAAATGGAAAAAAATTCAATAGAGCAAAATAACTCATTTAAAAACAAAATTGGGCATTTACAAAAAGAACTAAAAACTGTGAATGAAGAAAATAACTCCTTAAAATTCAGGATGGAACAAATAGAAATGAATGATTCATTGAGAACCCAAGAATCAGTCAAACAAAACAAAAAAAAAAAAATGAAAAGCTGGAGAATAACGTCAAATACTTACTGGGAAAATCTATAGACCTGGAATATAGATCTAGGAGAGATAATCTGCAGATCATTGGACTTCCCGAAAACTATGACCAAAAATAGAGTCTAGATTCTATTTTACAGGAAATTATCAAAGAGAACTGTCCAGAGATAATAGAAACAGAGGGGAAACAGAGTTCTTTCATCGAACTCCTTCTGAAATAGACCCTAAAAAAAGAACACCACGGAATATTGTGGCTAAGCTGCAGAATTACCACACAAAGGAGAAAATCCTGCAAGCAGCTAGAAAAAAAACAATTTAAATACCAAGGTGCCACAATAAGGGTCACACAAGATCTGGCTGCCTCCACATTAAAAGATAGAAGGGCCTGGAACCTGATATTCCCGAAAGGCAAAAGATCAAGGATTGCAAACAAGAATAAACTACCCAGCTAAGTTTAGCATCTTTTTCCATGGAAGAAGATGGTCATTCAATGAAATAGAGGAATACCATATGTTTCTAAGAAAAAAACCAGACTTAAACAAAAAATTTGATCTACATCCACACGACTGAAGAGAAACAGAAAAAGGTACACAGAACCCTTGAGAACTATATCTCTGTTGTTGGTATATAGAAAGTACGCATGGATAATTTGATTTTACTGATATAAAAGAAAAAAAAAGGAGGGGGTGTAGTAAAGGGAAGGGGGTGGTATCAGAAAAAGGGGAGGGAGTAATAAAAAGAGGGAAACTACATCCCAGGAAGAGGCATAGAAAATACACCATATCTGAGGGAATTTAGTAAGGGGGAGAATCATTGTGTAAATCTTACTCTCATCAAAGAGGCTCAAAGAGTAAATAATTGTCATATTTGTTTTTCAGAGAATTCTCTATCACCTCATTAAAAGGGGGGGAGAGGAAAAGGGAAAAGGAAAAGGAGAATAAGGGAAGGGACTTGGAGGGAGGGGGGAGGGATACTAAAAAAAAAAAGGGAGGGCTGTGCATCACAAGGGGGGGTCTATAAATTAAATATTGGGAAAGGGGTTCGGGGGGTCAAGGGAAAAAGCATAATCTGGGGATAATATGATGGCAGGAAATACAGAATTAGTAATTTTAACTGTAAATGTGAATGGGATGAACGCTCCCATCAAACGGAGATGGATAGCAGACTGGATCAAAAATCAGAACCCTACAATATGTTGTCTACAGGAAACACACTTAAAGCAGGGTGATACATATAGAGTAAAGGTAAAAGGTTGGAGCAGAATCTATTGTTCTTCAGGTAAAGCCAAAAAAGCAGGGGTAGCTATCCTTATTTCAGATCAAGCAAAAACAGAAGTTGATCTAGTTAAAAGAGATAAGGAAGGAAACTATATCCTGCTGAAAGGTAGCATAAATAATGAAGCCATATCGATACTAAACATATATGCACCAAGTGGTATAGCATCTAACTTTCTAAAGGAAAAGTTAAGAGAGTTGCAAGAAGAAATAGACAGTAAAACTATAATAGTGGGAGATCTCAAACTTGCACTCTCAGATTTAGACAAATCAAACCACAAAACAAATAAGAAAGAAATTTAAAAAGTAAATAGAACATTAGAAAAACTAGGTATGATAGACCTTTGGAGAAAACTGAATGGCAAAAGAAAGGAATATACTTTCTTCTCAGCAGTTCATGGATCCTGTACAAAAATAGACCATATATTAGGACATAAAGATCTCAAAATTAAATGTAGGAAGTCAGAAATAATAAATGACTTCTTCTCAGACCACAATGCAATAAAAGCTACATTCAGTAAAAAGTTAGGGGTTAATAGACCAAAAAGTAATTGGAAACTGAATAATCTCATCTTAAAGAATGACTGGGTGAAAGAGCAAATATAGAAACAATTAATAATTTCACCCAAGATAATGACAATGATGAGACATCATACTAAAATCTGTGGGATGCAGCTAAAGCAGTAATAAGGGGAAATTTTATATCTTTAGAGGCTTATTTGAAGAAAATAGAGAAAGAGAAGATAAACGAATTGGGTTTGCAACTTAAAAGGCTAGAAAAAGACCAAATTAAAACCCCCCAACCAAAAATTAAACTTGAAATACAAAAATTAAAAGGAGAAATCAATAATATTGAAAGTAAAAAAACTATTGAATTAATAAATAAAAGCAAGAGTTGGCTTTATGAAAAAGCCAATAAAATAGATAAACCTTTGGTAAATCTGATCAGAAAAAAGAAAGAGGGAAATCAAATTGTTAGTCTTACAAATGAAAAGGGGGATCTTTCCACCAATGAAGAGGAAATTAGAGAAATAATAAGGAGTTACTTTGCCCAACTTTATGCCAATAAATTTGATAACTTAAGTGAAATGGATGACTTCGTCCAAAAATATAGGCTTCCTAGATTAACAGAGGAGGAAATAAATTGCTTAAATAGTCCCATTTCAGAAAAAGAAATAGAACAAGCTATTAATCAACTCCCCAGGAAAAAATCCCCAGGACCAGATGGATTCACATGTGAATTCTACCAAACATTTAAAGAACAATTAGCCCCAATGTTATATAAATTATTTGAAAAAATAGGGGATGAAGGAGTCCTACCAAACTCCTTTTATGACACAGACATGGTACTGATACCTAACCAGGTCGATCAAAAACTGAGAAAGAAAATTATAGACCAATTTCCTTAATGAATATTGATGCTAAAATCTTAAATAAGATATTAGCAAAAAGACTTCAGAAAAATCATCCCCAGGATAATACAATATGATCAAGTAGGATTTATTCCAGGAATGCAGGGCTGGTTTAATATTAGGAAAACTATTAATATAATTGACCATATTAATAATCAAATTAATAAGAACCATATGATCATCTCAATAGATGCAGAAAAAGCATTTGACAAAATCCAACATCCATTCCTACTAAAAACTCTTGAGAGTATAGGAATAAATGGATTATTCCTTAGAATAATCAGGAGCATATATTTAAGACCGTCAGTAAGCATAATATGCAATAGAAATAAACTGCAACCTTTCCCAGTAAGATCAGGAGTGAAACAAGGTTGCCCTCTATCACCATTACTATTCAATATAGTACTAGAAATGCTAGCCTCGGCAATAAGAGCCAAGAAAGAGATTCAAGGAATTAGAGTAGGAAATGAGGAAATCAAACTATCACTCTTTGCAGATGACATGATACTTAGAGAACCCCAAAGACTCTGCTAAAAATCTATTAGAAATAATTCAGAATTTTAGCAAAGTGGCAGGATACAAAATAAATCCACATAAATCTTCAGCATTCTTATATATCACCAACAAAATGCAACAGCAAGAGATACAAAGAGAAATTCCATTCCAAACAAATGTTGAAAATATAAAGTATTTGGGAATCCATCTACCAAAGAATAGTCAGGAATTATATGAGAAAAATTACAAAACACTTGCCACAAAAATAAAGTCAGATTTAAATAATTGGAAAGACATTCAGTGCTCTTGGATAGGCCGAGCAAATATAATAAAGATGACAATACTCCCTAAACTAATCTATTTATTTAGTGCTATACCAATCAGACTCCCAAGAAACTATTTTAATGACCTAAAAAAATTAACAACAAAACTCATATGGAAGAATAAAAGGTCGAGAATTGCAAGGGAACTAATGAAAAAAAAGTCAGAGGAAGGTGGTATAAGTGTACCTGATCTAAAGCTATATTATATAGCAGCAGTCACCAAAACCATTTGCTACTGGCTAAGAAATAGACCGGTAGATCAGTGGAACAGATTAGATACAAAGGACAAAAAAGGGTACATCTATAGCAATCTAATCTTTGACAAACCCAAAGATACCAACATTAGGGACAAAAATTCATTATTTGAAAAAAAACTGTTGGGAAAACTGGAAATTAGTATGGCAGAAATTAGATATGGATCCACACTTAACACCATATACCAAGATAAGATCAAAATGGGTCCATGATTTAGGCATAAAGAATGAGATAATAAATAGATTAGAGGAACAGAGAATATTCTACCTATCAGACCTGTGGTAGAGGAAAGAATTTATGACCAGAGGAGAACTAGAGATCATTATTGATCACAAAATAGAAGGTTTTGATTACATCAAACTAAAAAGTTTCTGTACAAATAATACTAATGCAAACAAGATTAGAAGGGAAGTAACAAATTGGGAAAATATTTTTAAAAGTAAAAGTTCTGACAAAGGTCTCATTTCCAAAATATATAGAGAACTGACCCTAATTTATAGGAAACCAAACCATTCTCCAATTGATAAATGGTCAAGGAATATGAACAGACAACCCTCAGATGATGAAATTGAAACTATTTCCACTCATATGAAAGAGTGTTCCAAATCACTACTGATCAGAGAAATGCAAATTAAGACAACTCTGAGATACCACTACACACCTGTCAGATTGGCTAAGATGACAGGAACAAATAATGATGAATGTTGGAGGGGATGTGGGAAAACTGGGACACTGATACATTGCTGGTGGAGTTGTGAAAGAATCCAGTCATTCTGGAGAGTAATTTGGAACTATGCCCAAAAAGTCATCAAACTGTGCATACCTTTTGACCCAGAATTGCGGTTATTGGGATTATATCCCAAAGAAATACTAAAGAGCGGAAAGGGACCTGTATGTGCCAAAATGTTTGTGGCAGCTCTTTTTGTTGTAGCTATAAACTGGAAGTTGAATGGATGTCCATCAATTGGAGAATGGTTGGGTAAATTGTGGTATATGGAGGTTATGGAATATTATTGCTCTGTAAGAAATGACCAGCAGGGGGAATATAGAGAGGCTTGGAGAGACTTAAATCAATTGTTGCTGAGTGAAATGAGCAGAACCAGAAAATCACTATACACTTCAACAACAATACTGTATGAGGATGTATTCTGATGGAAGTGAAAATCTTCAACATAAGAAGATCCAACTCACTTCCAGTTGATCAATGATGGACAGAAATAACTACACCCAGAGAAGGAACACTGGGAAGTGAATGTAAATTGTTAGCACTACTGTCTATATACCCAGGTTACTTATACCTTCGGAAGCTAATAATTAATGTGCAACAAGAAAATGGTATTTACACACATATATTGTATCTAGGTTATATTGTAACACATGTAAAATATATGGGATTACCTGTCATTGGGGGGAAGGAGTGGAGGGAGGGAGGGGATAATTTGGAAAAATGAATAAAAAATAAATAAATAAATAAATAAAAATAAAAATTAAAAAAAAAAGAATTTCAAATTTGATAGTTAATTGGGAATTTTAAACTTTTTCTTTTTCTAGCTCTTTTAGTATCGTGCCCACTTCATTAGTCTTTTCTTATTTATCTTCTGCAAATAAGTGCATGTGATATAAAATTTTCCCTGAGAACTGCTTTAGCAGTATATTTATATAGTATATTTCGCAGTATATTGCCTCATTATTGCCATTCTCTTGAACGTAGTTCTTGTTTTGTTCTATGATTTGATGTTTCAGCCACCTCTTCTTTAGAATCAGGTTATTTAGTTTCCAATTAATTTTTGGTCTGTTATTCCCTGACCCTTTATTACATGCAATTTTCATTGCATCATCTGGAAAATATCCATTAACTATTTCTGCTTTTCTGCATTTGATTTTGTGGATTTTATGCCCTAAAAAACATGGACAGTTTTTGTGTAGGTTCCATGTGCTATTAAGGAAAAAAAAAAAAAAAAGTAATTTTCTGTCCCCATTCAGTTTTTCTCCAAAAGGCTATCATACTTAACATTTCTAAAATTCTATTAAATCCTTAAGTTTTTATTTTTTTCTATGTTTCAAATTCTCTGCTTCTTAATGAGCAGTGTTGAATTTCCCCACTAGTCTAATTTTGTTCTCTATTTCTTATTGCAGCTCTCTTAAATTTTCCTCTAAGAGTGTAAATGGTATACCACTTGGTACATATATGTTCACTATTGATATTACTTCATTATTTACAATACCTTTAGCAATATGTAGTTTTCTTCCTTATATCTTTTAATTAGATCTATTTTCGTTTTTGCTTGATCTGAAATCAGGATTGCTACCACTGTTTTTTTTTTGTTGTTGTTGTTGTTTTTGTTTTTGTTTTTTTACTTCAGCCAACGAATAATAGATTCTGCTCTAGCCTTTTACCTTTAGTCTATATGTTATACTCTGCTTTAAATATGTTTTTTATAAGCAACATATTTTAGGATTCTGACTTTTAATCCAGTCTACTATCTATTTCCATTTTATGGGAGAAATCATCACATTCACATGCACAGATAAAATTACTAACTCCATATTTCCTGTCAACTTATTTTTCCCCAAGTTAAATTTTTCTCTTTCCTTTTTCTTTCCCTCTCACCAGTGTTTTGCTTCTGATTATAGCCTCCTTTAATCTGCTCTCCCTTTTTATAGCACCTCCTTTCTTATTCCTTTCCCCTTCTACTTCTGTTCTCCCTGTTATTAGTCTTCTCTTTATTTTCCCCTTTCTCCTCCTACTTGCCTATAGGAAAAGACAAGTTTCTATATAAAAGTAAACATATTCTCTCTTTGAGCTTAATCTAAGAAGAGTAACATTCATACAATGTTCCACTCTCCCTTCTTTCCTTCAAGTATAATAAGTCTTTTTGCCTTATCAGGTTAATATAATTTATCCTTCCTTATATCTCCCCTTTGCTCTTTCTCCACTACAATACTTTTTCCACTGCTACTTGTTTTTTTTTTTTTTTTTTTTAATACCATCACAGTAAAATCAAATTATATTCCTAACAAAGATACAATTCTCGAGTTAAACATAACATCGTCCCATATAGCGATATAAAAATTTTAACCTTTAAACATGTATTTTTTTCTTTTCCTTCCTTTTTTGCCTTTTTTATGCTTCTCTTGAGTTCTGTATTTGAAGATCAAATTCTCTCTTCAATTCTGGTCTTTTCATAAAAAATAAATGAAAATCCCTTATTTCATTGAATATACACCTTTCTCCCTGAAATATGATGCTTAATTTTCCTGGATGGTTGATTCTTGGCTGCAGCCCAACTTCCCCTGCCCTACAGGATATCCTAGTTCAGGCTCTTCCATCCTTTAATGTGGAAACTGCTATTTCCTTGGTAATACTGATTGTGGCTCCTTAATATTTGAATTATTTCTTTCTGCTTGCTTGCAATATTTTCTCCTGGATCTGATATTTCTGGAATTTTGCTACAATATTCCCTGGAGTTTTCATTTTTAGATCTCTTTTAGGAGGTGATTGGTGAAATCTTTCAGTGTCTTTTTTACCCTCTGGTACTAGGACAT
Organism: Sminthopsis crassicaudata; assembly: GCF_048593235.1. Classification (NCBI taxonomy): domain Eukaryota; kingdom Metazoa; phylum Chordata; class Mammalia; order Dasyuromorphia; family Dasyuridae; genus Sminthopsis; species Sminthopsis crassicaudata. The sequence continues at coordinate 207,960,527 of NC_133617.1, read as the reverse complement.
CAAATATGTTTCCCTTTTTGATTTCTTGAAATATGTTGTTTAGGCTCTTTTTTCATTGTACTTTTCAGCTCATCCAACAATTCTTAGGTTGTCTCAATTGGGTGTATTTTCCAGGCCAGTTGTTTGTTTGTTTTTTTCCCATAATCTATTCTAAATTTTTTTCTAATTTTTTTCTTTTTCTTTTTTTTTTTTTTTTTTGTTTGACTGATTCTTGATATCTCATTGAATCATTCACTTCCATTTTTCAATTCTGATTTTTAGTGATTTTTTTTTTTTCATTTGGCTTTTTTATCTCCTTTTGCATTTGGCCAATTGAATGTTTAAAAGAGTTGTTTTGTTCATTGATTTTTTTTTTTTTCCATTTCACCAAAACTATTTTTAAGGAATGATTTTCTTCAGACAATTTCTATTTCCTTTTCCAGAACTCTCATTTCCTTTTCCTATTTTTCTTATTGCTTTCTTTCATGAAACTTTGCAAATTGTTCCAAGAGAGCCTTTTATGATGTAAATCAACTAATACCTCTCTTTGAGGCTTCATCTGGAAAAACTATCAGCTGCCCTGGGACCAAATCTTTGACTTCTTTCCTGTGCTGAGTGTGCATGGGTAAGTTTTCCTTGTTAAGTTGGGATTTAGAGGCTTGCTATTTCCCTTCTGTGTTTGTGATCTAGTCTGCCATCTAGTCTGCCAATCTACTAGCTTCTGAATCAGGACAGAGTAGCAAAAACTGCTTTTTTGGCTAAGAACCTCCCACTAGATTCCTTCTTTACATGGAGGCCTCTCTTCCCTGAATCTCCCTGTGTTGTAGCTGTGCTGGGTTAAAAACTCTACTCAGCCTGATTGAGACTGAACTTCCCACAGGATTTCTCCCAAAATATCTTCTGGTGGAATTTTGTTCACTTCAATTATTTTGGGGTTCTCTCACTCGAAAACATTTTTGGTCTTATTCTTGTGTTGTTCTGAGAGAAGCCAGAAGAGCTCAAAGAAAGACTTATTTAGTCTCCATCATCTTGGCTTTGGCCTTTTGAAATATCTCTTTGGTGTTGCTATTAGGAGAGTGCTGGAACTAGAATTCAATAAAATCTGAAATACTCATTTCTTTGAGTACTCAGTAATGGAGAAAAAAAAAATTAACCTGGCTGGATTGAAGGCTGTGATATTTAACATTAAGAACAAATTCTTATAATTTTAAAATGAATGTAGAATAAAAAGGATAATTATTCCAATAACATAAAGAGGGTGAAACATATTCTTAGAAAAGAAACAAATTGTGTGGTACGGAAATGGTGAGGGAACACCATTTTAATAAAAAAAGCTGGAAAGAGCTCTAGAGAAAAGCAAAGTTTATTGTACATTCTCTCGAGAAGGGCGTCCCACCCTTCTAGTAGACAATGGAAGAGAGGAAGCACCTCCTGTGGGCAGGACAGCACCTTTAATCCCTAATGCAAAACGCCCCCTCCCACCACTGACCCTCATCCTCATTGGCTGAGAGTCTTACATTCTAAATGTGAGATCTACCCATGAAATTGAACTTGACCAATAAGTACATGGTTGCCCATATTTGGATGAAATAGGGAGATGATATCATAGGAGGGGAAGGCAATGCCCTTTGTTCGAACTTCAGAGTCCTTCAGGCCTACTTGAACTCTGAAGTAGATGAAGCTTTACTCGATTTTCACAACTGTCTTGAAAGATCTCACCTCATCTCATTCAAAATGATACCTTGTTCTGGTAAACTGATAGATAATTTAACTGAGACTCAGCTTAACATTTATAATTGGAAGAAGCAACTTACATCCTAAGTCATTTTTAAAAAGATATAATTTGACTCTGCAAGTCCTATTGTCCGATCAGGGAGAAACCTGACAGGGACTTCCCTGGGAAGTTAGATGATTAAATTGATAAGAGTGCTAGCCCAGGATTCTGAAGTAACTTAGCTCAAATATACTTTCAGATGCTTATTATCTGGGTATTCCTTAGCAAGTCATTTTACCCTGTTTTCTTTAATTCCTCATTTGTAAAATGAAGTGGATAAGGCAAAGGCAAACCACTCCAAATTCTTTCCCAAGAAAACCACAAATACAGGCAGAGAGAGTCAGAAATGACTGAAATACTAACCACAATTGATTTTGTATTCTAATGGAGATGCACAACACATATAAGGAAGGGCCAGAAAAAGAAAATTTCAACTGGGAAATTATAAAATGTTTTTGACAATTCTTACCTCCAAGAACTGAAATTTCTCTGACTTCCGCACCATGCTGCAGAAAGCTTTATATTAGAACAGTTCTTCAAGATCCTGTAACTCTTACTCTACCTCACTATCATCTGTCTCTTTTATTGAAGTCAGGAGGCATGAATTCTAACATCCATTTAACAAGGAACTCAGCTCAGAGTATCTCCTTATTTCTTACTTGTTTGAGTCACTGTGATTCCTTCTCTTTATTTTTTCATCATGTCCTTGACTTAGGTACCTCCTAGTACCTTTTCAGCTTTCTTTTGGGTGTTGTCTACACCTATTTTATTGCAAATCCCTTGAGGGCAGGGACTTTTCTGTTGGTATTTGTATTTTTTTGCCCATACCACATGATAGGTGCTTAAAATGTTTAAGTAAATTTCTGACTCTTTTTGTCTGTTTCCCCAACACCTGATAAAAAGCTTTCACTCTATTAATGCTTAATAAATGTTACTTCATTGACTCAAATACAGATAAGAACAAATGACATAGCTTCTAAAACACTAATTTTGCCTTAATATGTAAGAACATTTCATAAGAATTAGAAAAGTCAGGATCAAAAAGCTAAGACACTAAATGAAATAAAAGAATATTAAACTAAATAAGAATAGAAATAAAAGTAGGATTTTTTTTAAAAGTGGTCTATTTTTAACTGAAAACCTTGAAGCCAAGGCCCAAGTAATACTTACTGGGTATATTGTGGAAACAAAATTCATTTTCAGGTATGGATTGAATGAGATAACTATTGAGCTCCTGTCTCACTTTTAAATTGCATGATTCTGTGAATTATGGTAGAGAAAACATAATAGGACGCAAATTAGGATATTTTTGTGTGTGGAAAAGGACTCAAAATATAACAGTGGGCAAGGAAAGAAAGGTTAGAAGAGATGGGGTAGGTAGAATTGGCAGGCTTTGGTATTTAGTTGAATGCATGAGATGTAGAAATTACTAGCACTGACTATATAATAATGGATGCATGGAGAGCTAAAGATGTTAGGGAAAAGAAGTGTTTTTCAGGGAAAAGATGACTTAAGTTTTAGATGATTGTTAGTTTACTAAGTCACAACTTTAAACTTTACAAAAAGTCAGAAAACATCACCAAGCCTCTCATGTTCCAGTTATTTTGATCTATCAACTACCATACTGTCATCAATAGTACAGCTAATTTACAGATAAAATAACAGGTAGCAGGCTTATAAAAGAGCATCATTTTTGTTGTTAATTATGAAAACAAATACTTTTATCCAAAAACTATATGGTTGTGGCATAATAGAAACAATAGAATAATATGGTATTTTCATTTATTCATGAATGTTATATAAGTACTCCTATATGTTACTATTGTCAGAAATTCATGTTTTGTATAAGAAGAAAGCTACCAAAGAAAGTATAATATCTCCTTCTGCAATTTTTTGAGCTCAAACTTGAATCTGTTGAAAAAGAGAAATCAAATGTACCTTTGATCTTATATATATGATAAATAGTATTGACTGGAAATATACAGTAATATTGAGAAATATGCTTTATTTGCGGAGTATATAGTATGATTTCAGGAACCTTTCTCCAGTATTCTCCTAAAAAAACAGTGGAAATTCCAATACAGTTTAAGACCTTGATTCTTCTTTACAAACAAACAAAATATATTTTTCATATTTTACAATATTTTCAAATATTGCTATTTCTTAAAGATTATATTAACCCATGGATCTACTAAATGAATACTAATATATTATATAATATTTGTTTAATTATATGAGATTGGTAACTAAAGAAATGTTACCTCCCTCTACATTGATGCCTTTACTTCATAAAGGCAACAAGAATTTTGTCAGACTGAAAAAAGTACATATTTTTGCATAACAATAATAAAACTAATAATACATCAGAATCTTACTGTAATATTTTCACATCCACACTATAGAAATTTCATAAAATTGCAATAACGTTATGATACTTTTAGCTTTCGCTTCAGAATTTCAGTCCTTTTGAATGAGGCTTAAGCATGATCATCATATGCTGAATGAGCTCTATAGCTAATAGTTTTAAAGAAATATTTCTGTGTATATATATTTAAATGGCACATTCAAAGCATTTTCTTAGGAAATTGATTGTTGTTTTTTTTTTTTTTTTGAAAATACCTTTCTAAAACACATGACATCCAAATTTAATGAACCAATGATATAATTTTTAAAAAATGGTAAGACTGTACGATAGCCTAGATTTTCATATGTATATATACACATATACATGTAATGAAATTAATTTCCACTTTAGGTTACTAAAGATAAAACAACCCATTCTCTTGATTCTCCCTTATTTCTATTAGATTTTTTTCCATGTGCTCCAACTACTAATTACAATTCTTATTAATCACCTTTAGTTTAATTACTTTATATTAATTGTTAATATATTATATATATTTTAAAATATGTACATGTTGTCTACTTTAAGATAATTTAAGCTTCATAAGAGTAGGGATTGTTTCATTCTTCATATTCCAGTATATTGTTTGATACACAATAGTAGCTTAATAGATAGTTGTTTGATTGTTTTTTTTTTTCTATTACCTATCTTCTTTTTAAAAATATGTATATATATATATTTATATATAAATACCTTCTTGGATACATATTCAAGTAAGGAAATATTAAGAATTTTAGAATATATCTATTGAAAAATTCCCTAAAAGTTGTGCTTAGGTAATGGTGGAAATATGTAATCAATATTAATGAGGTAACAGAAAAAATGTCTCTCTGTGCATGTATGTGTGTGTAACTTTTACTTTGTTATTGTCCTGTAAAAGGATATTATTTGCCAAGTGGAATGCTACTTTTCACAATAAAAAATACCAGATAATTTTTCTATAGATTTATGCTGAATGTCACTACTGATGGGTTAGTATGTGTGCTAAGCTTCATAACTACCATGTAACAGAAAAGTGATATTTTTAACTGAAAAGGGTTTTATCTATTTTGTTTAATAATCTCTAGTAGTAACTATTATCCTTAATTAGACATATGACTGTCATGTGAATATTTTTTCTATCAACAATGGTATCTTTTTAGTCAAGTCTTTTATTGACTAGCTAGTTATCTAGTTATAATATTTTTGCCTCTTGAAAAAATTTGAGTTTGAAGAAGTGACCATTTTGGCTCTATCCAATAGAACTCTTTTCTGGAAGACGTACATACACACACACACACACACACACACACACACACACACACACACACACTTATATTCCTTCAAGAAGTACTGAAACCAAGTCTCTTAATTCATATCTAAGATCAATGCATGATGACACTTTGATGAATCTGTTTAAAATTACCTAGACTTCTAAAATTCTATCACAGTCATATATATGAATTGCTTTAATTGAGTCCTAACTACTTAATTCCTAATTTACATTTTTTTTTCTTCTCTTATGAGAAGAAAGGTAGTCTGGGGATATGATATATAGATAGGTAGATAGATAGAATGATAGATAGATAGATAGATAGATAGATAGATAGATAGATAAGTAGATGGTGATATATCCCTATGATAAGTGGCTATTTCATGCACTTACACATTTTTTCATTTTCACAACTTAAATAGGATTTTTATATTTATCAATATCCATCTTCATTTTCTACTATACTTGGTAATTTTGCAGCAGAGAATTTTTTATCTGATATCTGATTATAACTTTCAATCTGTTTTTCAATTTTCAAATAAAAATTGTTTCAGAATTTTTTCAGCATTTGTCCTTAAAAAATAGAATCTCAACCTATTTTTTATCTTCCAATTGAAGTCTAGGAATTAAAAATGTGGAATAGTCACTGAATGATAAAGCTTATTTCCACAAAGCACAATGCTATATTATATATAGTATTATAGAAATCTAAAAGTGTTCTCTGATAAATTAATTTAAACAATCACCAGAAGTTAGCATATGTATTATTATTCCTTGGCAGAAAAAAATGTATAGAGAGAATATGATTATCCTTCTTTTGATTTTTCCCCTTCTCTTTTTTAAAATAGGTGAAGAGGGTGCAATAAATACCTTTTATATATTACTTAGGAGATTAGCAAGCTGAACTTTCTAAATTTAGAGGTTTGGGCTCTTGTCCTGAAAAAAGCAGGAATCATCAGAGCACTCCATTCTACACATTGTTCAACATAATGGAAAAAAAAAAGTGGACATTTAAAGATGAAATCACACTTGAGACTATCTATCCCTAGTATAGAAATGTCTTATATTATAGAAAGAAAAAAAAATCACTATCAGACAAATTAATTATTAGCAGCTAAAACACATCTTTATTCCCTTTCTCTCTTTTCCAGTTTTATTTTCTATTTTTCAAATTGGCTCTATCAGTCTGAGAACTTGGATATCTTTTTATACAAGCAAAAAAACATCAATTTCTTTGAAGGATTAAAAAAATCTCAGAAGGAATGTGGAAGAAGTTATATTACTTAAGATGTTTAGAAGTAAAAGAGAGATGACTTTTAGTAGGTTACCAAAATGAAATCAGAGAAAAAAAAATTCCTTTCCAGTACTGTATAACATAACGATTTACCTTCTGGAATGATTTAGGAAGTCTAAAAATGTATGTCATTTTTCCTCTAAGTGAAAGCCAAGAATAGGGATGAGATCCATTCTCCGATTTTTACATAAAATTTTTGAGAACTTAACTCCATAATTTAGAACCATTTGATCTTCATATGTAGTCACAAAATAGAGGTAAAAATGAGTGGCATAGCAGGAAGGTAACTTGCCTTAAAGTCAGAAAGTTATGGATTCAATTCCTGTTGCTGTATAATTCTAAGCAAATCATTCAACCTCTCATTGCCTCTGGGAACTCTTTTAAGTCTGAATTGCCAGGAAGTAGCTAATGTGAGTTAACAAATTTGTTCCCTATACCAAAGAAGTCACAATTCTGGATTCATCCCACCCATCCACCTTTCCCTAATGAAGCTTATTACTGTTGTTAATACAAGGCTAATTATTCATCTTTATAGGCTTGTCTAATTTGTTGTTTTATTAAATTTTTCTTCTAATTTTTGCTATGTGCTTATGCCATGCTTTCTCTTTTTTGAGTTTAATGGTGGCTATTTTTCTCTGTTATAGTCATATATAATGTAGTAATTTAGGGAAAAACCTTTGGACTTATCTCTTCTAACTCTATCATGTTATAGATAAGGAAATAGATACTATGTGTCATTAGATAAATTTTCTAGTGTCATATGTCATGTAAACAATAGAGATGGAATTGGAACCCACAGAGGAAGAAAATTTACTGATTTGTTCTAGATTATATTTGACAAATTAATTAGAGACTGAACTTGTAACTCAATTCAACTTTTTGTTTGTTTGTTTCCAAGTCCAGTGTTTTTTCTAGAAAACATACCAGCAATATCTTGCAGGCAAATGCTGTACTTTCTGAAGCTTCTTTTGTGCCTTACAGTGTGTATCACGGTTATTCATATCTGTACTATCTTCAGTAAATACTAGATGAGAACTTCATAAGGAAATAGGAAAACTATTGTTGCAAATGCTTTTTAGTTTATTCTTTAGTGTGCTTAAAATATTCTTTTAAAAATAATACTTATTGGTGTCTTCTTCCATCTTACAGCACTTTCATTTTCCTGTATATTCTCCAACTAATTAACATACTTTACAATTCTGACATTGTTTTTCCAAGTTCCACATCCATACTTGGCTGCTTCTGCAAAAAAGTAGGGAAAGAGGTGAAGATTTTGGGATCCATTCCCATATCTCCTCTTTGTGCCCAAGCTTAGTAATTGTAGTTTAATATCACAGATCATTTAGTTTGGAATTATTCTTTAAACTTGTATTGCTTACTTTTTTTGCTCATTTTCTTAGAGTGCTTTTTGTATAATTATATTTTGTTTAGGGCTCATTATTTTCCCTTGTTCTATTTGAAATATTCTAAAAGGAGAAAAGGATGCTTACTTTAGGATATTTTTTTCCCAATTTTTTTATTTATTTAATTAATTATTACAAAAATTTTATGCATAGATAATTTTTCAGCAGTGACAATTGTAAATTTTTTTATTCCAACTTTTCCCCTCCTTTCCCCCACCCTCTCCCCCAGATGGCAGGTTGACCAATACATATTATATATGTTAAAGTATAAGTTAAATACAATATATGTATACATGTCCAAACAGTTATTTTGCTGTACAAAAAGAATCGGACTTTGAAATAGTGTACAATTAGCCTATGAAGAAAATCAGAAATGTAGGCAGACAAAAATAGAGGGACTGGGAATTCTATGTAGTGGTTCATAGATAACTCCCAGAGTTCTTTCACTGGATGTAGCTAGTTCAGTTCATTACTGCTCTATTGGAACTGATTTGGTTCATCTCATTGTTGAAGAGGGCCTCGTCCAACAGAATTGATCATCATATAGTATTGTTGTTGAAATATATGATGATCTCCTGGTGCTGCACATTTCACTCAGCATCAGCTCATTTAAGTATCTTTCGGACTTTCTGAAATCATCCTGTTGGTCATTTCTTACAAAACAATAATATTCCATAATATTCATAGACCACAATTTATTCAGCCATTCTCCAATTGATGGACATCCACTCAGTTTCCAGTTTCTGGCCATTACAAAGAGGGCAGCCACAAACATTCTTGCACATACAGGTACCCAGAAAGAGGACCGTGGGGATTGTGGTTGGATTGCAACATAGTATTTTCACTGTTTTTGTTGTTGTTCTTATTTTTTGCATTTTGTTTTAATTTTAATTTTTTTCCTTTTTTGATATAATTTTTATTTTGCAACAAGATAATTGTGGTAATATGTATAGAAAAATTTCATATATTTAACCTATGGTGGACTATTTGGTGTCTAGGGGAGAGTGTGGGGAGAAGGGAGGAAAAAACTGAAACTCAAAGTTTTGCAAGGGTGTGTGTTGAAAATTATCTATGTATATATTTTGAAAATAAAAGGCTTTAATAATAATGAAAATAAAAATAATACCTCCTTTCATTATAATATAAGCTCCTCTCACTTCCTTTTTCCCTTACTGAGTTTTCATTGAATACTAGTTGCATAACTTTTCCATAATGGTTGGATTACATCACCTTTGTAGTCTCTGCTAGCTATAAATGTACATATCGTTTTCTCGTTTCATTCTTTTCTCTGTGTCCTCAATCCTTGATGCAGTATCTGACACAGGATAGGCACTTTAAAATATTTTTAATTTGATTTATCTTTGTTCAAAAGGAAGACAAAAGATTGCTTAGATGCAATGTACAATGTTTCTTCAGCAAAGATTCTCATAATGATATAAATCATAACTGGAATAAGATGCAAAATAAAATATAAAGTTATATTTAAAATTTAGTGCCACTTTATACCTGAACCATAAAATTTTTTTCCTAGATATAGGATAGTCTATAGGATAGACCTGGACTCAAAGTTTTCAGGAAGTGAACACTTAGATTTTCTTTAGCACCTCACATTTGAACACTATTAGTAGCCAAAGGATTATGTGACACATTTCTGGCAGGATTTTCAATCTTCTCCAAATGCAAGAAACAAAGTCCTGATACAGTGACTGAAGTCCCAATTATTGCTCAGGCCAGAATGTTGAACACACGATTTGATTTCAACTGATAATCAGGAGGTTGATATTTCACCACTATTGGGTTCTAGTTGAGAATAATTTACTCCCCATATTCCTAATTTGAATTGTATTATGTGGATGAACAAAGGGCTTTATGTTGTCTCTGTTGTTTTCATCTCATTTCCTATATTTTTATTTTTATATTTTGATGGCTTCTTGAATATTCTAGTTCAGCCTTTCAATGAAGTTGACTAGTCTAAGGAAAAATTAAAATATATTATCTGCTCTTAGTAGTACACATCAAATAACATCTGTTGAGTTAAATTTTTCTCTGCTTTATTGAAAAATTCTAGAGGCCAAAAAGATAGGCATTTCCTTTCTTCATTTTCCATCATCATTATCATCATCGTTCAAGTTTTGCCCTCCCATATGACAGGAAGTGAAGCAGTGTATTTAGAAAGGGGAATTTTGTCGACCTATTTTACAATGAGTATAACGAATGATTCATTTAAACTCAGCATTCAGCTTTGTCAATAACAAAGTTATTCCTCAGGAACTAATTTTCTCTGTTCTTATGCCTTTAAGAAGGCATATCTTTTAAGAATGTTTGGTTCAAGGCACATTTAAGGAAAAACAATAACAACAACTAGAAAAACTTACATGAAGTGATGCAAAGAGAATTAAATAGAGTCAGGGGAACAGTGTACACAATAATAACATTGTACAATATTCAACTGTGATTAACATTGCTCTTCTCAGATATACAATGAGTCAAGACATCCCAAAAGACTCATGGAGAATGCTATGCATATCCAGACATGGGAATATGAATGCAGATCAAAGCATGCTATTTGCACTTCTTTATGTTGTTCTGTTTCTTTTTTCACCACATAACTGATAACTATAAATAAGTTTTGCACAATTGCATATATATTACCTCTCTCAAATTGCTTACCCTCTGAGGAAAAAGGGAAAAGGAAGAAGAAAATCTGGAGCTAAAATTTTATTAAAATTCAATACAATTAAAATGTTATTTATTGTAATTGGAAAAATAAAATAGTATTTAAAACAAATAATATGGCTCAAATAAAGCAATTGTATATAAAATGACTCCCATCTAGCTATTCACCTTTTTCTTTATCTTTTGCTTGTTTAATATCCCTACTCACCTTATACATTTTTCAAATTTATGATAGAAAATAAAGCCCATTGAGCACTCATGTGGTTCATGCATGCCTCTGCATTTGCTATAATTTATTTTATGTTCTTTCAATAATTGTGTAATGGTCCATTTATAATTGTGTTGTTTATCCTTTTACTTAATTTCAGTCTTGACACTCTCCACACTTGAAAATAAAATTGATTTCCCAGAGCTTTTTATGTATAAATTAAATAATGTGGGATTTGAGAGGCATATTGTGTGATGAATAAAAAGTTCTTTTGTAATCACCATGACCAAAATTGAAAGACTCTGACTCTTAAAATGCTAGTTGTATAAGCATGCATAAAGAAATTAAAATATCCATTATCCAGAATACTCTTTGAGTACATATGATACAAATAAGTTGCCGATCTATGTCAGTGTCTGAAGGTTCCACACAAATCATTCCTCACATCAATGAATTGCAGATTTAGGACACTCTTGCTTTTTTATTTGTCTTCCAATACATCATGCTTCCATTCCTTCCACTAATTGTTCTTTTATTCTTTTCTCTGTTTAATTATTATTGATTTCTACCTGATTCTGTGCTTAGTTATAATTCAGAAAAGAAATTCTGCTCAAAGTGTCTATATCTGTATACCTTGAAGTCTTCTATATCATCAGACTTTTTGCATGTACTTACATCTGTTTAGAATACCATTCTTTGCCTTCTCTAAAACAAAACAAAACAAAACAAACAAACAAACAAAAAAAAAAAACTTCATCTCTACCAGCCTTCAAAACCATAAAATTCATTTGTTTAATGGTACCTTTACTGATTAACCACACTTGGATTTGAATTTCATTCATTTCAAGTTCTTTTGACATCTATGTAGGTACATGGTTTTGTGTTTGTTTTATTTGTCTATATTAATGTGGTTGGGCTTAACCTCTTGATAGTAAGCAGTATTGTTCTGGGTAAGAGTCATGTCTTAATGTATACAACTAGGTGAAATGTAGAGTAAACTTTGAGTACTTTCAAAAAAGTTGAATAAATCTTATTGACATGTTTGATCAGGTAAATGAGTAGCAATAGCTTTATCTAGATATAATAAATTGTTGCCCATTATTTAAGATTAGAAATTTTATCTTAATCTAGTTAAAATAAAAACTAAGTAAGGAATCTCTCTACTAAGTCATCATTATGAGATAGCCCCTAGTAAGTATCTCCACTAATGAGGAAAACAGTACCATACAAGGTTTTCCATTTCAGTTCCAAATGTTAGTTTTTTCAAATTTAGTTGAAATATGTATTTTCAAATTACAACTATTACTACAATATATGGAACTTGTGAAAACTAGAATACTTCCTCCTTTATGAAGTTTTATTTATTCTTGCAAATAGTAACAACATTGTCTCTTCATTGTTTTGTACTTCTTTAATGTACTTCTGTATTATTATTCAACTTCCTAAAAGTCTTTCCTTCTCTATCCTAAGCATCCCTAGGTTCTTCAGTAAGCTCTATAATAACACATTTTTTAGCTCCTTTGTCATATTGGATAACCTCCTCTGTGTTCTATTTCATTAAGATCTTTTCTTTACAGCCCATAATTATATTAATGTTTGATATTCACATCAAATTGTTGTTATATTAGAAATAGCTCACTTAAGCTGCTGTCTCTTTTTCTATTGTGGAGGCAGGCCATTGCCATCATATGTTTAACATTTTTAACTAAAACATTAGATTTTGCATTTGCTTAAATAAAAACTTTTGTTCAGAATTCACCATAATTTTCTAAAGCAAAAAAATAAAATATGATTAATGGAAATATGATATTGCTAAATTTTGATGAAAACAATTTAAGTATTAAGAATTTTATTTAGCCTAATATTGCCTTATTTGATTTGGTTCAATTATTCGAGGCCTTTAAGAAATTTTTGCCTCCCCAATATTTCATACAAACTTCCATTTTTATGTGACCCACATAAGCACTCTGTTGTCTGTGCTTTTATCCTTTTTAGATTCATAGGTACATACATATAAAGAAAAACGTCATCCAGTGAGAACTTTACTTTGTGTCATGCATTATGCTCATTAAGGAGTACGCAATTTGAAGAAATTAAGACAGTCCATTCTCTTAAGAAGTGTACACTGAAACAACATAAAGAAAACAAAGAAACTTCACAAAAAGGTAAAAGTGTTCTCTGCCAGAGCATGGTTTATAAATCATGTTCATGAAATGATGTGGAGTTTTGCTTCCTGGAAAGATAAGACAAAACTAGCCTATCTGATCTGTGAATATCAAGGACAGAATGTGAAGTTCTAATAAGCATTTGATGCAAATAATGGCCTGACTTCAGGCATTATGATTTGGGAATGACACCTGGACCTTAAATGACAAGTTAGTAGAAGGCAAGGTAAGACAAAGAATCTCACATTCCATTTTTTCACATGTACAATAGACTCTCTTCAAGTTTATAATATGGAGGATCCTACTGGTGATATACAGATCTTACAATTCTAGCGTCTTAAGTGATATGATTCTTATACTTCTATCAATATTAATTGCATTAAATATGTTGTGATAGTGAAAATTTCCATCCTTTTTCTGAAGACATATGCCCAAGCTGTATTTGAACCACCAGAATAAAATTAAACTAGGCCTTATTTATAAGATGCAGAAATGAATAAAGCAAAAACAAACAATCTTATTTCTAATTATTTAGAAATTTAGTTCACAACTCTTAGTGATTTCAAACACCAGAAATAGAAAGAATAGTCTCCCCATCTATAGCTCCTTTAATTATCATACTTTAAGGAACTTATTCTCTTAATATCTTTGTTGTTACTCAGCCAATTGGATAGGAAAAGTTTTATTATTTCTTTGGGATTCAGAAATTTGTTGAGGTTTTTATGATTATAAACTTGTAGAAAAGCAGGATGAAATTCTCCCTGGGCTAACACTGCCTTTTTTTTTCTCTCTAAGATGTTTGAAAATTCATGGTCCCTGAGCAGCCAGTTTCAATGCACATTCTATTAGCAGATATTGCTAAAATAAGTTATAATAAAATAGCTCCTAATTTTTTTCCATCAGAAGTGACTCATGGAAATATACTTGAAATCTATGAATGTGCTTTAGCTCACTGGTGGAAAAGTATTTTTATATCAAAAACAAAACAAAACAAACAAAAAGCCCCACAAAATTACTTATCTTCAAATGAGTCTTTTTAGAGTCTGTGCTTTAGAGTCTATACAAGAGATAAATCGTTTTATCCCCTTATTATAAGTTTTATTATATAAGCATTAGCGTGGGTTTGCTTCAAATGGAAAATTGATTTGTTATATTTTGAACATTTAAGTGTTTGGCTAATACAATATTTCCAAGATTATTATTATTTTTTTTTTTGGTGCCCACATTTAGAGTGCTATTATGGGTAGAACATTGGGTGTAGTGTAAGAAATATCTGAAATCAAATCCAGCATCAGCTATTTCCTAGCTGGGTGATCCCAGGAAAATCACCTAAATTTTTTGTGCCTTAGGTTCCTCAACTTCGAAATGGTGATAGTAGTTTACCCACCTTTCAGGGTTGATATCAAATGAGATAATATTTGTAAAGCACTTAGAACAATGTTTGTGACATTTTAGTCTCTTAAAAAGTGTTTCTTTACTTGCTTTTATTTTTCAGAAAGTACAAAAAGGAACTTTAGTATTGATGAGGTCAGGGTTTTTTGGACAAATTGGAATTACTGAAAAGGAGAATCTTTTTAGAAGGTAAGCTTTTGAGGAAGAAAAAGAAAAGGCTTTGAAGACATTAAATTTGCATTCAAGGAGAGAAAATCTTTTAAAAACAGTTTTCACAGAAACAAATTACAATTCTGTTCTAAGAGTTATTTTAATCATCAGTCATATTTTTGACATTAAAATATTAACAAATCTCAAATTTAGGTAATAATCTAGAAATTTCAGACATTGATCAAATTATCATAGTTTTAATGTAGAAGGTACTTTCAGTGACATTTATCTAGTTCAATCTCTTCTTTGTACAAATGAGGGAATTACAGTGAGGTATTTTTCAAAGATAATGCAGGTGGTTTTTGAGAGAACTAGAAATTCAACCTGCTTCTCTAAATCCAAATTCATTGTTTTTTCCTCTGAATGTTGATATTCAATAATTTAATTAAGATAAAAGTATTTGTGTGTGTGTGTGTGTGTGTGTGTGTGTGTGTGTGTGTGTGTGTATGTATGTATGTATTTGGTGAAGGCAATTTTTAGTTTGATCATGTACAAACGCCATATCTATAAGAAAACAAAAATTAGATATTTTCCAGTAAAAAACAACTTTTGTATGATTATGCTGTGTAACAAAGGAAGCTTTAAAATCTGAAAGCTCATTTTTTCAAGAGAAAATATTCTAAATACAATTTCAAATATTCTTGACTGTGTTATTGAATTCTTATTCTAAGGTGTCAGATTCCTTGTTCTCACATTATAAAATTACATCCAGAGGTATGGTTGTTACCATAAATACTAGGATCAGACATTTCAACTCAAAAATTATTTTAAGTAAGTTTTATGGATAATTTCTAGGGGAAATAACTCTAAAGTTCTTTAGAAAAAATTCCCTAGTATTGAAGCTACAAGCCCGAGACTACCATAAAATAAAGAATTCTTTAAAAAACCCTTAGAGAAATAAATCAATTTATTAGATTTGACACCCAGGCACAAAAACAAATACAACATGGAAAATTGTTAACTTTCAAGTCACACTTCTAAAGGGCATAATAGGAAAGCTACAGTTCATTTTGGGAATATCTTGTTTTTCTTCTATTTCTCCTAAAGAATTTTCCCTGTTTATTTATCCATAATAAAGTATCAGGGTCTAACACAGTGTTTAAACATAGTAGGCTTTTAGTAAATACTGGTCAAGTAAGTTATATTCTAGTTTAAAATACAATCCTGATTTTTTTTTTGACATTGTTACAATGACTTTTATTTATTTTTTTAAAAAATATTATCCTTTGTATTCATTTTTTCAAATTATCCCCCCCCTCCCTCTACTCCCTCCCCCCAATGACAGGCAATCCCATACATTTTACTTGTGTTACAATATAACCTAGACACAATACATGTGTGTAAATACCATTTTCTTGTTGCACAATAAGCATTAGATTCCGAAGGTACATGTAAGCTGGGCAGACAGATATTAGTGCTAACAATTTAGATTCACTTCCCAGTGTTTCTTCTCTGGGTGTAGCTACCTCTGTCCATCATTGATCAACTGGAAGTGAGTTGGATCTTCTTTATGTTGAAGATATCCACTTCCATCAGAATACATCTTCATACAGCATTGTTGTTGAAGTGTACAGTGATCTTCTGGTTCTGCTCATTTCACTCAGCAACAGTTGATGTAAGTCTCTCCAAGCCTCTCTGTATTCCTCCTGCTGGTCATTTCTTACAGAGCAATAATATTCCATAACCTTCATATACCATAATTTACCCAACCATTCTCCAACTGATGGACATCCATTCATCTTCCAGTTTCTAGCTACAACAAAAAGAGCTGCCAGAAACATTTTGGCACATATAGGTCTCTTTCCGCTCTTTAGTATTTCTTTGGGATATAAGCCCAGTAGTAGCACTGCTGGGTCAAAGGGAATGCACAGTTTGATAACTTTTTGGGCATAGTTCCAAATTGCTCTCCAGAATGGCTGGAGTCTTTCACAACTCCACCAGCAATGCATTAGTGTCCCAGTTTTCCCACATCCCCTCCAACATTCATCATTATTTGTTCCTGTCATCTTAGCCAATCTGACAGGTGTGTAGTGGTATCTCAGAGTTGTCTTAATTTGCATTTCTCTAATCAGTAGTGATTTGGAACACTCTTTCATGTGAGTGGAAATAGTTTCAATTTCTTCATCTGAGAATTGTCTGTTCATATCCTTTGACCATTTATCAATTGGAGAATGGTTCGGTTTCTTATAAATTAGGGTCAGTTCTCTATATCTTTTGGAAATGAGACCTTTGTCAGAACCTTTGCTTTTAAAAATATTTTCCCAATTTGTTACTTCCCTTCTAATCTTGTTTGCATTAGTATTATTTGTACAGAAACTTTTTAGTTTGATGTAATTGAAATCTTCTATTTTGTGATCAATAATGATCTCTAGTTCTCCTCTGGTCATAAATTCCTTCCTCCTCCACAGGTCTGAGAGGTAGACTATCCTCTGTTCCTCTAATCTATTTATTATCTCCCTCTTTATGCCTAAATCATGGACCCATTTTGATCTTATCTTGGTATATGGTGTTAAGTGTGGATCTATATCTAATTTCTGCCATACTAATTTCCAGTTTTCCCAACAGTTTTTTCCAAATAATGAATTTTTATCCCTAATGTTGGTATCTTTGGGTTTGTCAAAGATTAGATTGCTATAGATGTACCCTTTTTTGTCCTTTGTATCTAATCTGTTCCACTGATCTACCGGTCTATTTCTTAGCCAATACCAAATGGTTTTGGTGACTGATGCTATAAAATAAAGCTTTAGATCAGGTACACTTATACCACCTTCCTCTGAGTTTTTTTTCATTAGATCCCTTGCAATTCTTGACCTTTTATTCTTCCATATGAATTTTGTTGTTATTTTTTCTAGGTCATTGAAATAGTTTCTTGAGAGTCTGATTGGTATAGCACTAAATAAATAGATTAGTTTGGGGAGTATTGTCATCTTTATTATATTTGCTCGGCCTATCCAAGAGCACTGAATATCTTTCCAATTATTTAAATCTGACTTTATTTTTGTGGCAAGTGTTTTGTAATGTTTCTCATATAATTCCTGACTTTTCTTTGGTAGATGGATTCCCAAATACTTTATACTCTCAACATTTGTTTGGAATGGAATTTCTCTTTGTATCTCTTGCTGTTGCATTTTGTTAGTGATATATAAAAATGCTGAGGATTTATGTGGATTTATTTTGTATCCTGCCACTTTGCTGAAATTTTGAATTATTTCTAGTAGCTTTTTAGCAGAGTCTTTGGGGTTCTCTAAGTATACCATCATGTCATCTGCAAAAAGTGATAGTTTGATTTCCTCATTTCCTACTCTAATTCCTTGAATCTCTTTCTCGGCTCTTATTGCCGAGGCTAGCGTTTCTAGTACTATATTGAATAGTAATGGTGATAGTGGGCAACCTTGTTTCACTCCTGATCTTACTGGGAAAGGTTGTAGTTTATTTCTATTGCATATTATGCTTACTGACGGTCTTAAATATATGCTCCTGATTATTCTAAGGAATAGTCCATTTATTCCTATACTCTCAAGAGTTTTTAGTAGGAATGGATGTTGGATTTTGTCAAATGCTTTTTCTGCATCTATTGAGATGATCATATGGTTCTTATTAATTTGATTATTAATATGGTCAATTATATTAATAGTTTTCCTAATATTAAACCAGCCCTGCATTCCTGGAATAAATCCTACTTGCATAGTGTATTATCCTGGAGATGATTTTCTGAAGTCTTTTTGCTAATATCTTATTTAAAATTTTAGCATCAATATTCATTAAGGAAATTGGTCTATAATTTTCTTTCTCAGTTTTCGATCTACTTGGTTTAGGTATCAGTACCATGTCTGTGTCATAAAAGGAGTTTGGTAGGACTCCTTCATCCCCTATTTTTTCAAATAATTTATATAACATTGGGGCTAATTGTTCTTTAAATGTTTGGTAGAATTCACATGTGAATCCATCTGGTCCTGGGGATTTTTTCCTGGGGAGTTGATTAATAGCTTGTTCTATTTCTTTTTCTGAAATGGGACTATTTAAGCAATTTATTTCCTCCTCTGTTAATCTTGGGAGCCTATATTTTTGGACGAAGTCATCCATTTCACTTAAGTTATCAAATTTATTGGCATAAAGTTGGGCAAAGTAACTCCTTATTATTTCTCTAATTTCCTCTTCATTGGTGGAAAGATCCCCCTTTTCATTTGTAAGACTAACAATTTGATTTTCCTCTTTCTTTTTTCTGATCAGATTTACCAAAGGTTTATCTATTTTATTGGCTTTTTCATAAAACCAACTCTTGGTTTTATTTATTAATTCAATAGTTTTTTTACTTTCAACATTATTGATTTCTCCTTTTAATTTTTGTATTTCAAGTTTAATTTTTGGTTGAGGGGTTTTAATTTGGTCTTTTTCTAGCCTTTTAAGTTGCAAGCCCAATTCGTTAATCTTCTCTTTCTCTATTTTCTTCAAATAAGCCTCTAAAGATATAAAATTTCCCCTTATTACTGCTTTAGCTGCATCCCACAGATTTTGGTATGATGTCTCATCATTTTCATTATCTTGGGTGAAATTATTAATTGTTTCTATAATTTGCTCTTTCACCCAGTCATTCTTTAAGATGAGATTATTCAGTTTCCAATTACTTTTTGGTCTATTTATCCCTAACTTGTTACTGAATGTAGCTTTTATTGCATTGTGGTCTGAGAAGAAGGCATTTATTATTTCTGCCTTCCTACATTTAATTTTGAGATCTTTATGTCCTAATATATGGTCTATTTTTGTATAGGATCCATGAACTGCTGAGAAGAAAGTATATTCCTTTCTATTGCCATTCAGTTTTCTCCAAAGGTCTATCATACCTAGTTTTTCTAATGGTCTATTTACTTTTTTAATTTCTTTCTTGTTTTTTTTGTGGTTTGATTTGTCTAAATCTGACAGTGCAAGGTTGAGATCTCCCACTATTATAGTTTTACTGTCTATTTCTTCTTGCAACTCTCTTAACTTTTCCTTTAGAAAGTTAGATGCTATACCACTTGGTGCATATATGTTTAGTATTGATATGGCTTTATTATTTATGCTACCTTTCAGCAGTATATAGTTTCCTTCCTTATCTCTTTTAATTAGATCAACTTCTGCTTTTGCTTGATCTGAGATAAGGATAGCTACCCCTGCTTTTTTGGCTTTACCTGAAGCATAATAGATTCTCCTCCAACCTTTTACCTTTATTTTGTATGTATCTCCCTGCTTTAAGTGTGTTTCCTGCAGACAACATATTGTAGGGTTCTGATTTTTGATCCAATCTGCTATCCATCTCCCTTTGATGGGATCGTTCATCCCATTCACATTTACAGTTAAAATTACTAATTCTGTATTTCCTGCCATCATATTATCCCCAGATTATGCTTTTTCCCTTGATCCCCCTGATCGCCCTCCCCGATATTTAATTTACAGACCCCCCTTGTGACGCACAACCCTCCCTTTTTTTTAGTATCCCTCCCCCTTCCCTCCAAGTCCCTTCACTTATTCTCCTTTTCCTTTTCCCTTTTTCTCTCCCCCCTTTTAATGAGGTGAGAGAAAATTCTCTGAAAAACAAATATGTTAATTATTTACTCTTTGAGCCTCTCCTGATGAGAGTAAGATTCACACAATGATTCTCCCCCTTACTAATTTCCCTCAGATATGGTGTATTTTCTATGCCTCTTCCTGGGGTGTAGTTTCCCTCTTTTTATCATTCCTTCCCCTTTTTCTGAAACAACCTCCTTCCCTTTACTACACCCCCTTTTTTTCTTTTATATCAGTAAAATCAAATTATCCTTGAGTACTTTTTATATACCCACAACAGAGTTACAGTTCTCAAGGGTTCTGTGTACCTTTTTCTGTTTCTCTTCAGTCTTGTGGATGTAGATCAAATTTTTTGTTTAAGTCTGGTTTTTTTCTTAGAAACATATAGAATTCCTCTATTTCATTGAATGACCATCTTCTTCCATGGAAAAAGATGCTAAACTTAGCTGGGTAGTTCATTCTTGGTTGCAGTCCTTGATCTTTTGACTTACGGAATATCAGGTTCCAGGCCCTTCTGTCTTTTAATGTGGAGGCAGCCAGATCTTGAGTGACCCTTATTGTGGCACCTTGGTATTTAAATTGTTTTTTTCTAGCTGCTTGCAGGATTTTCTCCTTTGTGTGGTAATTCTGCAGCTTAGTCACTATATTCTGTGGTGTTCTTTTTTTAGCGTCTATTTCAGAAGGAGTTCGGTCAATTCTTTCCACATCTACTTTCCCTTCTGTTTCTATTATCTCTGGACAGTTCTCTTTGATAATTTCCTGTAAAATAGAATCTAGGCTCTTTTTTTGGTCATAGTTTTCTGATAGTCCAATGATCCGCAGATTATCTCTCCTAGACCTATTTTCCAGGTCTATAGATTTTCCCAGTAAGTATTTGACGTTGTTCTCCAGCTTCTCATTTTTTTTTTTTTGTTTTGT
The DNA here is from genome assembly GCF_048593235.1 of Sminthopsis crassicaudata. Classification (NCBI taxonomy): domain Eukaryota; kingdom Metazoa; phylum Chordata; class Mammalia; order Dasyuromorphia; family Dasyuridae; genus Sminthopsis; species Sminthopsis crassicaudata. Next base: position 207,939,308 of record NC_133617.1, on the reverse strand, counting down.
TTTGTTTGACTGATTCTTGGGTTCTCTGTGAATCATTCATTTGTATTTGTTCCATCCTGACTTTTAAGGAGTTATTTTCTTCTTTCACAGTTTTTAGTTCTTTTTGTAAATGCCCAATTTCGTTTTTAAATGAATTATTTTGCTCTATTGAATTTTTTCCATTTCCCTAATTTTTTTTTGAGAATTATTTTCTTTTTCCCATTCAGAAATTCTATTTTCTTGAGACTTTTTTATCTTTTCCAATTCAGAAATCCTACTTTCCTGTGATTTTTTAATCTTTTCTAATTCACAAATTTTGTTTCCCTGCATCTCCTGTGAATTCTTTATTTTTTCCAACTCCAATTTCAGGACGTTGTTATTCTCTATCATAGCTTCCCTCTCCTTTCCCCATTTTTCTTCAAACTCTCTTAACTTTTTAATAGTCTCTTCTAGGAGAGAGTTATGTGATGGGGGGGAAGGAATTGTTCCCCTTTAGGTTGTTATCTGCTGAATCTTTGCTGTTAACTTCCTCGGGGTTGGATACCCGCTCTTTCTCTGTGTAGAAGGAATCTATAGTTTTTCTGGCTTTTTTGTTCATATTTAAAAAATCTTTTGGGGTCTGTCCCTGGGGTAGGAAATTATTTATTTACTTCTTTACCAGCTTCCTCCCAGACTGGATGGATGCAGTGGCTCTTGGGCCTGAGCTAAGATAGAGCTCTGGGAGAGAGTTCCCCACCCACTCCCTGGAAGTGCCTCAGAGGTGACTAGCACTGATGTGCCTTGAGGGCGTTGTGTTCTAGCGGCTTCCCTGAGGTTTGAGATTGAACTGTAAAGAAGGCACAAAGCCCAGCCTATGCTTCCCCGTGGGGTGTGGATGTCTGCAGCAGGTGACGTGAAAAGCCCCTGCACTCAAACTGGAAGTGTCTGCCAGAAACTGTGGCCCCTAGTTCAAAGGTTCCGCTTTTCTGGGACTTCTGGAGCTGAGTTCCACACCCTTCAGCTGAGCTAGGCAGTGTGTGTTGCCTTGGCCCGTATCTGCCCTTGTCAATCTCTTAACTACTCTTAAGTGGGAGCTGAGGCCACACCCCCTGTTGCCGAGATCTGCTGAGTCACCCCCAGGATCCGGGGAAAATCTAATCTATCTGAATTTTTAAAGTGTTTAGATTTCCATTCTGAACTGCTATATTATAAGCAGAGAAGAGCTAACAGCCTGTGCCAGATTCCTTTATCTCAGTGGCTTCTCTGATCCTAGAGCCCTTCCCAGAGCAATCGGCGCAGTATGCTAGCACCCAGCCATCTGTGCTGGCCTCTCTTCTTCCTCCCCTGGGAACTGACCTTTTCTGTTGAAATTCCAGATTCTCTTCAGCTGGTAAGTCGTGCTTCCAAGTCCTTGTGGTATCTATCAGTTCAGTGCTATTTCTGAGGCTGATTTATCTAATTGGTTGTGAGGGAGTAAGGACGTTCACAGAGTCGTGTGTTTCTTCTCCGCCATCTTGGCTCCGCCCCACAATCCTGATTTTAAGAGAGGTTTTGTTTTGTTTTGCTTTTCCCCTTATTCTTCCATCTCCTTTGCCAAGTTCACATAGACACTATGTACTCTAAACTGGAGAAAAAGGTATGGTGAACCATGTCCAACCTTCTCAAATATTGATTCTTCATCAGCTCTCACTCAGCTTTTTCTTTTTCTTCCTTTTCCGAATTTTCACTTTTCTTTCTCTCTCTTACATTTCATTTTCTAACACTTGATCCCTTCTCTTATAAATTACAAGGAAATTGAGGTCATAGGTGCTCCAGCTCATTCCAGAATATAATTTTAATAGGAGATACCTTTGAAAATATTGACAGAGAACTTACATAGTAGTAGATAAGACTATTTAGATTAAAACAATATAATATTTCATATGAAAGGGTATTATAGTTAATAGAGAACATTCTTGTGAGTCTGGAAGAACTAGGTACAACACTCTCAATGAAATACACTAGATGTATGACTGCACAAGATATTTACATTCCCTGAGAATTTAAACTGCAGAAGAGTTGCTTATCTGCATTAAAAGAGGAGTTCTGTTACCAAAATAACCTGCACCAAACATTTCAGAGGTCTATATACAGAAAAATACAAAAATATGAAAACAATAAAAAAGTGTTTCTTTGTCTATGTAAAATTTTGTCTATAAAAATGGCAAGAAATCTAATTTACACTGAGAATGAAGAATGAAAGATTCGAAAGATTCATCTGTACAGAAGCCTCACACCTTTATATCATTTATATTCTCAAGAAAGAAAGCAGAATGCTCTAGATTTTACAAGCAACAATAAAATCACAAATTTGAGACTAGTTATGTTTCAATTAAAAGGGATTGACCCATAACTAATGTGGGGATTAGTCCAGGTAACCAACATTTTTACAACAGTTTTTGTTCTGAGAATTGGATAAAAAATATACCTTTCTTTTTATTTCTAAATGTTCATTTTGTAGTTATCAGACAGATAAATTAAGAATGTATTTGCTTGTTTTTTTTTTGGCAGGGAGAATACTAGCAACTTATTGAATATTGAAGTTCTTCATTACTATTATATCATGCCTCTGCATTAGGTTTCTGATTTATTCCTAAAACATTTTATATATCTCCTTTCAGTATTTCTTGTTTGTAGTATGGATCAATGACAAAATATTTCTACTTTTCACCCTTAATTAATAATTCCCCAAATATAATTCAACATCTATTTTCCACCTCTGATTTCTATTTTTTTCTATTTTAACATATATTTATATATTCAACCTACAAACCTGATCCATCTCCAATCTTATGTTTAATCTCTTGAATAAATTATATCCATATTGAGAGATCTGTACATGGTGTATTTCATAAATACTGATGAATTCTGATGAAAGTTTGTGTATTACTAATTGTCAGTGATGCTTTGGCTCCTCTTGCATTTTGCCTAAAATCTGAACATTAGTGTGGATAATTAAATTGATACTAATAAACTGTCTCTTCTATATACACAGAAGGAAGTATACCTCTTTTTTAAGAAAAAAGCTTTAGTCAGACCATTTTAAATTAAAAACTTTTGTTCAGATAGCTTAAACAACAAATCACAGATACAATCCATAATTTCATTTTAAAAAATGATAATAATGAGAAAACATTTCAAAGCATATGCAATGTAGCCAAAGCAGTTCTTAGGAGAAATTTTATATCTCTAAACAGATACATGAATAAAATAGAGAAAGAAGAGACAAATGAATTAAGCATGGGACTAAAAAAACCTACAAAAAGTAAAAAATAAATAAAGAAATAAATAAATATCAAATTGGAGATTCTGAAATTCAAAGGAGAAATTGATAAAACAGAAATTAAGAAAACTATTGAACTAATAAATAATACTATGAGTTGGTTTTATTAAAAAAAATGTAGTTTTAGATCTGTTACAGTTAGGCCCCCTTCATTAGCTTCTTTTTTCATTAATTCTCTTGAAATTCTTGTCCTTTTGTTTTCCAGATGAATTTTGTGTTTTTTTTTCCTCTAGGGCAGTAAAATAGTTTCTTGGGAGTTTGATTGGTATAGCACCAAATAAATAGATTAGGTTAGATATTGTTGTCATCTTCATTATATTCACTCATTCCATCCAAGAGCACTTGATCTTTTTCTAATTGTTTAGATCTGACTTTTTGCCTGGAAAGTATTTTGTAGTTTTGCTCATATAGTACCTGACTTTCCCTTGGTGGATAGATTCCCAAATATTTTATACTATCAATTGTTGTTTTAAATGGAATTTATCTTTCAAGCTCTTGCTGTTGGGTTTTATTAGTAATTTAACAAATGCTGATGATTTATTTTGTATTCTGCAACTTTGCTTAAGTTGTGGATTATATCTAATAGTTGTTTTTATTTGATTCTCTTGGGTTCTCTAACTATCTCCAAAGAGTGATAATTAGGCTTCTTCATTATCTATTCTATTTTTTAAATCTCCTTTTCTTTGCTTATTGTTAAAGCTAGAATTTCTAATACAATATTGAATAGTAATGGTGATGGTGGACAACCTTCTTTCATGCCTAATATTGGGAATGTTAATCCCCATTACATATGATGCTTGTTGATGGTTTTAAATAGATGCTATCATTTTAAGGAAAAGTTCACTTATCCCTATACTTTCTAATGCTTTTAATAGGAATGGATTTTTCTACAGCCTTTTACCTTTACTCTGTATGTGTGAATCTTCTTTAAATGTGTTTCTAGTAAACAGCCTATTGTAGGGTTCTGGCTTTTAATCTAGTCTGCTATCTGCTTATGCTTTATGGGAACATTTACCCCATTCACATTTACAGTTAAAACTACTAATTCTGTATTTATTGCCATCTTATTTACCCCAAATTATACTTTTCTCTTTCCTTTTCCCCTTTCTCTCTTCCCCAATATTTTAATTTATGAGTACCCACTTACCTCAAGCAGGGAACTCTCCTTTTAGAGCCCCTGCCCCCATTTCTTATATCTTTCCCCTAATATCTGTTTTTCCCCTTTCCCTTCTATTAGCTTTACCCTTCCCTTTTTCCCCTTTCCCCCTCATTTTCCTTTAAGTGAGAATTGTTTTTTTTTTTTCTGAGAAGCCAAATACATCTAATATTCTCTCTTTAAGCCAATTCTAATGAGACTAAGATTTCATACAAGATTCGTCCTGTTTCCGTTTTTTTTTCCCCCTCAATTATAATAAGTTTTCTTTGCCTTCTCATGAGATAAAATTTCCTCATTTAACATCCACTTACCCCCTTTTCTGGTATAATCCCCTGTCTACATATAATTTATTTTCATATTATAATAGTAAAATCAAATTATACATGCACTTTTTATGTATGCCCATAACAGAGATACAGTTATCAAGATCTTTTCTTATTACCTTTTATGCTTCTTTTTAGTTCTATATTTGGAAGTCAAATTTCTTGTTCGGTTCTGTTTTTTTCATCAGAAACAAATGGGATTCACCTGTTTCACTGAATGTCTATCTTCTTCCCTGAAAGAAAATCCTTAGTTTAGTGGGATAGTTTATTATTGGTTGCATTACAATTGCCTTTGCCTTTTGGAATATCATATTCCAGGACTTTCAATCTTTTAATATGGAAACAGCTAGATCCTGAATTATCCTTATTGTGGCTTCTTGGTATTTAAATTTTTTTTTTCTGGCTGCTTACAATATTTTTTCCTTGTTCCGATACTTCTGAAAATTTTTTCACAATATTTCTTGGATTTTTTAGTTTTTGGAGTCTTTTTTCAGGAAGTATTTAGTGAATTTTTTTCAATAGCTATTTTTGCGTTCTGATTCTATGGACATCAGGGCAGATCTCTTTGATAATTTTCATGAAAAAATAATGTCTAGGCTCTGTTTTTCATCATGGTTTTCAGGAAATCCAATAATCCTTAGATTGTCTCTCCTAAATCTTTCTTACAGGTCAGTTGTTTTTCTCAAAAAAAGTATTTCACATTTTCTTCTATTTTTTCATTTTTTTTGTTTTTGCTTGACTGATTATTCATAACCTCATTGGACGAATTCATTTCCATTTGTTCAGTGCTGATTTTTTAGTGAATTATTTTTCTTCACTTTTTTAAAATTTTTTGTTTTTGTTTTTTGTATCTGCCCAATTAAACTTTTTAAAATGAGTTGTTTTGTTCTATGGATTTTTTTCCATTTCACAAATTCTGTTTTTTTTTTTTTTTTTTTTTTTTTTTTTTTTTTAAGGAGTTATTTTATTTTTTAGGGGGTTGTTTTCTTTTCCCATTTCACAAATTCTGTTTTTCAGGATTTTTTTTTTCTTTTTTTATTTTGTCAAATATATTTTTAAGGAATTATATCCTTTTACCATTTTACTAATTTGTAATGAATTTTCTTCCAATAATTTCTGTGTTTTCTTTTCAAAATCCTCTTCTAAAGTTCTCATTTCCTTTCCCCATTTTTCCCAGCTTTCTTTTAAGATCTTTTATAATTCCTTCTAGGAGAACCTTGTGTGATGAGGACTGATTTATATCATCCTTTGGAGCTTGAGCTGGAGACAATCTGTTTTTAGTCTCTTCAGGGTTTGAAATCTGTTCTTCTATTTCACCATAAAAAGTATCTATGGTCAGAATTTTTTGCTTTTTTTTTTACTAAAAGTTTTTTAAAAATTCAGATCTGTTTTTATGGCAAGAGAGATTGTGCAAGCTTCCTCCACAAGTAACAGCAGCTTCACTCACTGACTTCATGTGCTGAGTGAGTGTGGCCAGATCCCATGACATTTTGGCATTTTTGGGTTCACTATTTAGCTTTTGTATTTCCACTAGATGTTTTCTAACTTCTCTGCTCATCTACTGGCTTGCAACCAAGGCAGAGTAGCCAGTACTGCTGTAGATTTCTCCCGTAGATTTTTCTGCTCCAGGAACCCACACCTCTTCAATACTGTGTGCTCTTTGCAGTGGCATCTGTGCTTGACCTGCTTGTTTTTACCTGCCTCCCTCTGAGCCTGATTGAAATAGACCTTTTCTGGAGATCTTTGAAGTTGTCTTCTGTTGGCAATTTGTTGCATCCCCAACATTGGTGGATTCTTTCAGTCCAGAATTAATTCAGAGGCTTGATTTGGTAATAAGTCTTAGGGTCATGGGAGAAGGCAAGAAAGAAAAGTGTGTCCTCTCAGCCATCTTGGCTCTGCCTCGCCACTACAAATATAATTTTCAAAAAATATTTTCTTCTTTAAGGCTCTGTATCTCCTTTTCTAGTTGCTCACTTCTCCCTCACCTCTGCCCTAATATCCTTAGTTTTATTGGGTGATTCTTCTTATTAATATTTTTGTTTTTTTAAAATTTTTCCTCAGTCTTTCTTATTTGATTTTTGAAAGTTTTTTAAGCTCTCCTATAAGTCCTTTCTGAGAAGATAGCCATTTAATGTTACTTTTTGTCCTCCTCTGTAGATGAACACCTGTATTCTCTATTTCCATATTACATTTCTATATTTGGATTCTTTCTTCTTTGCTTGTTATTACTATTAACATAATAGTATAGCATTATTAGCTAAATCATCTCTAATCCTTAGATGTATGTAATAGTGCCATATCAAACTTTTCTAGTATTCTATTTACCTCTTTGACTTCTTTCTTACTTATTTTGTGGTTTGATTTTTCTAATTCTGAGAGTGCAAGTTTGAGATCTACCATTATTATTATAGTTTTGCTGTCTGTTTCTTCTTGCAGCTCTCTTAATTTCTTTTTTAAGAATTTAGATACTACAACACTTGGTGTTTAATTATTAATATTAATATAAATAATATAAATTAATATATATAAATAATAATAAAATATTACTATATTGATATATGTTTAATATTGATACTGCTTCATTAGCTATGCTACCCTTTAGCAAGATATAATTCCCTTCCTTATCTCTTTTAATTAGATCAATTTTTGCTTTTGCTTGATCTGAAATGAGGATGGTTACCCCTGTTTTTTTGGCTTCACCTGAAGCATAGTAGATTCTGCTCCAATCTTTTACCTTTATTCTGTATGTATCACCCTGTTTCAGATGTGTTTCGTGTAAACAACATATTGTAGAATTCTGGCTTTTAATCCAGTCTGCTAACTGCTTCCTCTTTATGGGGGAGTTTACTCCATTCACATTTATGGTTAGAATGACTAATTCTATATTGCTTGCCATCCTGTTAACTCCTGCTTATGCTTTTCTCATTTTCTTTCCCCTTACCCCCTTCCCCAGTATTAAACTTGTGAGTACTACTTGCTTTTCACAGCCCTCCTTTTTTAGTATCCCTCCCCCACCTTAAAGTTTCTCCACCTATTTTACCTCTTTTCTTTACAATTTCTGTATTTCCTTCCCCTTAGCTTACTCCTTCCCTTTTTACTTTTTCCTTCCCAGTTTTCAATGAAGTGGAAGGAGTTTCACCATAAATCAAATATGTCTATTGCTACACACCATGTTCATTCCCCCTCCTCTCTTTCTCTCAGATATAATAGGTTACCTTTGCCTCTTCATGAGATGTAGTACCACCACTTTACCCTTTTTTATGATATACTTTCCTTTCTACCTCTAGTTTCTAGAACAAATTGCACATGTGTTCTTTATCTATCTTTATGACAGAAATATAGTTCTCAAGATTTCTTTTTACCTTTTTAGAAATCTCTTGAGTTCTGTATTTGGAGATCAAGCTTTTTGTATAGATCCTTTTTTTTTCATCAAGAATAGATGGAATTCATTTATTTCATTAAATGTCCATCTTCTTCCCTGGAAAAGGGTCATTTTTGCTGGGTAAATTATTCTTGGCTGAACACCAAGTTCCTAGCCTTTCAGAATATTGTATTCCAGGCCCTTCATTCTTTTAATGTGGACACTGCTAGATCCTGGGTTATCCTTATAGTGGCTCCTCTATATCTGAATTGATTTTTTCTAGCAGCTTGCAATATTTTTTCCTTCATCCGATGGTTCTTGAATTTGGCCACTATATTTCTGGGCGTTTTGATTTTTAGGGTCCCTTTCAGTAGGTGAGTGATGAATTTTTTCAATGTCTATTTTACCTTCTGTTTCTGGGGGTGGTTGGGTCCCAAAAGACACTAGCTTTTTGGGGTTTTATTCTTTAACTCCCATGTTTACAGCTTCTCTGCTGATCCTGGATTGCTGCCAATAAGGAATACCCACACTGTGGTAAAGTTCATTCCCCAGAATTGGCAGTGGTCACACCTCTCCCCACTCAGGTCTGAGCAGTGTGAACTGCCTTGCTCTCACTACTTGCCCTCAGCCTGCACCCAGTCTGTTCTTCCATCCCCTGAGCAAAAACAGACCTTTTCTGGCAAATTTCAAGGATGTCTTCTGTTGGTAATTATTTGTGGGGTTTTTTTCCAGTCAGGTATTTATTCTGAGGCTTGTCATGAAATAAATTCTTAGAGAAAACATGGAGCTGAAGCAGCTATGTGCCTCCTCTCCACCATCTTAGCCGGAAGTCCTTTTTTGAGCTACTCTTAATGCCCGTCCATTGACAGCACAGCTAGGCCACACTTATCTGTCTTTGTGCACAACCCGGATCCCACAGAGACAGACCACCAGGAGGTAGGGGTGAAGAGAAAGAACAACAAAAGAAAATTAATAAAAAAAAGTAAAACTGGGTCACAGAATGAATAGAGTAGTAGAACTTATTATTAGTAAGACTTCAATTGAAATTTTACTTCAGACACAAGATGTGTGACTCTGAGTAAGCAAGTTTCAATATTCCTATCTGTAAAATGAGAATAAGAATATCACTTATTTTGCAGGGTTATTAAGAAGTTTAAGAAGACTTGAAATAAAATTTGTAAATAAATTTCCAATCTTCTAAGAATGATATGAATATTAGGTAACATTAATTTTAATTTTCATAGTGTTATAAATTTAAAACTCCAATGGATCAAAAACTCATTTCATCTATATCTCTCAATTTACATTAGAAGAGCTTCACATAGATACTATAAATTCTAGGGGCAAGATTAGAACCTAGGGCTTCTGAATTAAAATTCAAGTTCTCTCACTCTATCATATTGGCTAATAATGCCTTTCTTTCTAATATTCAAAGTTATTTTAGTTGGTGTGTTAGATTTTATCCCTAGCTTGATCACCAAAAAGTTATATGAACTAAGATTTTCACACTTCTAATTCACCAATTCATTCTCCTTTCTCAGTCTGTTTTATTTGATAAACAAAGATTAAATAAGGTGACCTCACATTTAAAAGCCCTATAATATTATTACTTATTTTATCCTATGAATTATTCTATAATATAAGCAGTCTCATAATTAACTTAAATAAAAGAAACTTAAAAGAAATTAAGAAAGTGTTCATCATTGTATTAATTTTAAAATCAGAGGAAAAAATAACTTTTTTTCATTCTTCCAGATACTGACCATAATTCTTTACTTTGCAAAGTTTGCATAAGCAAAATCAAGGTGTTTAAAAGATCATAGGATTTTTTTTAATTTCAAAATTAATTTTTTTAATTGCTTTTGACATACATGTGCAAAAATGTCTTTGAAAAAATGGAATTTGAAGTGATGTACATCAGTTGGGAAATGGCTGAATAAGTTATGGTGTGTAAAAGTAACAGAATATTATTGTTCTTTAAAAAATGATGAGCAAGTTGATTTTAGAAAGGCCTGAAAAGATTTAAAGGAGCTGATGCTGAGTGAAACAAGTAGATCCAGGAATATAGTGTACACAATAGCAGCAAGATTGTATGATGATCAAATATGAAACACTGGTCCTTCTCAGTGATCCAATGACCCAAAGCAATCCCAATAAACTTTGGAGAGAAAACATCATCTGTATCCAGAAAGAGAACTTTGGAGAATTAATGTAAATTGATGCAAAATATGGTCCCTTTTTTTTTCTTTTTCTTATGTTTTCTTTTCTCTCATGGATTTTCCTTTTTGTTCTGATTTTTCTCTCCTAACACTTTTCACAAAGAAATATGTATTTAAAAATTAATGAACATGAATAACCAGAAAAATTAAAGAAAACAGCAAGTCTAAAAATATTCAGTTTTTGGGTTCACTTTAAATCAGACATCTTTTTTCTTTTCTTTTAGCTTGATGACTCGCTAAATCAAATTCATAAACTCCAGCGATCTTTGGATGAGCAGATAAAAATGAATGATAATCTACAAATTCAGCTCAATCATCTACAAAGCAGGTAATGAATATATCATGATATTTTGTTCCTGTGATCAAATTTGTGAAGTTCCAAAAATCAGCTTGTTTATTTCTGGATGTAATTCTAATTCCATCTACTTATATGTGTTTTTTTCTTATTTACTTGCATAAATATTATTTCATAAGCATTACACTTCATAAACTTGGATACATTAAAGAAATATATTTATAGACAATCTTAATATATGTTTATTTAATCAAAATATTATGGTGTCAGGATGTGATAGTGAATAATTATGATACATAGATAAAATGTCTTTGAAAGCAGAGGACTATATTGTGATATAGGGACCACCTGCCAGTGGCTTCTGGAGGTCTAACTCAGACCTGTAGAATAGATCTCTTCATGTGAAAGGATGATGATGATACAAGGAGACTGAGAGGCAGTTGCTGTTCTCTGATTTCTCCAATGAGAGGTAGTTGTTTTGTCTGACATCTTTCCTCTTCCCTCTGTCTCCAATTTATTTCATTCCCAGTCCACAAGCAACATCTCGCGCTGCTTTGCAACACCTTCATATGTTATGATCCACAGTTGTGGAGCCTCTCAGAGAATTGACTTGCCCCTATACTTAGGCATGGTCCTTAACAGGACTAGTATGGAATTCTTGACTTTGTCATTTATGATGTATATGACTTCTACATTTAGAAATCTCAGTTTCCTTATCTATAAGGTGAGAAAATTGGGCTCATTGACTTCTAAAATCTCTGCTATCTCTATGTTCATGATCACATTTTTATCCAAGAAACATATTTGGCTTTCATAGAACATTTGGAAAACTTTAAGTTTCTATTTCTCTTGTAGTTAACTTTTTGTGTCAGTGGGAATGCAAAGTCTTCCATTAAATTTGTTAGAAAATGAGCTTTCTGTGATTCCAAGTTCTCAAAAAGTTTGGTAGCTCAGTGTAAAAACTGTGATCTAAGAGAAATCACACAAGCTATGTTTTTTTTTTTGTTTGTTTGTTTTGTTTTTTGTTTTTTGTGAGACAAGAGAACTCACTCTCATATTATAATGACTTGCATTTATCATCTGGAAAGTATAGGTAATTTTACCACTACCAAATCTTGATACAGGTTTTCATCACTCATATTTTAGCAAAGACTGATTTTTCTTTTTTGCATAAACATGTATTAAAATGAAACTATGTGTTTTTTAAAAAGTGGAACAATTTCAAAAGATCCAGGAAAATCATAATTGATGGAGATTGAAATGAGTATAACCAGGAGACCTATACATATATATATATATATATGTATGTATATATCCTAGCAATTTTGTAAAGAAAAACAATTTTGAAAGACTTAAGAACTACAAAGTAATGAACAACTATATCTGCAAAAAATCTTTGTGAAGCATGTTACTCAATCTCTGAAAGAGAGAGGAGGCTAAAGTAGATATTGATATTTGAACATAATCACTGTGCAGATTTATTTTACTTGACTATAGTCATTTATTAACAAGGATGTTTTTCTTTTACTTTGTGATGTGTGAGCAGGGACAGATAGCAATGGTAATGCAAAAGGAACTGTTACAAAAGAGATGAATGATTTTTACATAGAATCCCATTTTATTATCATATGTATAAAGTATACATATAAATGTATGTGTGTTAATGTATGTATAAACATGTATTGGGTGGCATAATGAAAAATAACTTTCAACTTTAAAAGATTCTGCTGTTGTCATCCTATAGCTATATGGCCATAAACTAGTTATATCTCTTCTCATAGGAATGATAAAACTTTCAAAATATAGCTCACATATATATTGAGAGAAAAATATCTGTATACCATAATGAATCATATGTACATAGTTATTTATTTTTACTTGGAAAGTAAATTTATTTTTCTTTGAAAGATACAATTTTTTTCCAGTGTAAGTTAAGCTTGATTAAAATTTTTGAGGACAGAGTATTTAAAAACATCAAGCAAATATTTGTAACATGCAGGACAACATATCAAACAACTCACTTAGAAAGAAGCTTGAATTTTTTCACCTGATGACACTTGAGATACTTGAGAAAGTAAAGATTGTGGTTCTTGTTCATGGGTATTTTCTCTTATGTATGTTGATGAATCAGTCATAAAATAAGTGTGCTTACCTAAAATGTCAGATTTTAATAATAAATGTGATAAGGAACTTTTGAAAATGATGAATTTTAAAAAATACAATCATATATTATTGTAGCGAGCTGTCGTCTCCAGAAGCTGCCGGATCGCTCTCTGGGAAGAGATCTGCTGTGTCAACTCAAATCTCTTGGACAGATTCTTCTTCCTGTAGTGAACCATTGTCTCCAGGCAGTTGCTGTTAACTCTTGTCCAGAGAAGTGACTTCTCTTCCTGCAGAGAGCCCCGTCAGGCCTGATGTAATGCAGAGACTTCTCCTTGAATCCTGACTCTGAATCTCCTCCAGCTCTTATCCTTCTCCAGGCAGACTGCTTTCCAGGCCCACTGTTGCCTCCCAGAGAATGGGCATGGGATAATGCAAGGGCTTCTGGGAAGAACCACTTCAGCCAATGAGCTTGCTCCTTCTATCAAGTCAGTTCTCACCTTGTAATTGTCCAGACAACCTGAATTCTCACCTTGTCACTGTCCAGACAACCCGAGTTCTCACCTAGTAATCCTAACATCTCCCCCTTTCTTTTGATTTAGAACATAGGACAGTCATGACCTTGAAACATAAATCCATCAATATGGGAAGTATTACACATAATTACATAAATTACATAAGCACATAGTAACATATTAACATAACACATGCTAGAAGTATATAACAAATAACATAATCAAATAATCATAAATTGAAAATTTATAAATGTCCATAAGTCCATTGTCCATTAGTCTCATCTTGTGTGAGGAAGTCCAATGATTCCTGCTGGTTTTAAAGTTCTTTAACAGTCTTTTTATTAGCCATGCTCTTTCAGTGTAAGATGTTTCTTAGATCTTCTCCTTTATTTTGAGGTCTTTCTCTTTTTCTGTCTCTCTCTGATGGACAAGGCGAATATGACTCGTTGGCATCTGATTCCTTCTCCTGCTGAAGAAATACAAGCAAACCCTCTCCCCCAGGCAGTTAACCTATCTGGTCCCTTCCATTCACCACTTTCTGGATCTCTCCACATCACCTGGCGATTATCTAAGGACAGTGGAGATGCTCGCACTGGACACTGCCCTTCTGGTGGGTTATAAAACCTGTCTGCTGGAGCCAGTGCATCTTGGTCAAAAATTAGAAAATTAATGGTATAGAGAACTAAATTTAGAAGTTCTCTAGGGTTACCTGTGGCTCCCCCTTTCTTCTGTTTTTGGAGGAGTGTCTTAATATCTCTGTTTCTTCTCTCTACTATTGCCTGCCCTTGAGGATTAAAGGGTATGCCCATGGTATGTAAAATCTTATACTGTGCACAAAAGTGTGTAAAATGTTTGGACGTATATGCAGGTCCATTGTCTGTTTTTATTGCTTGTGGCACACCCATAATTGCAAATGCTTGTATAAGGAATTCAGTGACCACTCGGGCTGTCTCTTTTGCTGCTGGCATTGCAAATGTGAATCCTGAAAAGGTGTCTACCACGACATGGATAAAAGATAGATGACCAAAAGATTTATAATGGGTCACATCCATTTGCCAGATTTCATTGGGTCTCAAACCACGAGGATTCTTCCCTGGAGAGAGTGTAGGAGTATTGAAAGGAGTATGGCCCCACGTTGGGCACCAAATGTAGCGAGATGTCGTCTCCAGAAGCTGCCGGATCGCTCTCTGGGAAGAGATCTGCTGTGTCAACTCAAATCTCTTGGACAGATTCTTCTTCCTGTAGTGAACCGTTGTCTCCAGGCAGTTGCTGTTAACTCTTGTCCAGAGAAGTGACTTCTCTTCCTGCAGAGAGCCCATCAGGCCTGATGTAATGCAGAGACTTCTCCTTGAATCCTGACTCTGAATCTCCTCCAGCTCTTATCCTTCTCCAGGCAGACTGCTTTCCAGGCCACTGTTGCCTCTTTTATCCTCCTAGAGAATGGGCATGGGATAATGCAAGGGCTTCTGGGAAGAACCACTTCAGCCAATGAGCTTGCTCCTTCTATCAAGTTAGTTCTCACCTTGTAATTGTCCAGACAATCTGAATTCTCACCTTGTCACTGTCCAGACAACCTGAGTTCACACCTAGTAATCCTAACATCTTTTGAGATATGAGTAAACATAATTTCATTAAATAACAAAAGTAACATTTGTCCCCATACTTCTAATCCAGTTTAAAATTGTTCTTAAGAATTGAAAAAAATCTTTGATGTGAAAAATATTATCTTTTTCTTACAAATCAATATTTCTGCATAAAACCACTTTGGGGAAAAATAATAAAGAAGAAATAAAAGAAAAGTACAACAAAAAGAAAATATAGGAAGCAAGGCCAAGTTGGCAAAGAATAGGACTTAACCTGAGTTTTTGCAAATTCCCCTATAAATAATTTAAGTGATTTCTCAAAATGAATTTTGGTGTGAAAGAACCTACAATAAAACCAACTGAATGACTTTCCAGCACAAAACAACTTAGAAATTTAACAGGGAAAGTCTCTTGTACCTGGTTGAGAATGGAGCACAGTCCAGTACGGGCTGATGTTCAGCAGGCTGTGTGTGTGTGTGGGGGGGGTGACTGAGTCAATAGGGTCAGCAGCCTCTGGATTTCTCAGTAGATGGTAAAGGGATAGGAAAACAGGTCAGAAGGAAATTATACGCATTCCTTTACTGGACCTGGGCATGTGACTATAGAACTGTTCAAAGATAGACCAAGTTGCAGTCCTGAGTTTCATTCTCTGGGTAGGAAAGGGTCACTAACACGCCAAAGGTTATAGCCAAAAGGAAGCAAAAATCCTACTAACATTTCTAACGAAAAGAATACTTGATGGCCAGAGCATGGCATAAGCCAGGAGAGCAGTGATCACACCTCCTGTCAGACCATATCATCTTAAAAGAATTGACAACTTAATAAGACCACAGAATTAATTTTAAAAAATAACAAAAACTCTGGAAATTTAGCCAGTGTTCCTGCCACTCTAAGAGCATAAATTAACTTAAACATAACATAATTACCTTAAAAGCTAAAAATGAAGAAATAAACTGCATAAATGAACAAAAGAAACAGGAAAAACAATTAGACTAAAGAAAACTATTATGGTGACAGGGAAAATAAAAATATAAATTCAGAAGACAAAATTATCAAAACTACTATATACATAGATTTAAAGAAAAATACAAATTAGTCACAGCTCAAATGTAAATTGAAAACAGGATTTTAAAAATCAAAGATAGATAAAAATTAGGGAAAAATAAAGTGATGCACAAAAATTAGGTTTAAAAAAGTCAACAGCTTGATAATGGAAGCACAAAAATACTGAAGTAAATAACATTGTAAAAAAGAGAATACCAAATTGAAAAAGAAGTATAAAATGTTTACTGAAGAAAATTATATCCTAAAAATTAGAATTGGCTGAATTTGCTAAAGTTCAAATACTCAGAAATATTATAATTTATGAATCAAAGATAAAATATTGTCAGCAGGCAGAAAGAAATCATTTAAATACTGTAGAACCATAGTTAGGATAATACAAGCTTCCATATTAAAAAATAGGAGGACTTGTAGTAATATATTCTGGAAAAGAAAAGAATTAAGATTATAACCAAGATTCACTTACCCAGAAACACTATTATTCTTTAGACAGAAAATGGACATCCGATTAAAAAAAAAAAAAAAAAAAAAAAGACTTTCAAGCATTCCTGATGAAAAGACCAGGACTGAATTTAAAAAAAAAATGCTTTCACATGTAAGACTCAAGAAAAGCATAAAAAGTTAAACAGCAAATATAAATAATAAGGGATTCTATTAGATTAAATTGTTTATATTATCACATGGGGAGATTATAATTATATTTCTCTTAGAATATCATTAGGGAAATTAAAAAGAATATTCATAGACAAAAGACAGAGGTGTGGGTTGAATTTGATGGAATTATATCTAGACCAAATTAATAGATAAGAAAGAATACATTGAGACAATGGAAAAGGGAGAATAAAATATAAATATTTATCTCACACAAAAATGAATGAAAGATATTTTAAAATGAAGAGGAAGATCATGGGGAAGGAGCATATCAAACATAAAAGATTTTTGACCGTAGAGTACGGGCTAGCTTCCTGGAGGGCTTCAGGCTCAGCCAGTCAGGACAAATTAAAGTCCTTGGTTAGGGGGAGAAGTCAAGGAGGCAGGCAAGCTGCCATGAGACTTGCCAAAGATATCTCCTGGATTCTGGAGTTTGCAGTCTCTAGCATCTCTCCTCCTCATCTTGCAGGTAATTGACTCTTCCTTCTCTTATCACCCCCCCCTCCACCACCCAAATAGAAAATTAGCCTTAAGTGCTCTGCATTCTCAGATTCAAGTACACCTATTCAGAGTTTCAGTCCTATCAATGTAAAAATATCATTGATAATTTTATTTATCCACCCATTCTATTTCTTTTGAAAGTGATCATTCTAGGTTCTAAATTCACTTCTCTAGATTCCTTGCAAATATGAATCTTTTTTTTCCCCAAAAACCTGTATCTTCATCAGTACCTAAAAGAGTAGTCTAACCCAGTATATATTATGTAATGAATATTCAAAAAAGAACCCAGTCTCCATAAATAATTTAACTCCGTGGGACAAATTCTACCAGCAATTGTAATATTCTTTCATTTTGATTGTTGTGGCCAAGAAAACTGTTAGAAATAGCCTGCTATCTATAATTAGGTGTAGGAGAAGTATATTCAGAATACAAATATCTGAATTTGAATTATAACTTTGCTATTTGCTCTTTGTGATACTTTAGAAATCAATTAACTTTTCATAGCCTCAGTTTTTCATTCTGTAAAAATATCATTTTAGGACTAGGTGGTATCTAAGATAACGTCTAGTTCTATAATTCAATTATTCTTGACCTTTTTAATAATTTACTAATTCCAAGATATTCTTTATATCTCAGTGGTACAAAGAAACAACTATTTTAAAGACAAACCACATGAAAGTCTTGTCCATCATTTATGATTTTTAAAAATAGATAAACTGTGCTATATAGCAACAACACGATAATAAATTGTAATGAACTTAGCTCTTTTCTACAATGAGGTGATTAATGCCAACTGCAATAGACTTGTGAAGAAGAGAGCCCCCTGCATCCAAAGAGAAGATTATAGGTACTGAATGTGGATCATAACATAGCAGTTACATGTTTTGTTTTTGTTGTTTGCTTGCCTTTCTTTTCCCATGTTTTGTTTTGTTTTTTGATTTGATTTTTCTTGTGTAGCATGATAAATATGGAAATGTGTTTAGAAAAAGTGCACACGTTTAACCTATATTGAATTGCTTGCTGACTATGGAAGGGGAGAGATGTGAAGGCAGAAAAATTTGGAACATAAGATTTTGCAAAGCTGAATGTTTAAAACTACCTTTGCATATATTTTGAAAAATTAAAAAGGTATCATTACCCCCAAATGGATAAACTAGGCTAAAATAGAATAAATGATCGAATCTAAATAGAAACAATATTTTATAAGTATAGCAGCAACCCAATATAGTTTGTGGAAAAGTTATATACAGACCAAAAATATCACATTGTCAGTAGTTTGAAAGACATTTTAATTACTTTATCAGTGTAGAGGGGACAAAAATCTCTGATTTATCTCTGTTCTAGGACTGCCAGTGTCAATTATTATTATCAAGAAGAAAAGAAAATAAGTTCTATAAACAATCTATATTTATGCACTGATGCTTAAGAATTTCTTTCTATAGAAATTGCTTTGTTTAAGAAGTTTTTTTACTCAATAAAATTAATCTTTAAAAATGTCAAACATTTTAAAATATTCATATAGAAATTGGTTAAAAGTAGGGAGAGTTAATAAATATTATGAATTGTTATAGCTTGACCTTTATTTAAAATAAAATTACTTTTATTTCATCATGTTTTGCTGGGTATCAATTTTGAGATATGATGCTTTAGTTAATACTGACAAATATTTTCAAATTTCAGAGAAATGAAGAAAGCTATGAAGAAAGTATGAATAATTGAGGCAAGATAGTTACACCAATAGCCTTGAATCAATGTGAGAAAGATTTACAGTATTCTGCTGAAACCCATAGTCAATAAAGTATTAAGAACATATAATCCATATTTATAAAGTCCTTTTAAACTAATTTAATCTCATGTTCATGAAAACTGAATTAATATTATAAAGGAAGAAAAATAATTTCATGAATGTTGCTTAAAATCCTCCTATTTTTACATAGTAATCACCAGGATATTTTGAAAACTAGTGAATTCTATGAAACATTTTATCTTTACCTTTAAGAAATGTGTTTTTTTTTCCAATTTTGGCATCCAAAATAAATTAATAACTTCTATATTAGGCAGATGAACATATGACTATTTCATCATCACTAATACTTTTTGTCACCTTTAATGTCATTTAACCTTTGTACTTTTATCTAAAAATTTCATTTTTGCATGTACAATATTAAAAGAGGATTGTTTTTAGTTTCTTACAATAAAAAACAATACTCACCTTCTGAATCTGTGCATGATATCTGGATCCTGTTGTTCACCTTCTGTAACTAACTCCCTCTCTTGAGTTGTTTTCTAACATTATTTTAACTTCTCTGAAGTCCTATGAATTGATGTTCTCTTTCTATTTCATCCCTTTTCTACTCGTAGGTTTTTGGGTTTTTTTTGTTGTTGTTTGTTTGTTTGTTTGTTTGTTTTTGGCTTTCCCCAGCCTGGCATTCCCACTTTGCAGTAGCAGTCAGCACTTCACAGGCATGACTAACTTTCTGCTCCTCAGTTCTAACCTATCCTGACAAAAAACAAATAAGAATACCAAAAAACCTTTCTTATTTCCTATACTGGCAGTGGCTTTTGTGTTCAAAGAAGGAAGTTTTTTTGATGGTTAAATTACATGTAGTCTGTTTTCACACCTGCAGTTTTTTTCTTTCCTTCGGTTACAAAGTGTTCTATACCACCATTCTTACATTATTGAAAAACTTCTTAAAACTCATTTAGGTGTCAAACCATGTAGAAACTGGACTTTAAATTTATAAATCTTATTTACATACTGTCAACTGGAACATAATTTCCCATCCTTACCCCAGATCTATTGGCTGAAGCTGTAACTGCAATTGCTATAGGTCAATGAAATGTTAATGGGTCTTTAACAGTCTGAATTGGCAATTCAAAAAGATTTATGTTGCAACAATATAAGAGTATGCTTTAAAATAAATAAGGAATAAAGCTCCTTTTTTCATATCTAATAGTTTTTATTTACCAGACATTTGCATGGGTAATTTTACGACTATGACAATTGCCAAACCATTTGTTCCCATTTTCCCCCTCCTTCCCGCCCCCCCCCCAGATGGCAGTTTGACCAATATATGTTAAATATGTTAGAGTATAAATTAAACACAATATATGTATACATGACCAAACAGTTGTTTTGCTGAACAAAAAGACTGGACTTTGAAATAGTGTACATTTAGCCTGTGAAGGAAATACAAAATGCAGGCAGACAAAATTAGAGGGACTGGAAATTCTATTTAATGGTTCATAATCATCTCTTAGCGTTCTTTTGCTGGGTGTAGCTGGTTCAGTTCATTACTGCTCTATTGGAACTTATTTGGTTCATCTCATTGTTGAAAATGGCCACATCCATCAGAATTGATCATCATATAGTATTGTTGTTGAAGTATATAATGATCTCCTGGTCCTGCTCATTTCACTCAGCATCAGTTCATGTAAGTCTCTCCAGGCCTTCCTGAAATCATCCTGTTGGTCATTTCTTACAGAACAATAATATTCCATATTATTCATATACCACAATTTATTCAGCCAATCTCCAATTGATGGGCATCAATGTACTTTCCAGTTTCTGGCCACCACAAAGAGGGCTGCCACAAACATTCTTGCACATACAGGTACCTTTCCCTTCTTTAAGATCTCTTTGGGATATAAGCCCAATAGTAGCAATGCTGGGTCAAAGGGTATGCACAATTTGATAACTTTTTGAGCATAGTTCCAAATTGCTCTCCAAAATGGCTGGATGTATTTGCAGTTCCACCAACAATGTATCAGTGTCCCTGTTTTCCCACATCCTCTCCAACATTCTGCATTACCTTTCCCTGTCATTCTAGACAATCTGACAAGTGTGTAGTGATATCTCAGAGTTGTCTTAATTTGCATTTCTCTAATTAATAATGATTTGGAGCATCTTTTCAAATGACTAGAAATAGTTTCAATTTCTTCATCTGAGAATTGTCTTTTCATATCCTTTGACCATTTATCAATTGGAGATTGGCTTGATTTCTTATATATTAGAGTCAATTCTCTATATATTTTGGAAATGAGGCCTTTATCTGAACCTTTGACTGTAAAAATGTTTTCCCAGTTTATTGTTTCCCTTCTAATCTTATCTGCATTGATTTTGTTTGTACAAAAACTTTTCAATTTGATATAATCAAAGCTTTCTATTTTATGATCAACAATGATCTTTAGTTCTTCTTTGGTCATGAATTCATTCTGCTTCCACAGGTCTGAGAGATAAACTATCCTATGTTCTTCTAATTTACTTGTAATCTCATTCTTTATTCCTAGGTCATGAACCCATTTTGACCTGACCTTAGTGTATGGTGTCAAGTGTGGATCAATGCCTAGGTTCTGCCATATTAATCTCCAATTTTCCCAGCAATTTTGGTCAAACATTGAGTTCTTATCCCAAAGGCTGGGGTCCTTGGGTTTTTGTTAGAGTTATTAATTATTTTGTCCTTTGAACCTAACCTATTCCACTGATCAACTAGTCTATTTCTTAGTCAATACCAAATGGTTTTGGTAACCACTGCTTTATAATATAATTTTAGATCTGGTACAGCTAGGCCGCCTTCATTTGATTTTTTTTTTTTTTTCATTAATTCCCTTGAAACTCTTGATCTTTTATTTTTCTATATGAATTTTGTTGTTATTTTTTCTAGGTCATTAAAATAGTTTTTTGGGAGTCTGATTGGTATAGCGCTAAGTAAATAGATTAGGTAGTATTGTCATCTTTATTATATTTGCTCACTCTATCCAAGAGCATTTAATATTTTTCCAATTGGTTAGATCAGACTTAATTTCTGTGGAAAGTTTTTTGTAGTTTTGCTCATATAGTTTCTTATTTTCCCTTGGCAGATAGATTCCTAAATATTTTATATTATCAGTAGTTATTTTAAATGGAATTTCTCTCTGTATCTCTAACTGTTGGACTTTGTTAGTGGCATATAAGAATGCTGATGATTTATGTGGATTTATTTTGTATCCTGCAACTTTGCTAAAGGTGTGGATTATTTCTAATAGCTTTTTAGTTGAATCTTTGGGGTTCTCTATGTATACCATCATATCATCTACAAAGAGTGATAATTTGGTTTCTTCATTACCTACTCTAATTCCTTGAGTCCCTTTCTCGGCTCTTATTGCCAAAGCTAGCGTTTCTAATACAATATTGAATAGTGGACAACCTTGTCTCACCCCTGATCTTAATGGGAATGGTTGCAACCTTTCTCCATTACATATGATGAATAAAGCTCCTTTTTACTGCAGAGTCTGAGACTAAATGTATATGATTTTCCTTGTTGTCTTAGAGAAGCCATCATGAATTACTGAAGGTGATATTCTGTAAATTTTCCTGAAGATTGTCTGGCCAGCAACGTATCTTTTTAATTCTCTAAGATATATTATATCCAGATATATTACAAGCTGCCTGAGTGTGTTTAACTCCATTCCATTACTGTGACTTTTTAGATTACTCCTATTCATTTTTGCATACCTCAAAATACAAAATGTAGATTATCATTTACTATCATTATTAGTAAGTATGCATATATATATATATACACATAAACACACACATACACACACACACACACACACACACACACACACACACATATATATATATATATATATATATAAAACCTGAAGTAGTTTATAATTCTTGGTGTTTGAAATATATTTTTTAAATATTTTGTTCACATTTATCAGGCAGGCTTAGTGAATGATCTAAATAATACTATATTTCTTTCTTTCTTTCTTTCTTTGGCAGTTGGGATTAAGTGACTTGCCCAGGGTCCCAGAGCTAGGAAGTATTAAGTGTCTGAGGTCAGAATTGAATTCGAGTCCTCCTGACTTCTGGGCCAGAACTCTATCCACTACATCATATACCTGCCCCATATTATCTTAATTTAATAGATGAAGAAAGTGACACTCAAAAGCTTAGTGACATTTCCAGAGTCTCCAAAATAGCTATCTACTGTTACAGTCTGAATTTTTAACATATCTTATGACTTAAATGCTGAGTACTTTACACTGCCTTCAATATTTAAATTCTTAGAATAAACCTGAGCACAATACTGAAGTAGTAACAAGTCTATAAGACAAGTAATATGTATTTTTGAGATAGTATATCATAGTGCATAGAAGGCCAGCCTTGGAATCAGCAAGATCTTTCATTATTATCTGTATCAAAAATGGGTAGGCAATTTAAACTCTTAGTGCCCCACAAAAATTTCTAGGATTATAATATAGTAGTAATTGGATGAGTGGAGAGAGAATCTATTCTTGAAATTCACCACCACAATAAAACCATGGGTGTAGAATAAAAAAAAATACACATATATAAACTAATGTCATTTTCATAGTTCCTTAAGATTCATAAAGAAACTTTAGACATTTCCCATTCAATTATCGCATAAATTCCATTGAATAGAAACACTTATTATACCCATTTTACAGATAAAAAAAAAAAAACTGATTTTGAGAACAGTTAAGTGATTTGCCTAGGATCATACATTTAATAAGGTCTGATGCAGGATTTAAAAACAGGTCTACTTGACTCCAAGTCAGTTGCTCTATCTATGTCATCTAGCTGCCCAAATAAACAGATGAATAAAAATAATTGACATAATACATACATTCCTGTATACATGTTTTATCTCTCTTATCAAAAATCTATGAAATTCATGAAGTACAATCAAACTATATACCATTAAAGTGTGTAAGAAAAGTTCATTTCTTTTCTATATGTTAAATGAATTTCTCCTGGTTCCCTTGCAGCTTTTAAAAAGAATTATTTTGTTGTACTTTAGGTTTCTGTCTAAAAACATTTCCTATTCTGTCTTCATAGTCTTTCTGTCTCTGTCTCTGTGTCTCTGTCTCCATTCCTGTCTTAATTTCTCTGTCTCAGTTTCTGTCTGTCTTTTTGTCTCTCTATCTTTATCTCTTTTCTGTGTGATATGACAATAACCATCTAATTGACATTCTTTTAATCAATTTCTCTGTCTTACAAATGTCTTACTTGATTCTAAAGCAAGAGTTTCTATTTTAAAGAAGTATACTAGCTTCCCTTTGACTGTGAGTCAAAATAATATTTTCATTTTAGGGTCCTTCTTCAATAAAACCAAATAAGATAATGGCAATTATAGCCATACATTTGCATAACACTTTCCTTCTTTTGCCCTGAGTATTTGCATTGCATAAATTATATAATATGATTTTCATGAAAAATAAAACAAAAAATCAGTATTTATACAAATTTATGCAAATTTCATAAAACAGAAGCTCAGCAGGACTAAAACATATTTGCAAAATGATAGTTTTAAAGTTGAATATTCTTCTTTTAATGCCATAAAAGTTAATTGTCTGTTCTTTGTTAGCCTTTTCAGTAGTTCAATTGCCAAGATTCCTCATGCTTTGTTTCTAAGCTAAAAAGAACAATCTCCCCTGAAGATCTTGGTTCTTTGAGGTCTACTCCAATTTTTAAAAAATATTTAATATTTTATTTTCCTCCGTACATGTAAAAACAATTTTATTTTTTTTTAAAGTCTGAGTTCTAAATTCTTTCCCTTCCTTACTCCCCACATCTTTCACTGAGAAAGCAAGAAACACTGCCATAAAAACCTACACCTTTCTATATCCCACCTATTCTTATTTCCCCCCTCCTTATTTCTAATGTCTTTGGATCAGTTTATCTTCTGTTCCTCTTTGATCTAGCATAATTACTCTTTTTTTACCTTTTTCCTAAATAGTTTTGCCTTTTAGAGTAAGATCAAATTCAGCTCTGTCCCAATTTTTCTTTTAAACTGCTAAATTACTGATATCAATCTTAAGTGGTTTACATTTTCATGTAAAATAATATAAAATAACTCTTCCTTGTTGAATCCCTTGAAGTTAATCTTTTATGTTGGTTTTTATATATTAAAGTTTGAATTGAGTTCAAGTTTAGTCAGCAAAAAATCCTGAAAATCTGCAAATTCCTTGGATGCCCATTTTTTTCATTGACTCATTAGTTTTGTTGAATATATATTTTAGTTCAAGACCTAGTTTTATTGGTTTTCGATATGTATATACACATACATACATATATATACACACATAGAGGGGGTTGAAGGAAGGGAGAGAATTCCAGAATTTGTGATCTTGGTAAATTCATTTACAATTTTAAAATTGTAACTGCAGAAAAATTAAATTTTTTTGTTGATGTTGTTGTTGTTGATTGTAGAATTTTCTCTGGTCTGATTTTTTTTTGAAATTTAGAAATAATATTCCTTTGTGTTGCCTTGTAAAATATCTTTGAGGTGGTGATGGGTTCATTTTTTTCTCTTTCTTTTTTCCCCTCCTATTCTATCACTCAAGGATAATTTTCTGTGGCAATATTTTGTGTTATTTTACTTTTTAAAAGAATTTTTTTCAGTGAATTTTTGTGTCTCTTACCATTTGTTCAGTTCTTTTTGTCTTACCATTCTTCTCCTCATTGATATTTTCTATTTTCTTTACAATTTGATCTATTCTATTTTTTTCTTTAATAAAGCTTTTTTTTTAATATATGCATGAACAATACTTCAACATTAGCACTTCCAAAACCTTGTATTCCAATTTTCTGTCACTTAGCCCATCCCCTCCCCTAGATGGCAGTAGTCATTTATATGTTAAAAATGGTAGAAATATATGTTAAATCCAATATATGCATACATATTTATACAATTATCTTGCCACACAAGAAAAATAAATCAACCCCCCCCCCAAAAAAGAGAAACAAAACAAAATGCAAGCAAACAACAACAAAAAGAGTAAAAAGGCTATGTTGTGAACTATACTCAGTTTCCACAGTGCTCTCTCTGGATACAGATGGCTCTCTTCCTCACTAAACTATTGGTACTAACTTCAATCATCTCATTATTGAAGAAAAGCATGACCATCGGAATTGATCATCATATAGTCTTGTTATTAACATGTGTAGTAATATCCTGGTTCTGTTCATTTCACGTAGCATCAGTTCATGTAAGTCTCCTTAGGTCTCTCTAAAATCATCCTACTGGTTCTTATTGAAAAATAGTATTCCATAACATTCATATACCATAACTTATTTAGCCATTCTACAATTGATGGGCATCCACTCAGTTTCCAGGCTTTGTTTTTTTTTTTTTTTTGTTTTTTGTTTTTTGTTGTTGTTGTTGTTGTTTGTTTTGTTTTTGTTTTTGCTTATATTTGTCATTACAAAAATGGCTGGCACAAACATTTTGTGATCACTTTTCCTCTTTTAAGGTTTCTTTAGGATACAAGCCCAGTAGAAACACTACAGGGTCAAAAGTTATGCACAGTTTGATAGCTCTTAAGGCATAGCTCCAAATTGCTCTTCAGTATGGTTGGATCTGTTCACAATTCCAGCAGCAATGTACTAGTATCCATGTTTTCCAATATCCCCTTCAACATTTGTTATTATTTTTACTTGCCTTTTTAGCCAATCTGAGAGGTGTGTAGTGGTACCTTGGAATTGTCTTAATTTGCATTTCCCTGATCGATAGTGATTCAGAACACCTTTTCATATGACTAGAAATAATTTCAATTTCTTCATATGAAAATTGTTCATATCCTTTGACCATTTATTGTTAGGATTCTTACAAGGTGCTAAGTCACTAGAATGTATATAATTATCTAATTCGGTATGATTAATCTAATCCTACAAGGAGATGTTATGGGCCAGAACTTGAGAGAAAGTATTAGGTACTTATGTACTTAATTCACATCTTTAAAAAAGTTCATACCTTTAAAAGAGTTTGCTCATTGGATCACACATTAGACTTCATACCTTTAGAGAGCATATAAAAGGATAATCCCACTCTCTGGGAGGGAGATTCAGAGTCAGGTTTCAGTCAAGGAGAGAACTTCAGGGACTTTGGGAGATTCACAACTAGTATTGACTTTTGGGAGATTCAAAAGGCAAAAGCCCACAATCCCACACTCTTGGAGGTGGAGTCTGATTCATTACCACTTTAACCTTCCTGCTGGCTGGAGACATTGGGACAAGAGCTCTCAAGAACCAAAGAGAGAGGAAGGCCTCCAGAAAACTAGCCCAGCCCCAAGTGAAGGAGATAAGATTTTGGAAGAGACAATAAAAGATTTAGACTTTAACTCCTAGTTGCATTTGAGGTGATTGAAACTAAGGCTGCCTCCAGAAGCTCCCCAAGAAACCTGTACACAGAAAACGATTGCAAATTAGAGAAAAAGAACATCACAATTTATCAATTAAAGAATGATTTGAATTCTTATGAATTTGATTCAATTTTCTATATATTTGAGAAATGAGGCCTTCATAAGAATATTTGAATGAAAAAAATGTTTTCCCAATTTATAGCTTCCCTTCTCATCTTGTCTACATTAGTTCTGTTTGTAAAAAAAAAAAAAAAAAAAAAAAAAAAAAAAAAAAAAAAAAAAAAAACTTTTCATCTTTATATAATCAAAAATATCTATTTTATGATCAATAATAATCTCATTATTTGTTCATCACAGATTCCTTCCTCCTTAACAGATCTGAGAAGTAAACTATCCTATGTTACTATGTTATTCTATTTTTTTATTTAAAAAAAATTCTAATAGTTTTTATTTACCAGATATATTATGCATGGGTAATTTTACAACATTGACAATTGCCAAACACCCCTACTTCAACCTTTACCCTCATCCCCCCCCTCACCATAATAGGCTGACCAATACATGCTAAACAAATTAAAGTATAAACTAAACACAATATATGCATACATGTCCAAACAGTTGTTTTGCTGTACAAAAATAATCAGACTTTGAAATAGTGTACAATTAGCCTGTGTAGGAAATCCAAAATGCAGGCAGACAAAAATAGAGGAATTGGGAATTCTATGTAGTGGTTGATAGTCATCTCCCAAAGTTCTTTCACTGGGTGTAGCTGACTCAGTTCATTACTGCTCTATTGGAACTTAGTTGGTTCATCTCATTGTTGAAAATGGCCACATTCCCTGTACCTGATCTAAAACTATATTATAAAGCAGCAATCACCAAAACCATTTGGTATTGGCTAAGGAATAGACCAGTTAATCAGTGGAATAGGTTAGGTTCACAGGACAAGATAGTGAAGAAAACCAGCAATCTTGTGTTTAACAAACCCAAAGATCCCAACTTTTGGGATAAGAATTCATTATTTGACACAAACTACTGGGAAAACTGGAAATTAATATGGCAAAAAATAGGCATGGATCCACACTTAACACCACATACTAAGATAAGATCAAAATAGGTTCATGATTTAGGCATAAAGAACTAGATCATAAATAAATTAGAAGAACAAAGGATAATTTACCTCTTAGACTTGTGGAGGAGGAAGGAATTTGTGACCAAAGGAGAACTAGAGATCATTATTGATCACAAAATAGAAAATTTTGATTAAATCAAATTAAAAAGCTTTTATACAAACAAAACTAATGCAAACAAGATTAGAAGGGAAGTAACAAATTGAAAAAAAAAAACATTTTACAATTAAAGGTTCTCATAAAGGTCTCATCTCCAAAATATATAGAGAATTGACTCTAATTTATAAGAAATCAAGCCATTCTCCATTTGATAACTAGTCAAAGGACATGAACACTTAGTTTTCAGATGATGAAATTGAAACTATTTCCACTCATATGAAAGAGTGTTCCAAATCACTGTTGATCAGAGAAATGCAAATTAAGACAACTCTGAGATACCACATATAACCTGTCAGGTTGGCTAAGATGCCAGGAACAAATAATGATGAATTTTGGAGGGGATGTGGCAAAACTGGGACACTGATGCATTGTTGGTGGAATTGTGAAAGAATCCAATCATTCTGGAGAGCAATCTAGAATTATGCCCCAAAAGTTATCAAACCATGTGTACCCTTTGATCCATCAGTGCTACTACTGGGCTTATATCCCAAGGAAATACTAAAGAAGGGAATGGGACCTGTATGTGCAAAAATGTTTGTGGCAGCCCTTTTTGTAGTGGCTAGAAACTGGAAAATGAATGGATGTCCATCAATTGGAGAATGGTTGGGTAAATTATGGTATATGAATGTTATGGAATATTATTGTTCTGTAAAAAATGACCAACAGGACGCATACAGAGAGGCTTAGAGAGACTTACATCAACCGATGCTGAGTGAAATGGGCAGAACTAGGAGATCATTATACACTTCAACAACAATACTGTATGAGGATGTATTCTGATGGAAGTGGATATCTTCAACACAGAGAAGATCTAATTCAATTGCAATTGATCAATGATGGACAGAATCAGCTAAACCCAGAGAAGAAACACTGGGAAATGAGTGTAAACTTTTTGCATTTTTTGTTTTTCTTCCGAGGTTATTTTTACCATCCGAATCCAATTCTTCCTTTGCAACAATAACAACAACAGAATTCGGTTCTGCACATATATATTGTATTTAGGATACACTATAACATATTTAATAAGTATGGGAATGCCTGCCATCTAGAGGAGGGGGTGGAGGGAAGGAGGTGAAAATTTGGAACAGAAGAGAGTACAAGGGATAATGTTGTAAAAAATTAACTATGTATATGTACTGTCAAAAATGTTATAATTATAAAATTAATAAAAAATTTAAAAAAGAACATTAACAAAAAAAGAAAATGGCCACATCCATCAGAATTGATCATCATATTGTATTGTTGTCGAAGTATATAAAAATCTTGTGGTCCTACTCCTTTCACTCAGCATCAGTTCATGTAAGTCTCTCCAGGCCTTTCTGAAATCATTCTGTTGGTTATTTTGAACAGAATAATAATATTCCATAATATTCATATACCACATTTTATTCTGTCATTCTCCAATTGATGGGCATCTACATAGTTTCCAGTTTCTGGACACTACAAAGAGGGCTGCCACAAACATTCTTACACATACAAGTCCCTTTCCCTTCTTTAAGATCTCTTTGGGCCCAGTAATAACTCTGCTGGGTTATGCACAGTTTGATAACTTTTTGAGCACAGTTCCAAATTGATCTCCAGAATGGCTGGATGTATTCACAATACCACCAACAATGTATCAGTGTTTCTGTTTTCCCACATCCCCTCCAACATTCTGCATTATCTTTCCCTGTCATTCTAGCCAATCTGACAGGTGTGTAGTGGTATCTCA
Source organism: Sminthopsis crassicaudata (assembly GCF_048593235.1). Classification (NCBI taxonomy): domain Eukaryota; kingdom Metazoa; phylum Chordata; class Mammalia; order Dasyuromorphia; family Dasyuridae; genus Sminthopsis; species Sminthopsis crassicaudata. Next base: position 207,909,107 of record NC_133617.1, on the reverse strand, counting down.
GAGTTGTCTTAATTTGCATTTCTCTGATTAATTATGACTTGGAGCATCTTTTCATATGGCTAGAAAAAGATTCAATTTCTTCATCTAAGAATTATCTGTTCCTATCCTTTGATCATTTATCAATTGGAAAATGGCTTAATTTCTTATAGAGTCAATACTCTATATATTTTGGAAATGAGGAATTTGTTGGAACCTTTGACTGTAAAAATGTTTCCCCAGTTTATTGTTTCCCTTCTAATCTTATCTGAATTACTTTGGTTTGTACAAAAACTTTTCAATTTGATATAATCAAAGTTTTCTACTTTGTGATCAATAATGATCTCTAGTTCTTGTTTGGACATAAATTCATTCCTCTTCCACAGGTTTGATAGGTAAACTATCCTGTATTCCTCCAATTTATTTATAATCTCATTCTTTATGCCTATGTTCATGAACCCATTTTTGACCTGATATTGGTGTACAATGTTAAGTGTGGGTTCTGCTTCTCTTCAGTCTTGTGGTTGGAGATCAAATTTTTTGTTGTTTAGATGCTAAAATTAGCTGGGTAGTTTATTCTTGGCTGCATTCTAAGTTCTTTTGCCTTTTGCAATATCAGATTCCAGGCCCTTCGATCCTTTAATGTGGATGCAGCCAGATCTTCTTGAGTGACCATGACCCCTATTGTGGCACCTAGATATTTGAATTGTTTTTTCCTGGCTGCTTGCAATATTTTTTTCTTAGTATGATAGTTCTGTAGCTTAGCCACAATATTCCGTGTAGGTTTTTTTTTTTTTTTTTTTTTTAGGTTCTTTTTCAGAAGGTGTTTGATGAATTCTTTCAATGCCTATTTTCCCTTCTGTTTCCTATGGGCAGGTCTCTTTTATGATTTCCTGTAAGATAGTATCTTAACTCTTTTTTTCATCATACTTTTTGGGAAGTCCAGTAATCCTCAGATTATCTCTCCTAGATCTATTTTCCAGGTCTGTCATGTTTTCAAGTAGATATTTGACATTTTTTTCCCCAGATTTTCATTTTTGACTGATTCTTGGTGTCTCAATGAATCATTCATTTCTATTTGTTCATTTCTGATTTTTAATGAGTTATTTTCTTCATTAGATTTTTTCCCCTTCTTTTTGTATATATTCAGTTGAGTGTTTAAATGAGTTATTTTGCTCTATGGAATTTTTTTTTCCATTTCACTAAATTTGTTTTTTAGTGTGTATTTTTTCTTTTTCCAATTCACAAATCCTACTTTCTTGGGAATTCTTTATCCTTTCCAATTCACAGATCTTACTTTCCTATGATTTCTTTACCTTTTCCATTCCCTAATTCTGTTTCCTTGCAGTTCCTGTGAATTCTTTACCTTTTCCAATTCACATTTCAGGAAGTTGTTTGCCTTTTCCAATTCACATTTCAGGAGGTTGTTACTGTCTTGCATAGCTTCTCTCTCCTTTCCTCATTTTTCTTCTACTCTCTTTTGAGATTTTTAATATTCTCTTCTAGGTGAGGGTTATTTGGGGCATTGTCTGGAGGCTGTTTGCTATCAGTCCCCTAGGGGTTGGAAACCCTTTCTCTTTCTGTATAGAAGCTATCAATCATTTTCTTCATTTTTTAACTTTTTTTTTAAAAAGCCTTAAAAGTCTGCCTTCTGGGCAAGGAGGTTACCAGCTTCCTCTGTAGAGCAAGGATGGTTATATGGACAGTAACTGCCCTCTCAATGGTCTGCAAGGAAAGGCTGAGCTGAGGGAGTGCTCTGGTAAAAACTCCACAGGGAAGTAAGTAGGCCTGAGTATCAAAGACTGGGCTGTATAAGTGCCCTGCAAGGAGCCCCACTGTGAGGATTAAGGACTGCCTTGGGGTTAGAGGTTAAGCCCCCCCCCCCAAATGCCTGATTTGAGTATTAGCAGTCTCCCTATCCCTCACTGCACCAGAAGTGTCTCTGCCTGGACAATGCAATCGAGCTGAGGAAATTACACTACCCCAGGCTGAGACCCCGACTATGCAGATGAGAGGCTGCCCTGGGTATGCCCCTGCTGTGAAGGTCACCCTGCTCTTGGTTATATCCCTGCCCTGTAGCGGTCTGTTCCTGCCACTCAAGACAAACCTTTTCTGCCAATGTTCCTGATTATCTTTGGCTGGTGATTTGTTGTACTTCCAATCTTCATGAACTTTACCAGTATAGCAGTATTTTTGAGGCTGATTTTTAAAATTGGTAATGAGGGTATGAGAGGAGCTCAAAATCTCACATGTGCATTCTCCACCATTTTGGCTCCACCTCTCCTGTTCTTCTAGTTTTTTATAATGTCATTCTTTATGTCTAGATCATGAAAACCTTTTGACTTTATCTTGGTATATGGTGTTAGGTGTGGGTCAATGCCTAGTTTCTGTCATATTAGTTTACAATTTTCCCTACAGTTTTTGTTAAATATTGGAATCTTTGGGTTTGTTAAATATTAATTTGCTATAGTCATTGGATATTTTTTTCCTGTGAACCTAACCTTTTCCACTGACCTATTGCTCTATTTCTTAGCCAGTACAAAATGGTTTTGATGACTGCTGCTTTATAATACAATTTTAGATCAGGTACAGCTAGAGCACCTTCGTTTGCATTTTTTTCATTAATTCCCTTAAAATTCTTGACCTCTTTTTCTTCCAGGTGAATTTTGTCAGGATTTTTTTCCAGGCGTATAAAATAGTTTTTTTTTTTTGGAAGTTTGATTGATATAGCACTAAATAAATAGATTAGTTAGTATTTTCATTTTTATTACATTCACTCAACCTATCCAAGACCACTTGATATTTTTCCATTTGTTTACTTCTGACTTTATTTGCACAGAAAGTCTTTTGTAGTTGTTCATATAGTTCCTAACATTACCTTGGTAGATAGATCCCCAAATATTTAATACTATCAACAATTATTTTAAATGGAATTTCTCTTTGTATCTCTTGTTGTAGTGATGCATAAAAATGCTCTTTTATGTAGATTTATTTTGTATTCTGAAACTTTGCTCAAGTGGTAAATTCTTTCTAGCATTTTTGGTGGATTCTCCAGGGTTCTCTATGTATATCATCATATCATCTGCAAAGAGTGATAATTTGGTTTCCTCATTACCTACTCTAATTCCCTTAATTTATTTTTTTATCTTTTATTTTCAAAGCTACCATTTCTAAGATAATACTGAATAGTCATGGTAACAGTGGGCAACTTTGTTTTACTTCTGATCTTATTGGAAATGGTTCTAGTTTAACCCCATTACATATAATGCTTACTGATAATTTTAAATAGATGCTACTGATTATTTTAAGGAATATACCATTTATTCCTATATTCTCTAGTGTTTGTAATAACACTTTCGAGATAAGCATATGTTTCTTCTTAGTTTGGTTATCTATATAGTCAATTACATTAATGGTTTTCCTAATATTAAACAAGCCCTGAATTTTTGGTCTAAAACCTACTTGGTCAGGTTGTATTATCTCTTTGCTGATGTTTTATTTAAGATTTTTGCATTTATTTTCATTAGGGAATTTGGTTTACAACTTTCTTTTTCTGTTTTCATCCTAACTGATTTACATATCAGTACCATACCTGCTTCATTAAAGGAATTTGGTAGAAGACCTTCATTCTCTATTTTTTAAAATACTTTATATAGAATTTTAGTTATTTGTTCCTTAATTGCTTGGCAGAATTAACATGTAGAGCCATCTGGCCCTGGAGATTTTTTTCTTAGGGAGTTAATTAATTTCTTCTTCTTCTTCTTCTTCTTCTTCTTCTTCTTCTTCTTCTTCTTCTTCTTCTTCTTCTTCTTCTTCTTCTTCTTCTTCTTCTTCTTCTTCTTCTTCTTCTTCTTCTTGTTCTTCTTCTTCTTCTTGTTGTTCTTCTTCTTCTTCTTCATTTTTTATATCTATTTTTATTAACTTTATAATTATAAAATTATACATTTTTGACAATACATATGCATGAGTAATTTTTATAACATTATCCATTGTATTCATTTTTTCCAAATTTTCCCCTCTCTCCCCTAAATGACAGGCAATCCCATACATATTACATGTATTACAGTATAACCTAGATACAATATATGTGTGTAAATCCAATTTTCTTGTTGCATGGTAAGATTTGGATTCCAAAGGTATAAGTAACCTGGATAGAAACACAGTAGTGCTAACAGTTTACATTCAATTCCCAGTGATCCTTCTCTGGGTGTAGTTGTTTCTGTCAGTCATTGATCAACTGGAAGTGAGTTGGATCCTCTTTATGTTGAAGATATCCACTTCCATCAGAATATATCTTCATACAGTATGTTGTTGAAGTGTATAGTGATCTTCTCATTTTGCTCATTTCACTCAGCATCAGTTCATGTAAGTCTCTCCAAACCTCTCTGAATTCAATTCATCCTGCTGGTCATTTCTTACAGAGCAATAATATTCCATAACATTCATATACCATAATTTACCCAACTATTTTCCAGTTGATGGACATCCATTCATCTTCCAGTTTCTAGCCACTACGAAAAGGGATACCACAAACATTTTGGCACATACAGGTCCCTTTCCCCTCTTTTGTATTTCTTTGGGATATAAGCCCAGTAGTAGCACTGCTGGGGCAAAGGGTCACAGTTTGATAACTTTTAGGGCATAGTTCCAAATTGCTCTCCAGAATGGCTGGATTCTTTCACAACTCCACCAACAATGCATCAGTGTCCCAGGTTTCCCACAAAACCCCTGTCAACATTCATCTTTATTTGTTCCTGTCATCTTATCCAATATCACAGGTGTGTAGTGGTATCTCATAGTTGTCTTAATTTGCATTTCTCTGATCAATAGTGATTTGGAACACTTTTATATCAGTGGATATAGTTCAATTTCATCATCTGAGAATTGTCTGTTCATATCCTTTGATGATTTATCAATTGGAGAATGGCTTGATTTCTTATAAACTAGGGTCAGTTCTCTATTTTGGAAATGAGGCCTTTATCAGAACCTTTGACTGTAAAAATATTTTCCCAATTTGTTACTTCCCTTCTAATCTTGTTTGCATTAGTTTTGTTTGTATAGAAACTTTTTTAGTTTCATGTAATCAAAATCTTCTATTTTGTGATCGATAATGATCTCTAGTTCTCCTCTGGTCATAAATTCCTTCCTCCTCCACAGGTCTGAGAGATAGACAATCCTCTGTTACTCCTAATCTATTTATGGTCTCATTCTTTATGCCTAAATCATGGACCCATTTTGATCTTATCTTAGTATATGGTGTTAAGTGTGGATCCATATCTAATTTCTGCCATACTAATTTCCAGTTTTCCCAACAGTTTTTTTTTCAAATAATGACTTTTTTTCCCCAAATGTTGGTATCTTTGGGTTTGTCAAACACTAGATTGCTATAGTTGTCCCCTTTTTTGTCCTTTGTACCCAATCTGTGGAACAGATTGGTCTATTTCTTAGCCAATACCAAATGGTTTTGGTGACTGCTGCTTTATAATATAGCTTTAGATCAGGTATACCTAGACCACCATCATCTGACTTTTTTCATTAATTCCCTTGAAATTCTTGACCTTTTATTCTTCCATATGAATTTTGTTGATATTTTTTCTAGGTCATTAAAATAGTTTCTTGGAAATTGAAACTATATCCACTCACATGAAAGAGTGTTCCAAATCACTACTGATCAGAGAAATGCAAATTAAGACCACTCTGAGATACCACTACACACCTGTCAGATTGGCTAAGATGACAGGAACAAATAATGACAAATGTTGGAGGGGATGTGGGGAAATTGGGACACTAATACATTGCTGGTGGAGTTGTGAAAGAATCCAACCATTCTGGAGAGCAATCTGGAATTATGCCCAAAAAGTTATCAAACTGTGCATACCCTTTGACCCAGCAGTGCTACTACTGGGATTATATCCCAAAGAAATACTAAAGAGTGGAAAGAGACATATATGTGCCAAAATGTTTGTGGCAGCTCTTTTTGTTGTAGCTAGAAACTGGAAGATGAAGGGATGTCCATCAGTTGGAGAATGGTTGGGTAAATTGTGGTATATGAAGGTTATGGAATATTATTGCTCGGTAAGAAATGACCAGCAGGAGGAATACAGAGAGGCCTGGAGAGACTTAAATCAACTGATGCTGAGTGAAATGAGCAGAACCAGAAGATCACTGTACACTTCAACAACAATACTGTATGAGGATGTATTCTGATGGAAGTGGAAATCTTCAACATAAAGAAGATCCAACTCACTTCCAGTTGATCAATGATGGACAGAGGTAGCTACACCCAGAGAAGAAACACTGGGAGGGGAATGAAAATTGTTAGCACTAATATCTGTCTGCCCAGGTCGCATGTACCTTCGGATTCTAATGTTTATTGTGCAACAAGAAAATGATATTCACACACATGTATTGTACCTAGACTATATTGTAACACATGTAAAATGTATGGTATTGCCTGTCGTCGGGGGGAGGGAATAGAGGGAGGGGGGGTAATTTGGAAAAATGAATACAAGGGATAATATTATAAAATATATATATATATATATATATATATATATATATATATATATATATATATATATATATAATAAAAAAAAAGACAAATAAAAAAAATAGTTTCTTGGGAGTCTGATTGGTATAGCACTAAATAAATAAATGAGTTTAGGGAATATTGTCATCTTTATTATATTTGCTCAGCCTATCCAAGAGCACTTAATGTCTTTCCAATTATTTAAATCTGACTTTATTTTTGTGGCAAGTATTTTGTAATTTTGCTTATATAATGCATGACTTTCCTTGGTAGATCGATTCCCAAATACATTTTATGCTATCGACAGTTACTTTGAATGGAATTTTTCTTTGTATCTCTTGTTGTTAAATTTTGTTGGTGATATATAAAAATGCTGAGGATCTATGTGAATTTATTTTGTATCCTGCAATTTTGTTAAAGTTGTGAATTATTTCTAATAGCTTTTTAGTAGAATCTCTGGTGTTCTCTAAGTATACCATCATATCATCTGCAAAGAGTAATAGTTTGGTTTCCTCATTACCTACTCTAATTCCTTTAGTCTTTTTCTCCAATCTTATTGGCAAAGCTAGCATTTTTAATACAATTCTGAATAGTAATGGTGATAGTGGGCAACTTTGTTTCACTCCTGATCTTACTGAAAAAGATTCCAGTTTATCACCATTACATATTATCCTTACTGATGGTTTTAAATATATGCTCCTTATTATTTTAAGGAATAGTCCATTTATTCCTATACTCTTAAGTGTTTTTAGTAGGAATGGATCTTGGATTTTGTCAAATGTTTTTTTCTGCATCTATTGAGATCATCATATGTTTTTTGTTAATTTGGTTATTGATATAGTCAATTATGCTAATAGATTTTCTAATATTGAACCAGCCCTGCATTTTTGGTATAAATCCTACTTGGCCATAGGGTATTGTCCTGGGGATGATTTTCTGTAATCTTTTTGCTAATATTTTATTTAAGATTTTAGCATCAATATTCACTAGGGAGATTGATCTATAATTTTCTTTCTCTGTTTTCAACCTATCTGGTTTGAGGTATTAGTACCATGTCTGTGTCATTAAAGGAATTTGGTAGGACTCCTTCAATTCCTATTTTTTCAAATAGTTTATATAACATTGGAGTTAATTCTTTAGAATTCACATGTAAATTCATCTGGTCCTGGGATTTTTCTTAGGGAGTTGGTTAATACCTTGTTCTATTTCTTTTTCTAAGATGGGATTGTTTAACCAATTTACTTCTTCTTCTGTTAATCTGGGCAAGCTATATTTTTGAAGGTATTTTTCCATTTCCTTTAAGTTATCATATTTATTGGCATAAAATTGGGCAAAGTAACTCCTAATTATTGTTCGAATTTCCTTTTCATTGGTGGAAAGTTCCCCCTTTTCATTTTTAAGACTAACAATTTGATTCTCCTCTTTCCTTTTTCTAATCAGATTTTAAAAAGATTTATCTATTTTATTGTTTTTTTTTCATAAAGCCAACTCTTACTTTTATTTATTAATTTAATAGATTTTACTTCCAATATTATTAATTTCTCCTTTTAATTTTAGAATTTTAAATTTAGTATTTGGTGGTTTTTAATTTGTTCTTTTTCTAGTATTTTTAGTTGCAAGCCCAATTCATTAATCTTCTCTTTCTCTATTTTATGCAAGTAGGCCTCTAGGGATATGAAATTTACTGTTATTACCACTTTGGCTGTATCCCACACATTTTGGTATGACATCTCATTATTGTCATTTTCTTGGGTGAAGTCATTAATTATGACTATGATTTGCTCTTTCACCCAATCATTCTTTATAATGAGATTATTTAGTTTCCAATTATTTTTTGGTCTATTTTCCCGTGGCTTTGTATTGAATGTAATTTTCATTGCATCGTGGTCTGAAAAGGATGCATTTACTATTTCTGCCTTACTGCATTTGAATTTCAGATTTTTATGTCCTAATATATGGTCAATTTTTGTATAGGTTCCATGAACTGCTGAGAAGAAAGTGTACTCCTTTAAGGAATTCTATTTTAATATTTTTAATAAATCCTTTTCCAAACTATTGACTTTTTTTTCATGATTTTCTGTTCTCCTTTTCATTTAACTTTTAAATTTTTTTTTTCTTTTCCATGCATTTGGTTTTTAAAATGCTTTCTGGGTAATCTCTTAGCCTATGCCAATTTCTTTCTTTTTTTTTTTTTTTTTCTTTTCTTTTCTTTCTTTTTTTTTTTTTTTTTTTTGTTTGCTTGTTTTCTTGAAGGATTTAGATTTTGGAGCTTTAACTCTGTCATCTTCACCTGAACGTGAAATTTGATCTTCTTTGTCATCATAGTGTCATTGTAATGAATTCTTATGGTCAGACTTTTTTTTTTTCTGTTGTTTGCTAATTTTTCTAGCTTAATACACAACTTTTATCTCTTCATTAAAAAAATGATCTGTTTCCAGTGTGGAATGTGAACTGTCTCAAGCTTCACGAAGTTTGTACAGCTCTTTTCAGTGATACTTCTAGCCATCTGTAAGTTTTCATTTCCTGTAAGATGGTAGATTTAAAGAGAGTTATTTACTACTTTTATGACATATGATGTGTGAGTGACCAGAAACACTCTATCCATTGATGGAATTCTGAGAACAGTATCCATTGTACTGTAGTTGCAAGCTCTGTTTTGTAGTTCTCTTCCTTCCTCCAGGACAGCCACTGAAGACTGTTACCCAGATCCAAGTATTGCCAAAGCAGCACAGTTTTGCAACTACTGACAACAAAAACACATGAAATTAAAAAAAAAAAAAAAAAAAAAAAAAACCTACTGTATACTCCTTCTGGTCAGTTTTTTCAATGTACTTATTGTTTGGGTCTGTTAACTCTAGGAACTGCTGTTCCTGCTGTTCATTCATTGATTTCACTGATTTACTGGAGTTGAGGCTATGTCGGCATCATGTGTCCTGTGCTGTGCTCTAATCTCAATTTGAGGAACACACCTATTCTGCTGATCTTCCACATTGGCTGGGTGGAAAATTATTTTATCCTGGCATTTTCCCCCCACTTCATTTGTTTTATGGCATTATCTAATCATGTTTGAATGGGGAATCACTGCATTTTCATTTTCTTCCTACATTACCTATTCCAATTTTCATGTGTTTCTTTGGGATGTTTTCAATTGTTTAAAGGATGCTGCAGTTTCCCCACCCTTAAGCTTTTTTTCCATAAGGTAATTACATCTGCCAGAGCTCAGCTCTCCCAAGGTGTATTTCCTAGCCTGCAATTCTTGAGTAAAATCAGGTTAGTGATGAGATCACATATTTTTATTTTGGTCCCCAGTGTTTTCTTTTTCAGAAAATTTCTTGCATCGAATTTTCTAAAATCTTTTATTAATCACTACCCTGACTTTTTCCTGTTATGTTGCAGCTAGTTTCCTTCTTGGAATTTCAAAGTGCCCCAGACAAACTGAATAAATTTGAAATATATGTGATGTTAAGAGTTATGAATGTCAATAACATTTTCAGAGCATTGCTTATAAATGCTTATTTAAATGTCAGAATTACCATATAAATTATGAGTCACTCATTTTAAAATTTATTCTTGTTTTCCACGCTTAAAGTCCACTCCCTCTTCCTTAAGCTAGTTATCAAATACGAAGCAGAATTGGAAATTATGTCATTCCATAGCAATTTTGGAAATGCCATAGCTGGCCTGATTTGCAAAGAAAAAAAATGTGCACTGACTCATGGGTTACTAAGTAACATGGGTTACTTTCTACAAATGCAGCACATTTGTCTATCACAACCCTGTTGTGAACTAGTAGAAAGAAATAGAAAAAGATCTATAGTAAGCCTGTGCTGTGCTTAGGAATCTTGCTCATCTACACAAAGTACTTTCCTAACTGAATGTTAATCATGCCATTATGTTGGGAAAAGTGTCATACTTTGTACAGGCAAGTATGACATTATGTATAAAGTTGAGGTCAGTGAAAAAAGATCAAAATATTTGCTAACTTAATTCAGGAAAAATTATGATATAGGGCCAAATATATATTCCCTTGATTCTTTCCTTCTATTGACATAATTTCATGATTGTTTTATGAGAAAAATCTTCATGCAAGGTATTAAGAAAAAATATTCAGTCAATCACTATTTAAGAGTTTGCTGTATGACAAAATGTTCTAGGTGTTGAGGAGACAAACACAAAAAATGTCATATTTCACAGAAATAAAAAAAATTACAAAAATGGTGATTTTGGGAGAAAATATGAATTTAATTTTGAACATAAAAGTGTAAGATGTAAATAATAGCTAAATAGTCTCTGTTTGGATATATATTGACTATGTGATCTTAGACAAATCACTTAATTTTTCTAGTTCTCTAGGCACATTTGTAAGCCAACAAATTGCTGAGAGTATGTCAGATTGCATTGATAAATTGTTTTCCCATTCTTAATTTCTCTATTTTGATACAATTGTCAGTTTAGTCCCCATCTTCATAAATATCCACGGTGAAGATATATAACAGGTAAACAAATGATATAGAACTTCAGCTCAGGAGACTGTCTAATTCTGGATTTGCAGTAATAAAGTGTCAATAAAATTAAACACGTTGGTACCTATGAGTTCTTCAAAATGAAGTATGAAGTAAAAAGAATAGAGTCTAAGACCAAAGAAAAGTGAACAAAAGGTAGAAGTGATTCACTGGAGGAGAATCAGGAAAATCAATTTCATGAAAATCTATTTTGGAGAATGACACATTAGGAGAGTATGATCATCAAAATCAAAAGATTCCAAGAAATCAAACAGAAAGAAAACCTCAAAATAAAATTTGCTATTGTTTTAAGAAATCAATGCTAACTTAGAGTTTAATTTTAATGAAGTGATGATTTCAGAATTAACATTGGAAAAGAATGAAATATGTGAAAAAACTAACTCTATCACTTAGAGAAATTTCTGGGGGTGGATCCAAGATGGTGAAGTGAAGCTAGAAGGCAGCTAATTTTCTCTCAGTTTCCTTTGAAAACCACATGAAACCAAGCCTCTGAAAAGAGTCCAACAAAATAAAATAATTTTCTAGCTCAAGATAGAATGGAAATACTTCAAGAAATGTTGGTATCAGTGGGGTGAAAGGATGTCCAGCCCAGTTCAGATACAGTTTAGGAGAGCCAATGAGAGGGACTTAATTACAATAGTTCAGCAACTGAGACCCTCAATTCTAGCTAAGTAGAGGAGGAAATCAAGAGTGTACCTTCCAGTTCCAACTTAGAAGGTAAACTTTGGGAAACTCCAGGTTGTTTCCTGAAAAGAATAGGCCACAAAGGAAATCTCAGAAAGTGATATGAATAGGTCTCAAGCCCACAGAGGCTTCTTGGAAATGCTTAAAAAAAAAAACTTTAAAAGGCAAATAAACAGGTAGAAGAAGAAATGAGAAAAGACATGAAAATTATAAAAGAGAGAGAGTTAACATCTTGGAAAAGGAAAGCAATTCCTTAAAAAAATACAATTGACAAAATACAAGAAAAAAATCCACTGAAAAAAACAATACCTTCAAAAGCATAATTAAGCAGATAGAAAAAGAGATACAAAAACTTATTGAATAAAATCATACGTTAAAAACAAGAATGGGGCAAATGGAAGTTTTTTTTATTAATTTTATAATTATAACATATTTGACAGTACATATGAGTAGATAATTTTTTACAACGTTATCCTTTGTACTCCCTTCTGCTTTTAATTTTTCCCCTCCTTCCCTCCACCCCTTCCCCTAGATGGCAGGCATTCCCATACATATTATATACATAGTATATCCTAGGTAAAATATATATGTGCAGAATCGAATTTTGTTCCTGTTGTTATTGTTGCAAAGGAAGAATTGGATTCAGATGGTAAAAATAACCTGGGGAGAAAAACAAAAATGCTAACAGTTTACACTCATTTCCCAGTGTTCCTTTTCTGGGTATAGCTGATTCTGTCCATCATTGATCAATTGGAATTGGATTAGCTCTTCTCTATGATGAAGATATCCGCTTCCATCAGAATACATCCTCATGCAGTATCATTGTTGATGTGTATAATGATCTCCTAGTTCTGCTCATTTCACTCTGCATCAGTTGAGGTAAGTCTCTTCAAGCCTCTCTATATTCATCCTGTTGGTCATTTCTTACAGAACAATAATATTCTATTTAGGCTCTTTTTTTTTTTTTTTTTTTTTTTTTTTTTTTTTTTTACCCAACCTTTCTCCAATTGATGGGCATCCGTTTATTTTTCCAGTTTCTAGCCACTACAAAAAGGGCTGCCACAAACATTTTGTCACATACAGGTCCCTTTCCCTTCTTTAGTGTTGCCTTGGTATATAAGCCCAGTAGTAGCACTGCTGGATCAAAGGGTATGCACAGTTTGATAACTTTTTGGGCATAATTCCAGATAGCTCTCCAGAATGGTTGGATTCTTTCACAGCTCCACCAACAATGCAGCAGTGTCCCAGTTTTCCCACATCCCCTCCAACATTCATCATTATTTGTTCCTGTCATCTTAGCCAATCTGACATGTGTGTAGTGGTATCTCAGAGTTGTCTTAATTTGCATTTATCTGATCAATAGTGATTTGGAACACTTTCATGTGAGTGGAAATGGTTTCAATTTTATCATCTGAAAATTGTTCATATCCTTTGACCATTTATCAATTGGAGAATAGCTTGATTTCTTATAGAGTCAGTTCTCTGTATATTTTGGAGATGAGGCCTTTATCAGAACCTTTAAATGTAATAATGTTTTCCCAATTTGTTATTTCCCTTCTAATCTCGTTTGCATTAGTTTTGTTTGTTCAAAAGCTTTTTAATTTGATGTAATCAAAATCTTCTATTTTTTAATCAATAATGATCTACAGTTCTTCTTTGGTCACAAATTCCTTCCTCCTCCACAAGTCTGAGAGGTAAACTATCCTATGTTCCTCTAATTTATTTATGATCTCATTCTTTATGCCTAAATCATGGACCCATTTTGATTTTATCTTAGTATGTGGTGTTAAGTGTGGGTCCACAAATGGAAGTTTAATGAAGCAATGAGACATCAAGATATGGAATGGAGAAATAAAAATGGAAAAATGGAAGCAAAGTAAAATGCATCAAGGAAAATCAGCCGACATGGAAATAAATAGACAAGTGACAATTTAAAAATTATTGGTCTATCTGAAAGCCATGACAAAAAAAAAAAAAAAAAAAAAAAGAGCCTAAATAAATTCTAGAGATCATCAAGGAAAATTGCCCAGTACTCAGAGAGGGAAATAATTATGTAAAGAATTTGCTGATCACCTTTGGAAAGAGATCCCACAAAGAATATTCCAAGGAACATATTTGCAAAACTCCAGAACTACAATCTGAAGGACAAAAATACTGCAACCTGCTAGACAAATAAAGTAATAAATCAAAGAGCAACAGTCAGGATTACCCAGGATCTGGTACCTTCTATAGTAAAGGATAAGAGGAAGTGGAATATTCTGGAGAGAAAAAAAAAAGACCTGGGTTTACAACTAGAAATCAACTACCCAGGAAGACTGAGCATCATCTTTGAGGGTAGGTGATGGATCTTCAATGAAGTAAGAGATTTTCAATCATTTTATTGAGAAGAAAAAAAAACAGAACTAAACTAATAATCTAATCTTCAAACACAGGAATCACAAAATGCATAAAAAGGTAAACAGCAGGAAATATATATTTAAAGATTAAACTGTTTACATCTGGGGCATACAGATGGTGCACCACATGCACACATGGTGTGGTTATGAGTGGACTCTGATGTGATGGTATCAAAAAAGACATTATGGAAAAAGGACTGCACTGGAAGAAGAGGAAAGAAGTATAATGGGAAAAGTTAGATCACATGAAGAGGCACAAAAGACCTATTTCAATTGAGGGAAAGAAGGGACCGGGATGACTATTGTGTGCAGCTTGATGTCATTAGTTTTGGTTCAAAGAGAGTATAACATAATCATTAAGTCTAATTATAAAGAATAAATGGATCAATTAACAATCACAGAAACAATCCATAACTTGATGCAAGAGAATGACAATAATGAGACAACATACCAAAATCTATGGGAAACAGTTCTTAGAAGTTGTATATCTCTAAATAATTACATGAATAAAAGTATAAAAGAGAAAGTTAACAGTTTGGAAAAAAGAAAGCAATTCCTTAAAAAAATAGAATTGACAAAATGCTAGAAAAATATACTGAAGAAAACAATACCTTCAAAAGGATAATTTCTCCTTAGGAAAAGAAGATCAATGAATTGAGCAGTCAATTTTAAAAACTAGAAAACAACAAATAAAGACCCCTAATTAAATACCAAATTAAAAATTACAAAATTCAAAGGACATGTTAATAAAATTGAACCTAAGAAAACTATTGAACTAATTAATGAAACTAAGATTTGGTTTTATGAATAAAACAATAAAACAGATAAACCATGGATTAATTTGAATAGAAAAAGAAAACAAAAACAAAAACAAAAACAAAAACAAAAACAAAAATCGTCAACTTCAAAAAATGAAATGGGTGAACCTGCCGCCAATGATAAAGAAAATAAAGCCATTAATTAGGAGATATATGCCCAACTCTATGGCAGCAAAACTTAAAATATAAATGAAATGGATGAATTTTACCAAATATATAAATTTCCCACATTAACAGAGGAGATGATAAATTATTTCAATTGTCCCATTTTAGGAAAATAAAATGTCATCAATGGATTCCCTAAGAATAAATCACTGGGGCCAGATGGATTTATAGAGACAAAATAGATAAAGTAAATAATAGTCCAATCTCCCTAATGAGTGTTGATCCATTTTTTTATTTGTAAATACAATATATGTATATGTATTTATATAGGTATCTTGCTGAACAAGAAAAATCAGATCAATAAAGAAAAAAAAAACTGGGAAAAATAAAACAAAATGTAAACAATCACTCTCTTTGGGTGTAGATGGCTCTCTTCATCACTGAATAATTGGTACTACTTTGAATCATCTCATTGTTGAATAAGAAACTCTTGTTGTTGCAGTGTATAATGATTTCCTGGTTGTGTTCACTTCACTTAGCATCAATTGGCTAAGAGTAGGTAATGAAGAATCCAAATTATCACTCTTTGCAGATAAGAACCCTAGAGAATCAACTAAAAACTATTAAAATTATCAAAATACATAAAATAAATAAAAAAAAATAAATCCACATAAGCCATCAGCATGTTTATACATCACTAACAAAATCCAACAGCAAGAGATACAAAAAGAAATTCAATTTAAAATAACTGTTCATAATGTAAAATATTTGGGAATCTACATACCAAAGGAAAGTCAGGAATTATATGAGCAAAACTAGAAAACACTTTCCACACAAATAAAATCAGATCTAGGCTTCTCTAAAATCATCCTGCTGGTCACTTCTTACAGGATAATATTCCATAACATTCACATACCATAACTCATTCAGTCATTCTCTAACTGATGGGCTTCCATTTAGTTTCTAGTTTCTTGTCACCACAAAAAGGGCTGTTATAAGTATTTTTGCACATATGGGACCTTTTCCCTCTTTTAAGATCTCTCTGGATACATCGGCCCTGTAGAAATTCTGCTGGGTCAAAGGGTATGCACAGTTTGATAGCTTTTTCATCATAGTTCAGGATTGCTCTCCAGATAGTTTGGATCTGTTTACAATTCCGTCAACAATAAATAAGTGACCCAGATTTCCCACATCCCCTTCAACATTCATCTTTATCTTTTTCTCTCATCTTAGCCAATCTAAGAGGTGTGTAGTCTCCTCTCAGAGTTGTCTTAATTTGCATTTCACTGATCAATCCTGATTTGGATACCCTTTCATATGAGTAGAAATAGTTTTAATTTCATCATCTGAAAATTGTTCATATCCTTTGACCATTTATCAATTGGAAAATGGATTGATTTCTTATAAATTAAAGTCAATTCTCTATTTATTTTGGAAATGAGACCTTTATTAGAACCTTTGAACGTAAAAATGTTTTTCCAGTTTATTGCTTCCTTTTTAATCTTGTCTGCATTAGTTATGTTTGTACAAAAACATTTTAACTTAATATAATCAAAATTATCCTTTTGTGATTAATAATGATCTCTAGTTCTTCTTTGGTCACAAATTCCTTCAACCATATATCTGAGAAGTAAACTATCCTCTGTTATTCTAATTTGTCTAGATCATGAGCTCATTTTGATCTTATCTTGGTATATGGTGTTATGTGTGGGTCAGTGCTTAGTTTCTGCCATACTAGTTTTGGATTTTCTCAGCAGTTTTTGTCAAATAGTGAATTCTTATCCCAACAGCTGGGGTCTTTGGCTTTGGCAAACAATAGATTGCTATACTCATTGACTATTTTGATCTGTGAACCTAACCTATTCAACTGATCAACTGTTCTATTTCTTAGCCAGTATCAAATGGTTTTGATGACCACTGCATTATAACATAGTTTTAGATGTCGTATAGTGTGGTCATTTTCATTTGCTTATTTTCCCATTAATTCACTTGAAATTCTTGACCTTTTATTATTCCATATGAATTTTGTTATTATTTCTAGGTTAGTAAAATAGTTTCTTGGGAGATTTATTGGTATAGCACAAAATAAGTAGATAAGTTTAGGTAGTGTCATCTTTATTTTATTCTCTTGACCTATCCAAGAGCAATTAATATGTTTTCCAGTGTAGATCTGACTTTATTTGTGTGGAAAGTGTTTTCTAGTTTTGCTCATATAATTCCTGACTTTCCTTTGGTATGTAGATTCCCAAATATTTTACATTATGAACAGTTATTTTAAATTGAATTTCTCTTTGTATCTCTTGCTGTTGGATTTTGTTAGTGATGTATAAACATGCTGATGGTTTATGTGTATTTATTTTTTATTTATTTTATGTATTTTGATAATTTTTAATAGTTTTTAGTTGATTCTCTAGGGTTCTTATCTGCAAAGAGTGATAATTTGGATTCTTCATTACCTACTCTAATTACTTTAATCCCTTTTTCTTCTCTTATTGCCAAAGATAGAATTTCTAATACAATATTGAATAGTGGTGTAACCTTGTTTCACCCCTTATCTTACTGGGAAAGGTTCCAGTTTATTCCCCTTACATATTATGTTTGCTGATGGCTTTAAATGGATGTTACTGATTATTTTAAAGAAAATTCAATTTATGCCTATATTCTCTAATATTTTTAATAGAAATGAGGGTTGGGTGTTATCAAATTTTTTTTCTGCAAATTCTGAGATAATCATATGTTTTTGTTAGTTTGGTTATTGATAAAGTTAATTATGCTAACAGTTTTTGTTTGTTTGTTTGTTTGTTTGTTTTTTAATATTGAACCAGCCCTGCATTCCTGGCATAAATCCTACTAGGTCATGATGTATTATCCTGGGAATGATTTTCTGTAATCTCTTTGTTAATATTTCATTTAAATTTTTGCATCAATATTCATTAAGGAGATTTATCAATAATTGTCTTTCTCTATTTTCATTCTGCCTGATTTAGGTATCAGTCTCATGACTGTGTCATCAAAAGAATTAGATAGGAGTCTTTTATTCACTATTTTTAAAAATATTTTATATACTATTGGAATTAATTATTCTTTAAATATTTGATAGAATTCACATGTAAATCCATTTGGTCTTTGGGATTTATTTTCCCCCTTAGGAGTTGATTAATAGCTTGTTTTATTTTCTTTTTCTAAAATGGGACTTATTTCAGTAGTTTATTTCCTCTTCTGTTAATCTGGGCAATCTATATTTTTGTATATATCCCTCCATTTCACTTAGGTTATCAAATTTATTGGCATATAATTGGGCAAAGTGACTCCTAATTATTATTTTTTTATATTTTTATTATACTTTTTTATTTACAAGATATATGCATGGGTAATTTTTCAGCATTGACAGTTGCAAAATATTTTGTTCCAACTTTTCCACTCCTTCCCCCCAACCCTTCCCCCAGATGGCAGGTTGACCAATACATGTTGAATATATTAAAGTATTACTTAAAAACAATATATGTGTACATGTCCAAACAGTTATTTTGCTGTACAAAAAGAATCAGATTTTGAAATAGCATACAATTAGCCTGTGAAGGAAATAAAAATTGTAGGCAGACAAAAATAGAGGGATTGGGAATTCAATGAGTGGTTCATAGTTATCTCCCAGAGTTCATTTGCAGGGTGTAGCTGCTCTATTGGAACTGATTTGTTTCATCTCATTGTTGAAGAGGGCCACATCCATCAGAATTGATCATCATATAATATTGTTATTGAAGTACATAATGATCTCCTGGTCAAGCTCATATCACTCAGCATCAGTTCATGTATGTCCCTCCAGGCATTTCTGAAATCATCCTGCTAGTTATTTCTTACAGAACAATAATATTCCATAATATTCATATACCACAATTTATTCAGCCATTCTCCAATTGATGAGCATCCACTCAGTTTCCAGTTTCTGGCCACCACAAAGAGGGTTACCAAAACACTTTTGCAATACAGATCCCTTTCCCTTCTTTAAAATCTCTTTGGGATATAAGCCCAGTAGTAACACTGTTGGATCAAATGGTATGCACAGTTTGATAACTTTTTGAGCATAGTTCCAAATTGTTCTCCAGAATGGCTGGATGTATTCACAATTACACCAACAATATATCAGTATCCCAGTTTTCCCACATCCCTTCCAACATTCTGCATTATCTTTCCCTACCATTCTAGCCAATCTGACAGGTGTATAGTGGTACCTCAGAGTTGTCTTAATTTGCATTTCTCTTATTAATAACGGCTTGGATCATTTTTTCATATGACTAGAAATAGTTTAAATTTCTAATTTCCTCTTCATTGGTGGAAAGTTCTCCCTTTTCATTTTTAAGTCTAACAATCTGATTTTCCTCTTTCCTTTTTCTAATCAGATTAACCAAAAGTTTATCTATTTTATTGTGGTTTTTTTCATAAAACTAATTCTTAGTTTTATTAATTCAATAGTTTTTATTTTACTTTCAATATTATTAATTTCTCCTTTAAATTTAAAATTTGAAGTTTAGTATTTGATTCAGGTTTTTAATTTGCTCTTTTTATAGCTTTTAAAGTTGCAAACCCAATTCATTGATCTTTTTCTCTATTTTATTCAAGTAAGCCACTAAAGATATAAAAATTCCCTTTATTACTACTTTGGCTATATCCCACAAATTTTGATATGTTGTCTCATCATTGTCATTATCTTAAGTGAAATTAATAGCATCTTTATTTTTTTGTTTCACCCAATCATTTTTAAGATGAGATTATTTAATTTCCAATTACTTTTTGGTTTATTTACTGCTAACTTTTTCTTGAATATAGTTTTTGTTGCATCATGATCTGAAAAGAAAGCACTTACTATTATTTCTACATTCCTGCATTTAATTTTGACGTCTTTATGTCCTAATATATGGTCAATATTTTATAAGTTCCATGAACTGCTGAGAAGAAAGTATACTCCTTTCTGTCACCATTCAGTTTTCTTCAGAGATCTACCATACCTAATTTTCTAATATTCTGTTTACCTCTTTATTTTCTTTCTAATTTGTTTTGGTTTGATTTATTTTATTCTGAGATTACAAAGTTGAGATATTCCACTATTATAGTTTTGCTGTCTATTTCTTCTTGCAACTCTCTTAACTTCTCCTCTAGGAAATTAGATGCTATACTACTTGGTTTCTATATGTTTAGTATTGATATTGCTTCATTGTCTATGTTACCCTTTAGCAAGATATAGTTTCCTTATCTCTTTTGATAAGATCAATTTTTGCTTTTGCTTGATCTGAGTTAAGGATGGCTATCCCTGCTTTTTTTTTTTTACTTCACCTGAAGCATAATAGATTCTGCTCTAGACTTTTACCTTTATTCTGCATGTATCTCCCTGATTTAAATGTGTTTCCTGTAAACAACATTTTGTAGGGTTCTGACTTTTGATCCAGTCTGCTATCCACCTCTGCTTTATGGGAGAGTTCATCCATTACTTTTTACAGTTAAAATGACCAATTCTGTATTCCTTCCATCATATTATTTCCAGATTATGCTTTACTTTTTCTTGCTCTCCTTTCCCTTTTCCCCCAATATTAAACTTATGGCCCCCACTTGAGTCACGCAGGTCTCCCTCTTTAAGATCCCTTCATCCTCCCTTTGAATCCTTTCACCTTTCTTGTACCCTTTCCTTATTACTCTTTTTCTTTTCCCTTTTCCTCTCCCATTTTTTAATGAGATAAGAGAAGATTCTCTGTAAAACAAATATGTCAGTTATTTTCTCTTTGAGCCAACTCTGATGAGAGTAAAATTTATACAATGTTCCTCCCCCTCTCTAAAATTCCCTCAGATATGATAGGTTTCCTTTGCCTGTTCATGGGATGTAGTTTCCCTCTTTTAATCTCCCTTTTTCCCTTTTTTTGACATTATCCCCTTTCCATTTCTCCTTCTCTTTTTATGTTATGTCAATAAAATCAAATTATACATGTGATCTTTATATATATCCACAACAGAAATACTGTCCTCAAGAGTTCCTTTTACCTTTTTCTGCTTCTCTTGAGTCCTATGGTTGAAGATCAATATTTTTGTTTAGATCTGTTTTTTTCCTTAGAAACAAATGTAATTCATCTGTTTCATTAAATGTCCATCTTCTTCCATGGAAGAAAATGCTCAGGGTAGCTGGGTAGTTTTTTATTGTCTGTGTTTGAAGTTCTTTGCCTTTCAGAATATCAGATCCCATGGCCTTTGATCTTTTATTATGGGGGCAGTCAGATCTTGAGTAATCTTTATTGTGGCACCTCGGTATTTGAATTGTTTTTTACTGGCTGCTTGTAATATTTTTTTCCTTAATCTGATAGTTCTGAAATTTGGCCACAATATTCCTTGGAGTTTTTATTTTAGGGTCTTTTTTAGAAGGTGTTCGATGAATTCTTTCAACACCTATTTTACCTTCTGATTCTATTAAATCTGTGCAGTTCTCTTGTGACTCCCAATTATTTCTCTAATTTCCTCTATATTGGTGGAAAGCTCTCCCTTTTCATTATTGAGACAAATAATGTGATTTTCCTCTTTCTGTTTTCTGATCAAATTAAATAAAGATTTATCTATTTTGTTGGTTTCTTCATAAAATTAACTCTTACTTTTATTTATTAATTCAATAGATTTTTACTTTGAATTTACTAATCTCTCCTTATATTTTTAGAATTTCAAGTATTTTATTTGATTGGGGGTTTTTAATTTGTTCTTTTTCAAGATTATTTAACTGCAAGCTCAATTCATTGATCTTCTCTTTCTTTTTTTTGTACAAGTTAGCATCTAGAGATATAAAATTTCCCCTTTTCACTGTTTTGGCTGCATCCCTTAAATTTGCCTATGTTGTCTCATTATTGTCATTCTCTTGGATGAAATTATTGTGTCTTTGATTTGCTTTTTCACCCATTCATTCTTTAGAATTACATTATTTGCAATTTCTTTTCTGGTCAATTTTCCACTGGCCATTTATTGAATGTAATTTTTATTGCATCATGATCTGAAAAAAATTGCATTTACTATTTCTACCTTGCTGCATTTCATTTTGAGATCTTTATTTCCTAATGTATAGTCAATTTTTGCATAGGATCCATGAACTGCTAAGAAGAAAATGTACTCCTTTCTAGTTCCAATCTATTTTCTCTAAGATCTAGCATATCTAATTTTTCTAATACTTTATTTATTTCTTTAACTTCTTTCTTATTTATTTACTGGTTTGATATATCTAGTTTCGAGAGAACAAGGTTGACATCTCTCACTATTAAAATTTTACTGTGTATATATTGTTGCAAATCTCTTAACTTCTTTAGAAATTTAGATGTTACACCACTTGTTGCATATATGTTTAATATTAATATAACTTCATTATCTATTGTACTCTTTAGCAAGATATAGTTTCCTTCCTTTTCTCTTTTAATTAGGTCAATTTTTCCTTTTGCTGCATTTGAGATGAGGATGGCTATCCCTGTTTTTTTTTTTTTTTTTTTTTTTAACTTCATCTGAAGCACAATAGATTCTGCTCCAGTTGTTTTTTTTTTTTTTTTTTTTTTACCTTACTCTGTATGTATCATGCTGCTTTAAATGTGTTTCTTGTAAACAACATATTGTAGGATTCTCACTTTTAATCCAGTCTGCAATCCACTTATGTTTTATGGGAGAGTTCATCCCCTTACACATATATGTTTAAAACTACTTAATTATGTATTTTCTACCTTATTAACCCCAATTTTTTTTTCCTTTTCTCTTTCCTTTATTCCTTGGGATTTTAATTTTGGGGTCTCTTTCAGGAGGTATTCAGTGAATTATTTCGATGGTCATTTTACATTCTGTTTCTATTATATACTGGTGCTTGTCTTTGATGATTTCCTAAAAGATAGTGTCTAGGCTCTTTTTTTCATCATGTATTTCAGGGAGTGCAATACTCCTTAGATTTTTCTCTCCTAAAACTATTTTCCAGAATATTGTAAATTTTTTTTTCTATTTTTTTTCAACTTTTTTTGGTTTTGATTGACTTAATTTTTATTGTTTCATGGAATCATTCATTTCTGTTTGTTCAATTCTGATTTTTAGTTAATTATTTTCTTACTTTTCTTTTTTTAGTTCTTTTTGTTTTTGTCTCTTTGAATTTTTAAATGAGTTGTTTTGTTTTATGGATTTTTTTCCATTTCACAAATTTCATTTTTAAGGAATTATTTTCTGTTTCTGTTTCACCAATTCTGTTTTTCTGGGAGTTGCTTTCTTTTCTTCTTCTTCTTCTTTTTTTTTTTTTTTTTTTTTTTTTTTTTTTTTTATCAAATCTATCTTTTAATGTTATATGCCATTTCCATTTCACAAAGTCTATTTTGTAGTGCATTTTCTTCAGATAGTTTCTGTGTTTCCTTTTCCAAACCCTCTTGCAAATGTTTCATTTTGTTTCCCCATTTTTCTTCTAGCTTTCTTTCAAGGTCCTTTTTAAGTACTTTTAAGAGAGACTTGTGTGATGGGACCAGGTTATATTGCCTTTGGGGGATTCATCTGGAGACAATCTGTCATTATTCTTCTCAGGGTTTAAAATCTGTTCTTTTTCACCAAAAAAGCTGTCTGCATCTGCCATCAGAGTCCTCTTTACTTTTTTTTTTTTTTTTTTTTTTTTTTAAGGTCTGCCCTTAGGGGAGGTTTTCCAAGTGGCCACAGCTGTGCTGGATCAATACTTATTCACTCCCTGCACTGTGTGGGTGTGGCCAGGTCCAGTGAGATTCTGGTTTTTGGGGGTTCACTATTGATCTTTTGTGTTTATGTTGGATGTTTTATAACATGTCTGCTTTTCTACTGGCTTGCCACTAGGGCAGAATGGCCAACACTGCTATAAATTCTTGTAGATGCCTCCCCATAGATTCTCTGCCACTCACAGACTGCACTATTCCCACTGAATCAGCAACAGCCTTGGAGTCAGCAACACCTCAGGACTCTATGCTGTCTGTGCTGGTGTTTGTGGTCAGTTGTTTGTATTAGGCTACCTCCCTCCTGTTTCTTCTCTCCTGTTTTCCTGCCTTGTCTCTTTCCTCCCATAGATTCTCTGCCATGCAGAGTCTGCACCACCACACAAAGACTGCTCCACCCTGGAGATGATGTGCTTTCTGGGCTAACATTTGTACTTAGCTGGCTGTATTGGCTGCCTCCCTCCCATTTCCACTTGAAACAGACCTTTTCTGGCTATCTTCAAAATTATCTTCTTATGATAATTTGTTGCACTCACAATATTTGTGGGTTCTGCCAGTCCAGAACTAATTTAGAGG
Organism: Sminthopsis crassicaudata; assembly: GCF_048593235.1. NCBI lineage: Eukaryota > Metazoa > Chordata > Mammalia > Dasyuromorphia > Dasyuridae > Sminthopsis > Sminthopsis crassicaudata. Next base: position 207,884,786 of record NC_133617.1, on the reverse strand, counting down.
CTGGATTTCATAATTAGTGGGAGGTTGGACAGAAGGTCAAAAAGAAAGCAACGTTGCATGTACCTTCGGATTCTAATGTTTATTGTGCAACAAGAAAATGATATTCACACACATGTATTGTACCTAGACTATATTGTAACACATGTAAAATGTATGGGATTGCCTGTCATCGGGGGGAGGGAATATAGGGAGGGGGGGTAATTTGGAAAAATGAATACAAGGGATAATATTATAAAAAATATATATATATATATATAATAAAAAAAATTAAAAAAAAAAAAAAGAAAGAAAGCAACATAGTCTCTACCATCTTGGCTCTGTCTCCCTTGTTCAGCATAATCTTAATCTTTTGTTAAGGATTCGAAGCAGTAGGGAGAGATGGCCCAGTTTCCTAATCAGAAAGGACTCGGTTTAAACAAGTAATACAGTTTTCTCACAATTGAATAGCTTTATTCAGAGACCATAAAGTCCTCTCAGAAAACAGAGATTATTCTAGATCCATAACTGAATAGAAAGGGAATTGAGGTATATCCAAAATTGGCTCACAAAATAGATGTGATTCATCAATTGTTTTAATTCCCTCAGTTGCACCATACATACCCACATCCACACCCACAATATATATTAATTAAATAATTGTATTACTAAGTGTATTAAGATATTTATGTATGTGTATATATAGATTCATATATGCATATGAGGGATAGGATATGTATGTACATATACAATTACATATGAACATATTTGTGTGTGCACCTTTTATAAATGTTTAAATTTAGATTAATATATTGGGAATTTTTAAATATCAAACAGACCAAATTGTATGACATCCTATTACCTCTTGAATTAATTCAACCTCCTCTGTTTAGTATTTAAAACCATCCACAATCTGGTTCTTTCTGCTTTCCATATTTGTTGTATATTACACCCCTTCTAGCAATCTACATTTCACCCAAATTGACATTCTTAGTGTTGCTCAAATACAGCATTATATCTTTCATTTCCATGACTTTGTGCATCCTGTATACAATATCTGAAAGACAGTCCTCACCTTCACCTATCATATTAAAGTTTTATGCAGGAAACCTTCCCCTAACTTCATTTATTCCAATATCTTCCCATTTTAATTATTTCCTATTTATTCTTTACATATAGCTTGATTTTATATGTGTGTTTGCATGCTGACTTCCCCATTGATTTGTAATCACTTTGTTTTTTAATTTTTTTTGGAATTTTAACAACAGGGGTGGCAGCAGCAAGAACAAAATGTTGCTGTGAGTATTTAATTATATATTGGGTGTTTGTTTTCATCTGAAATCTTGGATTATGTGGCTAATAAAGGATTGCTGAAGTAAAAGATATAGACAGTTTAGTCAATTTTCTTTTAAAATTTAAAAATCACATCCACAATTGTAGACTTAATTTACTATTCTATTAAAATATATGGTAGTTTGCACATTTTTTTATTAAGGAAATGCAATTTGAAGGAGACATAATAGCATAATTGGCATATTGGTTTATTGTATTCAAGTCTTACCTCACATTTAATCTTTATGACTTAACTATCTAAGCTAATAAGCATGCTTTTCCAGCCTTTTGATCATAGTTGCAAATTGTTGATTAGAATGCTTTAGTTTATAACTCTACCAACAGTATATTAGTGTCCAAAATTTATTATTTCTTTTTTCCTCTCATATTTGCTGATCTGAGAAGATATGAATTGTAAATAATTTTAATTTAAATTTCACTAATTTTAATGATTTAGAGCATTTTTCTTATGTCTGTGAATAACATTTCTTTATCTGTAAATGTCTATTCATATCTTATAACAACTTACAAGTTGAAGAATGACCTGTATTCTTATAAATTTGACTAATTTCGCCATATATTTGAGAAAAGAAGCTGTTATCAGGGAAAATTTCTGTAAAATAATTTTCCCAGGTTCTCACTTTCCTTCTAATCTTGGCTACATGTGTTTTCTAGAAAAAAACAAACAGGTTTTTAATTTTATACAATTCTCAATTTTTATATTCTATAATGCTCTCTATCTATTATTTAATAATAATTTCTATGCCTAATCCATGAAATATTTCATGGAGATAGGTTAGAAATGGACATTTTTCCAATTGATTTGATCTGACTTTATGTAATAGGTACTTGTAATTGTGTTCATATAGCTCCTGACTTTATCTTTGTAGGTAGACACCCAAATGTTTTATATTATCTATTTTAAATGGAATTTCTCTTTGTATCACTTGCTGATGGAACTTGTAGGTGACATATAAAAATGCTGATGATTTATGTTGATTTATTTTATATCCTGCAACTTTGCTAAAGTTGTGAATTCTTTCTAGTAGTTTTTTCCCCCCCTAGGTTTCTCTAAGTATACCACCATACCAACTGCAAACAGAGATAATTTGTTTTCCTCCTTAACCAATTTAATTCCTTTAATTTCTTTTTCTTCTCTTATTACTAAAGGTAACATTTTTAACACAATATTGAATGATAAAAGTGATCATGAGCAAACTTGTTTCAATCCTGTTCTCATTGGGAATGGTTCTACTTTGTTGCCATTACTCATAATGCTTGCTGATGGTTTTAAATAGATACTACTGATCTTTAAAAAACAAAAACAAACAAAAACAAACAAACAAAAACAACAACAACAACAACAACAACAACAACATTCCATCCTATGATCTCTAGTATTTTTGTAGAAGATTAGATGGTAGGTTTTGTCAAATGCTTTTTCTGCATCTATTAAGATAATAATATGATTTTTGTTAGTTTGGTTATTGATATCATCAGTTGTACTAATAGTTTTCCTATTTAATTAGTCCTACATTCCTGGTATAAATCTCACATGATCGTGGTATATGGGGAAGAAAGCATTTTGATAACTTTGAAAAGTCTTAGGATATATTATTTAGTGATTAAAATGTCAGTCTCTTCTTCAAATTATTTTTCCAGTGTACACATTAACTTAGTATTTACAGGAAAATGAGAATTTAGGTTTTTTTTTTTTTTTTTTTTTTCTGAATATGCCATGCATTTTTTCCCTTTGATGTCTGCATATAATATGAAATGATAATCTTTGTCTCACTCTCATCCCAACTCTGGATAACTTTTGAAATCCTAAGACACAAGTGGGTTCCCAAAGTGAATATTAGAAAAAAATATATTTGAAAGTCTTAGTCCTGCCTATTGAACATTATTCTTATGTTGATTAAGGATATATATTTTTTTGATAAAATCAAGTAATTTATGTGAGAACTTAGTTAAGCTTATTAACCTATCTGGGCCTCATTGTGGTTATCTGGACTATGTGCATGTTTGTCTGATTTATCTTTTTTAGCTTTACAACCACTATTGTATCATATGCATAACTTACATTATTTTCTAGGTACGTAGTAATATTTCCACATATTGGTTAATATGTACATGTCACAATCTAATAATACTAGCACATATGCTTAACTTATTACCAAAACATACTTTTTTGTGTATTATTTTTGTGTATTAAAGAAATATGAATTTTTAAATATGTCTGTTAAAACATTAAAGGACATTTCACATAATCTTTCATAAACCAGTGTGAGTCACACTAATAATACTGCACATTCCTTGCAACAGTAGTTTTAGATTATTTGGTTTTATTGTAGAAAAGCAATTAGATGTGATTTTATATACAAACTTATTATTCATTCATGAGGTTTGATTAAATCTAATTTTTCCCCATGTCATGAAGTACTAAAGCAATCCAGCAAAAAAATATCTACTGAAGTTCTCTCAGACATGGAAGTAAGCAAGGCCCCATAATAATAGAGGGTAATTAGCAGAGGGCAGAAAAATTCATTTATATTAAGATTTTCTCTCTCTGAGGCTTATTGCTAGAAAATCCTTGAAAAGCCCCATGGAATGCCTGCTGAAATATGGAATTAAGAGAGCACATCAACTATATTTTCTTTAGAGGGAATATTTTAAACTCTTACAAAAAAAAAAAAAGGAAATTAAGATTTTTAAATTGGCCCTATAAATCCCTTAATATTTCCAGTTTTAAAATTGCTTAAATATTTCAGCATGCACATATTAAATATATAAAGTTCTTATCTCTTGCAAGCTAGACAATATTTGTCTAAAACCAATATTTAGACTGATAGGTTTCCTTTGCCTCTTCGTGGGATGTAGTTTCCCTCTTTTTATCTCCCCTTTTCCCTTTTTCTGACACTTTCCCCTTTCCATTTCTACTTCCTTTTTATGTTATATCAGTAAAATCTTTATGTATATCCACAACAGAAATACAGTTCTCCAGAGTTCCTTTTACCTTTTTCTGCTTCTCTCAAGTCCTATAGTTTGAGATCAAATTTTTTTGTTTAGATCTGGTTTTTTCCTTAGAAACATTTGGAATTCATCTGTTTCATTAAATTTGCATCTTCTTCTATGGAAGAAAATGCTCAGTTTAGCTGGGTAGTTTATTCTTTGCTGCATTCCAAGTTCTTTTGCCTCTCAGAATATCAGACCCCAGGATCTTAGATTCTTTAATGTGGAGGCAGGCAGATTTTGAATGACCCTTATTGTGGCAACTTTGGTATTTGAATTGTTTTTTTCCTGGCTGCTTGTAATATTTTTACTTAGTCTGATAGTTCTGAAATTTGTCCAAACTAATCTTTGAAGTTTTTTTTTTTTTATTTTAGAGTCTTTTTCAGAAGGTGTTCAATGAATTCTTTTAATGCTTTTTTTACCTTCTGGTTCTATTATATCTGGACAGTTCTCTTTGATGATATCCTGAAAAATAGTATCTATTTTCTTTTTTCATCATAATTTTTGGGAAGTCCAATAATCCTCAGATTATCTCTCCTATCCTATATCTATTTTCCATGTCTTTTGTTTTTCTAAGTAGATATTTAACATCATTTTCTAATTTTTCTTTTTTTCTTTTTTTTTTTTTTTTTTTTTGTTTTGTTTTGTTTTATTTTGTTTTGTTTTGTTTTGTTTTGTTTTTTGCTTGATTGATTCTTTTTTTTAAGGTAGGTAGACTTATAATTATAATATTTTTGACAGTACATATTCATAAGTAATTTTTCTTTTACAATATTATCCCTTGTACTCCCTTCTGTTCCTAATTTTCCCCCTCCTTCTCTCCACCCCCTCCCCTAGGTGGCAGGCATTCCCATACATATTAAATATCTTATAGTATATCCTAGGTACAATATATATGTGCAGAACTGAATTTTGTTGTTGTTGTTGTTGTTGCAAAAGAAGAATTGGATTTGGAAGGTAAAAATAACCTGGGGAGAAAAACAAAAAATGCTGACAGTTTACATTCATTTCCCAGTGTTCCTTTTCTGGGTGTAACTGATTCTGTCCTTCATTGATCAATTGGAATTGGATTAGCTCTTCTCTATGTTGAAGATATCCACTTCCATCAGAATACATCCTCATATGGTATCACTGTTGAAGTGTATAATGATCTCCTAGTTCTGCTCATTCACTCAGCATCAGTTGAGGTAAATCTCTCCAAGCCTCTCTATATTCATCCTGTTGGTTATTTCTTACAGAACAATGATATTCCATAAACATTCATATACCATAATTTACCCAACCATTCTCCAATTGATGGGCATCCATTCATTTTCCAGTTTCTAGCCACTACAGAAAGGGCTGCCACAAACATTTTGGCACATACAGGTCCCTTTCCCTTCTTTAGTATTTCCTTGGGATATAAGCTCAGTAGTAGCACTGCTGGATCAAATGGTATGTGTAATATTCTGTTGTCTTTAGAAACTGCAGATCGCTTGCTGGGAGGACATCTGCTGTCTCAACTCAATCCCAGACTAGACTCTTCTTCCTCCAGAGAGTTGTCCCAACTCTGCCCTAGAGTAGACTCTTCTTCCTCCAGAGAACCATCCCAACTCTGTTGTAGAGTAGATTCACTCCTTGCTCAATGTTGTTTTCTTTTATCCTCCCAGAGAATGGGCGTGTGAGAACTCAAGGGCTTATGGGAAAATTACTTCAACCAATGAACTTCCTCCTTTTAAAGGTTGTGTAAACTCCTTTTCATATGTAAACTCCTCCTCAGAAGTTCAAAGGGGTAAACTCCCCTTAAAGGCTGGAACCAAAGGTGTGAACTAGAGAATTGTTAAATACCGAATTAGCACTTAGTAAGAACCTAACTTCTCCCTCTTTTTTTATTTAGAACATAGGGTGGTCATGACATTGATCAATATGGGAGGTATTACACATAATTACATAAATTACATAAACACATAGTAGCATAGTAACATAGCAACATAATACATGCTAGAAGGATGTAACAAATAACATGATCAAATAATCATAAATTGAGAATTTATAAATGTCCATAAGTCCATTGTCCATTAGTCTCATCTTGTGTTAGGAAATCCAGTGATTTCTTCTAGTTTTAAAATTCATTTTTTTTTTTTTTACCCCCTGAGGCTGGGGTTAAGTGACTTGCCCAGAGTCACACAGCTAGGAAGTATTAAGTGGTCTGAGACCAGATTTGCACTCAGGTCCTCTTGAATTCAGGGTTGGTGCTCTATCCACTGCACCACCTAGCTGCCCCCTGGTTTTAAAATTCTTTAACAGTCTTATCTTGTGTTAGGGAATCTTTAACAGTCTCTTTATCAGCCATGCTCTTTTAGTGTCAGATGTTTCTTAGATCTTCTCCTTTGTTTTGAGGTTTTTCTCTTTTTCTGTCTCTCTCCAGGTGCTTGTTGCCACCTATCTGTTTCCTTCTTCATCTGTTTCCTTCTGTCTGTTAAAATACAAGCAAACCCTCTCTCCCAGGCAGTTAACCTAATATCCTCCTATTTACCACTTTCTAAATCTCTTCTCATCATCTGGCAATTACATTGGAGCTATTTGTACAGGACACAGCCCTGTTGGTTTAAAAGGCCTGTATTCTCCCCAAATGTAATTAATTTTTGCAATCTGATTGCCTTTTGGCTGACTGATCAGTTAATCCCTTTCTTCCATGTGATTGCTTTTCACCTGATAGATCACATCAGAGTCCTGAGCTTCTAAAGGCTCTTTGGGTATAACCTCAGTTGCAATCATGCCCCACCTATCCTTTGATTGATATCTTGGAGCTGGGCCCCACTTCTCATTTCCCTGGACCAATCTGCATTCTGAGGCCCAGTGAAAGCCTTTGTGACATTTTGGACATGGAGATTTAGGTCTTCTTTCATCCTGTCTTCTCACTGTATCTCATTTGAAACATTGACAAATTTCTCTAGAAGTCCTTTGCCAAGAGGGACCCTGTCTTTCCATGTTCATCATAGTCTGGGTATAAAAAGCATTTGTTCCTACTGTAGCACAGCATCTTATGATCTCCTCTAAAGAAGCATCTTTGTCTAGTCCCATATAATTCTTTTGCAAATCTCATTGGCATTTTCCTTAGCCAGATCATTATTTCTGTAGCTGCATTTTCTCCAGTAGTTCTTTTGACAGCAGTTTGCAAACATCCCACAAAATCCTCAAAAGGTTCATTGGGACCTTGCTCTATTTTAGTGAAAGCCTCTCCCTGATCTTTCTGTCCAGGGAGGGTACCCTAAGCTTTTATTGCAGCCTTAGCAATTTTCCCATACACTGTCATGGAATAATTAATCTGTTCTGAATTCTCTCCATATTGACCTTCACCAGCTAATTGTTCAAAAGTGAATTGTATGTTAACTTCTGTTTCTATATTGCATCTAACTTGGATCTTACATAATTCATGAAATTCCACAAGCCACAATAAGTTTTGTCCAGATTCTAGATATGTCCTTGCTATGGATTTCCAATCATTTGAGGATAGGACTTCATAAGACAAACCATCTAGTAACATTTTAACATAAGCTGATGTAGTCCTATAAAGGATACAACCTTTTTTCAAATCTTTAATTTTATTCAAATCTAAAGGTGTATATTTTCTCCTTTATCGACCAACAGAGTCAATCCCTTCAATCACAGGATATGCAAGTATAAAATCACTTATATCCTGTCCTTCTCTCTTAGTCTTAATCAATGCTTTTTCTAATCTTGTCATAGGCTTCTTCATAGGTGATTCTGTTTGTGTTTCTGCCTCTTCCCCTCCTCCTTCTTCCTCCACCTCTGAAAGTGGAGTTGATGTGGGCCTGTCAATAATCTGCTCTCTAGGTGGGGTTGAAGCTTCTTCAAGAGAATCAGAGTCATCACACCCTAATTCCTCATTTAAAGTCCCTTGCCCTTGGGCAAGATCTTGATCTTTCTTTTTTTTCCTCACACTTCCTCCTCTGTTCATTTTTAAAACTTTTCCTTCTCCTACAACTTGCTCGATAGTTTAAGGCTAATTGAATTAGGTTTTATATATAAAATATCTCTGCAGAAATTGAACAAGGCACTTTTTGTGTGTATGAGTGTGTGTGTGAAATTCTTTCATTTCAACTCCCACTAGCTTCCAGCTATCTACATTTAGTTTTTCTTCCTCTAAGAACCAAGTGGATGTATGTTTTAATGCACCAAGAGTTTAGCAATCTGTACCCAGGTTACAAGTAAACTCTGCTCCTCAATTATCTTAATTATACTCTCTATGGCACCACTCCTGAGTGGGGCTGGAGCTGAGGCTGCTGCTGGGGCTGGGGCTGAGTCGGCTGAGGTCGAGGGAATATCTTTAGCTAACATCTGTCCCATTTCAGCTATAAGAAATTGCTGGTTTAGCCCTTAACAAGGTAAGTTCCTTATTTGTCTATTAGAACACTTACCTAATCCCTGGTCACTGGAGGACTTCAGTGGAGGTAGGGTGTCTGTCCTTGTTTGGGGGACAAATTGCGAAGGTCCAGGCTACCACCTCTGAAGGGCTCAGAATAAGTCCTTAAATGCAAAGGTCTGGGCTAGCTCCTCTGAAGGGCTCAGAATAAGTCCTTGTCAGGATAAGCAAAAGTCCTTGCCCCAGGTTGGGCGCCAAATGCAGGAAGTCGATCTTCCCAGAAATAAGCTGGAGTCAGGATCACCTAAAGTCTTTATTCTTGGTCTCTTGAGGTCACCATCAGGGGATTAGATCTAGTAATCTTCATACAACCTTCCTCTCTCAACTGCCATGAGAGAGAATGCCTCAATTTCCTCCTACTCTCCACACGCATGTCACTTCCCCCTTTTTGTCCCACCAATTAAGTCAGCACAGAACAGCTGGGGAGGGTCAATCTTTAAACAAGTTATTGAGAACCGTCCAATTGGCAATTAGTCTCACATGCTCTATTATCGAAGTGCATTTGCTCAGTTCTAGCCCTTTACAAGTATGTACAGTTTGATAACTTTTTGGGCATAATTCCAGATTGCTCTCCAGAATGGTTGGATGCTTTCACAACTGCACCAACAATGCATCAGTGTCCCAGTTTTCCCACATCCCCTCCAAAATTCATCATTATTGTTCCTGTAATTTTAGCCAATCTGACAGGTGTGTAGTATTAATTGTCTTAATTTGCATTTCTCTGATCAATAGGGATTTGAGACACTTTCATATGAGTAGAAATAGTTTCAATTTCTTCATCTGAATCCTTTGACCATTTATCAATTGGAGAATGGTATGATTTCTTATAAATTAGAGGCAATTCTCTCTATATTTTGGAGATGAGGCCTTTATCAGGACCTTTAACTGTTTTCCCAATTTGTTACTTCCCTTCTAATCTTGTTTGCATTAGTTTTGTTTGTACAAAAGCTTTTTAATTTGATGTAATCAAAATCTTCTATTTTGTGACCAATAATGATTTCTAATTCTCCTTTGGTCACAAATTCCCTCCTCCTCCACAAGTCTGAGAGATAAACTATCCTATGTTCCTCTAATTTATTTATGATCTCATTCTTTATGCCTAAATCATGGACCCATTTTGATCTTATCTTAGTATGTGGTGTTAAATGTGGGTCCATGCCTAGTTTCTGCCATATTAATTTCCAGTTTTCCCAGCAGTTTTTTTTCAAATAATGAATTGTTATCCCAAAAGTTAGGATCTTTGGGTTTGTCAAACACTAGATTGCTATTTTTATTCACTATCTTGCCCTGTGAACCTAATCTATTCCACAGATCAACTAGTCTATTTCTCAGCCAATACTAAATGATTTTGGTGACTGCTGCTTTTCTAGATCAGGTACAGCTAGGCCACCTTCATTTGATTTTTTTTTTTTCATTATTTCCCTTGAAATTCTCGACTTTTTGTTCTTCCATATGAATTTTGTTGTTATTTTTTCTAGGTAATTAAAATCTTTTCTTGGGAGTCTCATTGTTATAGCACTAAATAAATTGATTAGTTTAGGGAGTATTGTCATCTTGATTATATTCGCTCGGCCTATCCAAGAGCATTTAATATCTTTCCAATTATTTAAATCTGACTTTATTTTTGTAGCAATTGTTTTATAATTTTGCTCATATAATTCCTGACTTTTCTTTTGGTAGATATATTTCCAAATATTTTATACTATCAACCGTTATTTTGAATGGAATTTCTCTTTGTATCTCTTGCTGTTGGATTGTGTTGGTAATGTATAAAAATGCTGAGGATTTATGTGGATTATTTTGTATCCTGCAACTTTGCTAAAGTTCTGAATTATTTTTAATAGCTTTTTAGCAGAATCTTTGGGGTTCTCTAAGTATACCATCATGTCGTCTACCAAGAGTAATAGTTTGATTTCCTCATTACCTACTCTAATTCCTTGAATCTCTTTCTTGGCTCTTATTACCAAGCATAGCATTTCTAGTATAATATCAAATAGTAATGGTGATACTGGGCAACCTTGTTTCACTCCTAATCTTACTGGAAAGATTCCAGTTAATCTCTATTACATTTTATGCTTACTGATGGTCGTAAATATATGCTCCTGATTATTCTAAGGAATTGTCCATTTATTCCAATACTCTTAAGAGTTTTTAGTAGGAATGGATATTGGATTTTATCAAATGCTTTTTCTCCATCTGTTCAGATGATCATAGGGTTTTTGTTAATTTGGTTATTGATATAGTCGATTATACTAATAGTTTTCCAAATATTGAACCTGCCCTGCATTCTTGGTATAAATCCCACTTGGAAAAAATTCTAAATAAAAAAAAAAAAAAAAAAAAAAAAAAAAAAAGAATAAATCCCACTTGGTCATAGTGTATTATCCTGGGGATAATTATCTGTAGTCTTTTTGCTAATATTTTATTTAAGATTTTAGCATCAATAGTCATTAGGGAGATTGGTCTATAATTTTCTTACTCTGTTTTCAGCCTACCTGGTTTATGTATCAGTACCATGTCTGTGTCATAAAAGCAATTTGGTAGGACTCCTTCAATCCCTATTTTTTCAAATAGTTTATATAGCATTGGAGTTAGTCGTTCTTTAAATGTTTGGTAGAAAGGGAGTTGGTTAATAGCTTGTTCTATTTCTTTTTCTGAAATGGGACTATTTAGATGATTTACTTCTTCCTCTTTTAATCTGGGCAAGCTATATTTTTGAAGGTATTCTTCCATTTCATTTAAGTTATTGAATTTATTGGCATAAAGTTGAGCAAAGTAGCTCCTAACTATTGTTCTAATTTCCTCTTCATTAGTTGTGAGTTCTCTTTTTTTCATTTTTAAGACTAAAAGTTTGCTTTGTCTCTCTCCTTTTTTAAATCAGATTTACTAAAGGTTTGTCTATTTTGTTTATTTTTTCATAGAACCAACTCATAGTTTTATTAATTAATTTAATACGTTTTTTTTTTTTTTTACTTTCAATTTTATTAATCTCTCCTTTTATTTTTAGAATTTCAAGTTTTGTGTTTGGGTTTTTTTTTTTAATTTGTTCCTTTTCTAGCATTTTTAGTTGTAAGCTCAATTCATTGACCTTCTCTTTCTCTATTTTATGCAAGTAGGCCTCTAGAGATATAAAACTTCCCCTTCTTTCTACTTTGGCTGTATCCCACACATTTTGGTATGATGTCTCATTATTGTCATATTCTTAGGTGAAGTTAATTATGTGTATGATTTGCTGTTTTATCCCATCATTCTTTAGTATAAGATTATTTAGTTTCCAATTATTTTTTGGTCTCTTTTCCCCTGGCATTTTATTGAATGTTATTTTCATTACATTGTTGTCTGAAAAGGATGCATTTACTATTTCTGCCTTACTGAATTTGATTTTGACGTTTTTATGTCCTAGTATATGATCAATTTTTGTATAGGTTCCATGAACTTCTGAGAAAAAAATATACTCCTTTCTGTCTTCATTTAGCTTTCACCAAAGATCTATCATATCAAACTTTTCTGGTATTTTCTAGTATTTTACTTACCTCTTTGACTTCTTTCTTTTTTATTTTGTGGTTTGATTTATCTAATTCTGAGAATGCAAGGTTGAGATCTCCCACTATTATAATTTTACTGTCTATTTCTTTTTGCAGCTCTCTTAATTTCTCTTTTAAGAATTTAGATGCTGCACCACTTGCTGCATATATGTTTAATATTGATACTGCTTCATTATTGATGCTACCCTTTAGCAGGATATAATGCCCTTCCTTATCTCTTGTAATTAAATCAATTTTTGTTTTTGCTTGATCTGAGATGAGGATGGCTACCCCTGCTTTTTTGTCTTTGCCTGAAGCATAGTAGATTCTGCTCCACCCTTTTACTTTTAGTTTGAAAGTATCACCCTGTTTCAGGTGTGTTTCCTGTAAACATCATATAGTAGGATTTTGGCTTTTAATCCACTTTATGAGGGAGTTTACCCCATTCACATTTATGGTTAGAATGACTAATTCTATATTGCTTGCTATCCTATTAACCCCTGCTTATGCTTTTCTCCTTTCCTTCCCTCTTACCCACCTACCTAATATTAAACTTGTGAACACCACTTGCTTTTCACAGCCCTCCATTTTTAGTATCCCTCCCCCATCTTAAATTTCTTCTTTCTACTTTACTCCCTTTTCTTACAATTTCTGTATTCCCTTCCCCTTAGCTTACTCCTTCCCTCTCACTTTTCAATAAAGTGGAAGAAGTTTCACCATAAATCAAATATGTCTATTGATACACACCATATTCATCCCCCTGCTTTCTTTCTCTCAGATATAATAGGTTACCTTTGCCTCTTCATTAGATGTAGTACCACCATTTTACCCTTTTTTATGATATATTTTCCTTTCCACCTCTAGTTTCTAGGACAAATTATACATGTGTACTTTACATATCTTTATGGCAGAAATATAGTTCTCAAGATTTCTTTTTACCTTCTTAGAAATCTCTTGAGTTCTGTATTTGAAGATCAAATATTTTGTGTAGATCTGGCTTTTTCATCAAGAATAGATGGAATTCATTTATTTTCTTAAATGTCCATCTTCTTCCCTGGAAAAGGATGCTCATTTTTGCTGGGGAAGTTATTCTTGGCTGCACACCAAGTTCCTTAGCCTTTTGGAATATCATGTTCTAGGCTCTTCGTTCTTTTAATGTGGACACTGCTAGATCCTGGGTCATCCTTATTGTGGTTCCTCCATAGCTGAATTGCTTTTTTCTAGCAGCTTCCAATATTTTTTCCTTCATCTGATGGTTCTTGAACATGGCCACTATATTTCTTGGCGTTTTGATTTTAGGGTCCCTTTCAGTAGGTGAGTGATGAATTTTGTCAATGTCTATTTTACCCTCTGTTTCCAAAAGTCTGGGCAGTTCTCTTTGATAATTTCCTGGAAAACAGTGTCCAGGCTCTTTTTTTCCTCACATTTTTTCAGGGAGTCCAGTTATTCTCAAATTGTCTCTCCTAGATCTGTTTTCCAGGTCTCTTGTCTTTCCAATAAGGTACTTGATATTCTTTTCAATTGTTTAGTTTTTCTGGTTTTGCTTGGCTACTTCTTGTTTTCTCCTTGAGTCATTCATTTCTACTTGTTTGAGTCTAATTTTCAACGATGTATTTTCTTCACTCACTTTTTTAATATCTTTTTTTTTAATTATCCAATTGAGTTTTTATCTTGTATGGAATTTTTATCCATTTCATCAATTTTATTTTTTAGAGAGCTGTTTTCTTATTCCAGCTCACTAATTTTATCTCTCAATGATTTGATCTCTTTATCCACTCTGGATGACTTCTCCAGACTGTCTTGCCAAACTTCCCTTTCCTTTTCCAACTTCTCTTCTAGCTCTCTTGTGATAGCCTTTTTGATTTCCTCTATGAGAGTCTTATGTATTGAGGAGAAGATCATATCCCCCTTAGGGGATTCCTCTGGAGACACTCTGCTTTTAGTCTCCTCAGTGTTTGAAGTCTGCTCTCTCTCCATATAGAAGCTGTCAATGGTTACAGCCCTTTTAAATTTTTTGTTCATTTTATCAGAGTGGGAATCAAAGAAAACAAATTGACAAGAGAAACAATTGGTCTGTTTCTGGGCGGGGCTGGGGCTGGGTGGTGTTACCAGGCTTCCTCTACAGACTGTGGGAGACAGCAGTGAGGCACTAGCAGGACAGCAATGGCTTCTCTCTCTCTGCTCTTGAGGTTCTAAGAATGTGCTTAGTCACTCTGGGTGGGGGTTAGGGTGGCCGGGTCCAGAGAGATGCTAGCTTTCTGGGGTTCTATTCTTTACCTCGAATGTTTACACCTTCTCTGCTGCTCCTGGCTTGCTGCCAAGATGGAATATCCACCTGCGTTAAAGGTCGTTTTGCAGAAACAGAAGAGATCAGACCCCTCCCCTCTCTGGTCTTATTTGTGTGAGCTTCCTGCCTGGCTCTTGCTACTTGCCCTCAATCTGAGCCTAGCTTGTTTGTCCCCTCCCCCGAGCAAACACAGACCTTTTCTGCCGAATTTCAAGGATGTCTTCTGTTGGTGATTATTTGTGGATTTCTTTTCCAGTCAAGCATTAATTCTGAAGCTTGTCATGAATTAAGTTCTGAGAGAAAACATGGATCTCAAGCAATTGTCTGCCTCCACGCTGCCATCTTGGCTGGAAGCGGTAGGTAGTCCTGCTTGATTGATTCTTGATGTCTCAATGAATCATTCATTTCTTGTTGTTCAGTTCTGATTTTTAATGAGCTACTTTTTCCATTAGCTTTTAAAATTTCTCTTTGTATATGTCCAACTGAGTTTTAAATCAGTGTTTTTGCTCTGTGGACTTTTTTTTCCATTTCACTAAATTTTTTTTTTTTTTGAGTTATTTTCTTTTTACAATTCGCAAATCCTACTTTCCTGAGAGTTTTTTACCTTTACCAATTCACATTTCAGGAAGTTGTTCCTCTCTTTCGTAGCTTTTCTTCCTTTTCCTCATTTTTGTTTTAACTCTCTTTTAAGATTTTTAATAATCTCTTCTAGGAGAAATTTGTGTGATGAGGGCCAGGTTACATCTGGAGACTGTTTGCTATTCGTCTCTTTGGGGTTGAAAACCTGCTCTCTCTGGGAATAGAAGCTATCAATCATCCCTTTAATTTTTTTTTTTTAAAGATTGTAACTTTAAAGGGTCTTCCTTCAGGGCAAGGAGGTTACCAGCTTCCACTGCAAAGAGCAGCAAGGTGTGGTAGTGCTCTGGGAAAATGTTCCCCACCAGAAGTGACTCAGGCCTGCATGGCTGAATTGTGGAAGTGCCCAGTGAAAACCCTGCTGTGTGTTTTAATGCCTGCCCTGGGGCTAGAGGCCGAGCCGGGAAAGTCATTACACCAAGCCAAAGACCACTGTGGGGCTGTGAGTAATACCTAATAGTCCTGCAACAGCACCAGAAGTGGCTCTGCCCAGTGAAGCATAGTAGAGGTGGGGAAGTTCTATTGCCCCAGGCTAAGCCCTCCACTGTGCAGATTAGAGGCTGCCCTGGGCTGTCCCTCCATGCTGTGCAAATTAGTGATTGACTGCTAAAGCCCTGTGCTGCAGAATTTTGCTGCTCAGCTGTGTTGTGTTCTGTGCTGAGTCACTTCTGGTTTTGGGTGGATATAGCCAGATTTTGTTAGGTTCTGTCATTTTTAGAGTATCCTCTACCTTTGGCTTTAATTTCTCTGCTGGTGTGCTGCTTTGTAATTAAGGCAGAGCAGTCAGCTCATGGCAGAGACATCTCTATAATCTTTCTAGCCACAGAGATCACTGCCACCCGTGGTCCACTGTGGATGTTAGCCTCTCCTACCTCCTTGCTTGCACTGATCTGCTCTAATCCCTCAGGAGAAATCTGTTCTGGTGATTTTCCAGATTATCTTCAGGTGGTAAACTGTTGTACTTCTAATCTTCGTGGGTTTTACCAATCAAGAGCTATTTCTGAGGCTGAATTTAGTAATTGGTCATGAGGGTATGAGAGGAGCTTAGAAAGTCACATGTTCCTTTTCTGCCATCTTGGCTCTGGTTAAAAATAGGTTTTTAGTAGATTGTCCAATTTCTCAATCAATTGAAAAAATATATATAAATATAACTTTCAAACATAGAAAGCAGATCATTTATTTAATACCTCATAATTATAAAGAAAGTCTTTCAAGAGGTGTGCCATAGTCTCTTAGTGTGCTTTTTAGCATAGAATTTTATATATTATCATTGCAAAAAGGAAATTTATGAATTGTATTGTTTAATGTAAATTTCATTTGATTAGCTTCCTCAGTGTAACAATTATGGTATTAATAAAATAAGCCAAAAGTGCCTATTAGATGTAGGCATTTCTTCTTACTTTCTCACAAAATTATCTTAAATGTATAGTGTTCCCAATTCCTCCTGACAGAAATCTATTTTGAGGAAGAAAATTGGCAAATAACTGATAATTCAATTTTTAAAAAGTTTTACATATTGCTTCTTTTAAATATTTGTCATGTAAGGAGATAGACAAAAACAAAAAATCTTATTACCATTTTACAAATTATAAAGAATCAGTGGATAGAAACTTAATGTAATATTCCAAAAAAGGCTTACATCCATTGATATTTAAGCTCTTATTTTGGTGATATTCTAGCTTACTTCATATTTCCTTCATTTACTACATTTATGCTTTTGCTATAATTATGAATGAAATATAGAATAAATAGAGCAAAACTTTAAGTACATGAGAGCAGTCTTTGTTTTATCTTTGTGTCTACAATAGCTTATGCGGTGCATTAGACACAGACTTTTAATAAATCAAACTTTTAATAAAGCTAATTGAATAAAAAGAGGATATGTTAATGAGAATCATGATGCTAATAATATTGTGCAGATAACATGACTAGCAGTTTATGCATCTGAGTTAAACTTTGCCACTGTTATAAATGTCTGCCTTACCATTATCCTCTCCTAGTACTTTAAATGAAGAGTGGGAAGTTCTCTACTGTTTCTTATATGTGAGAGAAAGCTTAATTTCTAACTATCATCAGAAAATCATTGTGGGTATAGCAGGAGTTAAGACATAATTCCAAAGGAATAATGTATTCTCTCATGTGACATCTTTCCACTTTTTTTTCTTCTGCTACTCTTTTAAGCTCATCTCTTATGTGTTCTTTTCAGACCATCTCTAAAATTTTTTTTTTAAAGCAAGTCTAATGCTCATACTCCATTTGATCTTGGGAACCAGGGTAATTCAATATTACATAGCAGTTGACAAAAAGAAGTTTTGCTGTTATTCAGTCATTTCAATAGTATCCCATGTCATTTGGAGTTTTCCTGACAATGATACAATAGTACTTATTATTTCATTCTCCAGTTGATTTTAGTGATGAGGAAACTGGGGCAAATTAGGTTATTTGACCTGTCTAAGGTCACAGAACTGGTAAATATCTGAGGTCAGATTTGATGTTAGATCTGTCTGTCTTTGTGCCCAGCATGTAATCCCTGTGCCACCTGACTGCCAAGATAGAGATGCACTAATGCTACTCTGAACATAACTTCTCTCACCTCCATGAATAGTTTCTAGTCAGTAGGGTAGAATATGATGATGAATATTCTCTACAAAAATATAACAAACAAACAAACAAACAAAAAAAAAGGATGTGTTCTGATTCCCAAATATTTGGGACGTTTTATGTCCATAGATGACCATAAATCTCTATTTAGTAAAGCAAAGACAATCAAATCATAATGACACATCTGCTACATTTACACAAAACTAATTCTTGCTACTAAAAGGATGTAACCCTGGTGTTTTATAGTACATATTGTTATTATAGCATATATATGTGTGGACATGTGTATAATATTTAATCCATTTTTATTTCTATGTGTGACACCTTAGACAATTCATTTTGTTTATCAAAGTCTCTATTGATAATTAACAATGTGTAAGAATTGAATTATATAATTCCCAAATCTTCTTCCAGCTAGATTCCATTTCATTATTTGAAAAAAATGATAGAGAATTTTCCAATCAAATCATCTTCACAATGAGAATATTGTTTTTTTTATGTCTTTTTAAAAATATTTATTTCTAGAACAACAGCAACATTTCTTTTGTAGTAACTTGGTTTTGATAGTAGTATGTTTTCTTTAATTATACAGCAAATATATTTGAAAACTTTATTATTTACTATTTAAAAATTACTATGAACTCTTTCCAAAGTTTTTATGCCAGTGAGATGTGTCTGTAAGAGGAAATTTAAAAATATTTTCTAATGTGCCCTTTTGACAGTTAAAATTACTAGTCTGCCCTAGGCACAAAAGAGTACCTTTGACCACTGACCTTTGCAGTGTCAACTCTACCCGCCTCACCTCCTCTGAGGCCTTCAAAGGTCTCTGGCCACAATCTCTTGAATCTATAGTTTAATAACCAGTAGCACGCTCAAGAACAGCCACTTGTAATCTTAAAAGCCTTTATTATACCTACTCACATAATGTCCTGACTTGATGCCCTGACTTGTTGGTTCCCTGGTGAACACCTGGTCATTCCCACGTGTTCACTACCAAATTCCTTACCTCTCTGGGCTATCCATCCCCTTGGCTCAGGGAGCTAGGTTAAAGAGAGCGACTGCTGTCTGTGGTGGGCTTATAAAGGGCCTGTGAGGTCACACACACAGCCAATCAGCGAGAGAGTCACCCATTATGAAGCTATCTCAATGTGGCCAAGATCCCACTGGGCAGTCCTAATATCCACAGAGATTACTTCCAGCCTTAATCTCCCATTGCACTGTGGCACCACCCATTTAAAGGGCTTTTACAATATTTATATATTTTAGCACATTTGATTCCCAGTTCCTTAAAGTTGCAAGTGAAGAGTATGTTCCAATTATGTTTATTATTTTTTCATTTTATAATAACCTTTCATTTTTCAAACTATATATGCAAAGACAGTTGTCTTTTTTCCACCTTTTCATATTCAACTATTTTTTAATGCACATTGTTTTAAGAATTATATTAGGAGAAAAAAACTTCAGAGCAAAAGAGGAAAAAAAATGTGATAGATTTTTTCAGTTATTTCTTTTTTTTTCTTTTTTCTTTTTTTATTAATTTTATATTTATATATTTTTGACAGTACATATGCATGGGTAAGTTTTTTTTTTTTTTTATAGCATTATCCCTTGTATTCATTTTTCCAAATTTTCCCCTCCCTCCCTCTACTCCTTCCCCTACATGATAGGCAATCCCATACATATTAAATGTGTTACAGTATAACCTAGATACAATATATTTGTGTAAAACCAAATTTCTTGTTGCATGGTAAGATTTGGATTCCAAAGGTATTAGTAACCTGGATAGAAAGACAATAGTGCAAACAATTTACACTCAATTCCCAGTGCTCCTTCCCTGGGTGTAGCTGCTTCTGTCTATCATTGATCAACTGGAACTGAATTAGATCTTCTTTATGTTGAAGATATCCACTTCAATCAAAATATATCTTCATACAGTATTGTTGTTGAAGTGTATAGTGATCTCCTGGTACTGCTCATTTCACTCAGCATTAGTTCATGTAAGTCTCTCCAAACCTTTCTGAATTCATCCTGCTGGTAATTTCTTACAGAGCAATAATATTGCATAACATTCATATAACATAATTTAGCCAACCATTCTCCAATTGATGGGCATCTATTCATTTTCCAGTTTCTAGACACTACAAAAAGAGCTGCCACAAACATTTTTGCACATACAGGCCCCATTCCCTTCTTTAGTATTTCCTTGGGATATAAACCCAGTAGTAGCATTGCTGGATCAAAGGGTATGCACAGTTTGATGACTTTTTGGTCATGGTTCCAAATTGCTCTCCAGAATGGCCGGCTTCTTTCACAACTCCACCAACAATGCATCAGTGTTCCAGGTTTCCCACAAAACCCCTTCCAGCATTCATCATTATTTGTTCCTGTCAACTTAGCCAATCTGACAGGTTTGTAGTAGTATCTCAGAGTTGTCTTAATTTGCATTTCTTTGATCAGTAGTGATTTGGAACACTCTTTCATATGAGTGAAAATAGTTTCAATTTCATCATCTGAAAATTGTCTGTTCATATCCTTTGACCATTTATCAATTGGAGAATGTTTTGATTTCTTATAAATTAGAGTCAGTTCTCTATATATTTTGGAAATGAAGCCTTTAACTGTAAAAACATTTTCCAAATTTGTTACTTCACTTCTAATCTTGTTTGCGTTAGTTTTGTTTGTACAAAAACTTTTTAATTTGATGTAACCAAAATCCTCTATTTTGTGATCAATAATGGTCTCTAGTTCTCCTTTGGTCATAAATTCCTTCCTCCTCCACAAGTCTGAGAGGTAAACTATCCTATGTTCCTCTAATCTATTTATGATCTCATTCTTTATGTCTAAATCATGGACCTATCTTGATCTTATCTTGGTATATGGTGTTAAGTGTGGGTCCATATCTAATTTCTGCCATACTAATTTCCAGTTTTGCCAACAGGTTTTTTTTCAAATAATGAATTCTTGTCCCAAAAGTTGATATCTTTGGATTTGTCAAACACTAAATTGCTATAGTTGTACACTATTTTGTCCTGTGAACCTAACCTGTTCCACTGATCAACTAGTCCATTTTTCAGCCAATACCAAATGGTTTTGGTGACTGCTGCTTTATAATATAGCTTTAGATCAGGAACAGCTAGACTACCTTCATCTGATTTATTTTTTTCATTAATTCCCTTCAAATTCTCGACCTTTTGTTCTTCCATATGAATTTTGTTGTTATTTTTTCTAGGTTATTAAAATAGTTTCTTGGGAGTCTGATTAGTATAGCACTAAATAAATAGATTAGTTTGGAGAGTATTGTCATTTTTATTATATTCGCTGGGCCTGTCCAAGAGCACTTAATGTCTTTTTTCATTAATTCCCTTTACATTCTGGACCTTTTGTTCTTCCATATGAATTTTTTTTTTCCCCTTGAGGCTGGGGGTAAGTGACTTGCCCAGGATCACACAGTTAGAAGAGTTAAGTGTCTGAGACCAGATTTGAACTCAGATCCTCCTGAATTCAGGGCTGGTGCTTTATCCATTGTGCCACCTAGCTGCCCCTCCTCCATATAAATTTTGTTGTTATGTTTTCTAGGTCATTAAAATAGTTTCTTGGGGTCTGATTGGTATAGCACTAAATAAATAGATTAGTTTATAGAGTATTGTCATCTTTTTGTATTAGCTCAGCCTATCCAAGAGCACTTAATGTCTTTCCAATTATTTAAATCTGACTTTATTTTTTGTGGCAAGTGTTTTGTAATTTTGCTCATATAATTCTTGACTTTGGCAGATGGATTTCCAAATATTTTATACTCTCGACATTTGTTTTGAATGGAATTTCTCTTTCTATCTCTTGCTGTTGCATTTTGTTGGTGATGTATAAAAATGCTGAGGATTTATGTGGATTTATTTTCTATCCTGCAACTTTGCTAAAATTCTGAATTATTTCTAATAACATTTTAGCAGAGTCTTTGGGGTTCTCTAAGCTAAGAGTAATAGCTTGATTTCCTCATTACCTACTCTTATTCCTTGAATCTCTTTCTCAACTCTTATTGCCGAGGCTAACATTTCTAATACAATATTGAATAGTAATGATGATAGTGGGCAACCTTTTTTTACTCCTGATCTTATTGGGAAAGGTTCCAGTTTATCCCCAATACATATTATGCTTACTGATGGTTTTAAATATATGCTCCTGACTATTTTAAGGAATAGTCCATTTATTCCTATACTCTCAAGTGTTTTTAGTAGGAATGGATGTTGTATTTTGTCAAATGCTTTTTTTGCATCTATTAAGATGATCATATGGTTTTTGTTAATTTGATTATTAATATGGTCAATTATGCTAATAGTTTTCCTAATATTTAACCAGCCCTGCATTCCTGGTATAAATCCTACTTGATCATGATACTGTCTTAGCCAGGGGATGATTTTCTGAATTCTTTTTGCTAATATCTTAAGATTTTATTATCAATATTCATTAAGGAGATTGGTCTATAATTTTATTTCTCTGTTTTCAACCTACATGGTTTAGGTATCAGCACCATGTCTTTGTCATAAAAGGAGTTTGGTAGGACTCCTTTATCCCCTATTTTTTTCAAATAGTTTATATTACATTGGGGTTAATTGTTCTTTAAATGTTAGGTAGAATTCACATGTAAATCCATCTGGTCCTTGGGATTTTTTCTTGGGGAGTTGGTTAATAGCTTGTTCTGTTTCTTTTTCTGAAATGGGACTATTTAAGCAATTTACTTCCTCCTCTGTTAATCTAGGAAGCCTATATTTTTGGAGGTAGTAATCCATTTCACTTAAGTTACCAAATTTATTGGCATAAAGTTGAGTGAGGTAACTCCTTATTATTTCTCTAATTTCCTCTTCATTGGTGGAAAGATCCCCCTTTTCATTTTTAAGACTAACAATTTGACTTTCCTCTTTACTTTTTCTGATCAGAGGTTTATCTATTTTATTGGCTTTTTCATATAACCAACTCTTAATTTTATTTATTGATTCAATAGTTTTTTTTTTTTTTTTTTACTTTCAATATTATTGATTTCTCCTTTTAATTTTAGAATGTCAAGTTTAGTATTTGGTTGAGGGTTTTTAATTTGGTCTTTTTCTACCTTTTTAAGTTGCAGGCCCAGTTCTTTGATTTTCTCTTTCTCTATTTTATTCAAGTAAGCCTTTAAAGATATAAAATTTGCCTTTATTACCACTTTAGCTGTATCCCACAAATTTTGGTATGACATCTCATCATTGTCATTATCTTGGATGAAATTATTAATAGTTTCTATTATTTGCTGCTTTACCCAATCATTCTTTAAGATGAGATTATTTAGTTTCCAATTACTTTTTTGTCTTTTTACCCCTAACTTCTTATTGAATGTAGTTTTTATTGCATTGTGATCTGAGAAGAAAGCATTTACTATTTCTGCCTTTCTGTATTTAATTTTGGGATCTTTATGTTCTAATATATGGTCAATTTTTGTATAGGTTCCATGAACTCCTGAGAAGAAAGTATACTCCTTTCTATCACCATTCAATTTTCTCCAAAGATCTATCATACCTAATTTTTCTAATTTTCTATTTACCTCCTTATTCATTTCTTATAGAGCAAAAAAATTCCATTATTCATAGACGATTCTCACTAAGCCATTCCCCAAAAGATGGCCATCCATTTCATTTCCAGTTCCTTGCCACTACAATAAGGATGCTACAAATAGTTTTTTAGATATGGAAACTTTTCTCTTTTTTATTATCTCTTTTGAATATAGGCCACATAGAGATACTGATACATTAAAGGTTGTGGAATTACAATCTCAAAACTTTTGGCCTGGCTGTTATGATGACAAAACAAACAAAGAAACAAACAAAAAACTCTTACAAAGATCAGTTTGATAGTCCTTTGGGCATAATCCCATATTATGCTTTCCTGAATGGCTTGATCAATTCACAACTCCACCAATAATGTATTAGTTTTCCAGTTTTCTCACATCCCCTCCAACATTTATTATTATATTTTCCTGTCATTTTAACCAATCTAGGATATGTGATTCCTCAGAATTGTCTTAATTTGTCTTTTTTTTCCTAATCAACAGTGATTTAGAGCATTGTTTCACATAACTAGAAATGGCTCTCATTTCTTCTTCTGAAAATTTTCTTCATATTTTTTGACCATTTTTCAATTGAAGAATGGGTTGTAAAATTCCTTAAAATGAGCAGTATCATCAATTTAAAAGCATCATCAAGAACCATATGTAATGGGGATAAATTAGGACTTTTCCCAAAAAGATCAGGGATGAAAGAAATTTGCTCACCATCACAATTATTATTCAATATTGTGTTAGAAATATTAGTTTACCAATAAGAAAAGAAAAAGAAATTAAAGTAATTAGAGTATGGAATGAGGAAACTGAATTATCACTCTTTGTAGATGATATGATGGTATACCTAGAAAGTCCTAGGGAATCAACTAAAAACTATTAAAAACAATCAACAACTTTACAAAGTTGCAGGATACAAAATAAATGCACATAAATCATCAACATATATAATAAAATGATTAAAGTAACTTTGTGTTTGCTGAACTGAAAGTCTACTGATTTTGGGATAAAAAGTCACAATTTGACCAAACCTTTTGGAAAAATTAGAAAACAATATGACACAAACTAGGTATAGACCCACATCTCACCTCCTAGGCCAAGATAATGTCCAAATGTATTGGCATCATAAGTGAATTAGAAGATCAGGAGTGCTTTACCTGTTAGATCTATAAGAATTCATGACCAAATGACAGTGTGAGAGAGAGAGAGAGAGAGAGAGAGAGAGAGAGAGAGAGAGAGAGAGAGAGAGAGAGATGTAAAATACATAATTTTGATTATATTAGTTTTTAAAAAGTTTTTATAAGCAAAACAAATGGAGGAACGCAGAAATTTGGAAAACAATCATTCCAGCAATTTACTCTGATAAAGGCTTCTTTTCTTAAATTTGTATAGAACTGAGCCAAATTTATAAAAAAATATACAAATCATCCCCTAATCAATAAATGTTAAGGGATATGAACAGCCATTTTTCTGAGAATGAAATGAAAGCTATTTATAGTATTTTTTAAAGTGTTGTAAACCATTTGATTAGGGAAATGCAAATTAATATATTATGAAGTGCCACCTCATGGATGGGCTATTATGATGATAATAAAGGAAAATGAAAATTGTTACAAATGTTGTGAGAAAATTGATACACATGCATTTTTTTGTGCAATGATCCAATCATTCTAGAAAGCAATTTGCAACTATGTCTCAAGGGCAAACAAACTCTGCTTACCCTTTAATCCAGCAATTTTGTATCTTACAGAGATCATAAAAAGGGGAAAGGATCTACATGTATAAAAATATTTATACAAGTTCTTATTCTGATAGCAGTATATTGGAATTTTAGAAGGATAACTATCAATTGGGAATTGTTAAACAAGCCATAATTATGAATATAATGAAATTCTACTGTGAAACAAGAAATGATGAAAAAGCAGATTTCAGACAAACCTGGACTTTTTTATACCAAACTACAGAAAATTTAAATGATCAGAACCAGGAAAACATTGTTTAAGGTATCAGGAACATTAGATTCATCAGTTATGAATACCTCTGCATGTCTCAGCAACACAATAATCCAGAATAAATACAAAGGCCTCATGAAGAAAAATACTATCCTTATTCCATTACTAAACTGATACACTCAGCATGCAGATCAAAGCATACCATTTTACTTTAATTTTTTTTCCAAAGCTGCTACCTATTTGATCTGTTTCTTCTTTCACAATTGTGACTAATAAAAATATATTTTGTATGATAGCTTAAGTATTATTTCTATCAAATTTTTACCATTTTCAGGAGAGGGAAGGGAAGGAGGGAAGGAGACATTTGAAATAAAAAAAATGTAGTGAATGCTATATATGCTGTAAATTACCTTGACATGTAATTGAGAAAAAATAAAATAATCAGTAATCAATTTTGAGTATGTGGAAGTTTATATCCTTCAGCAGGGAAAAAGATAAAAGGATTAAATAGGAATGAGAGCTGGTCACTTTCCCTGAAAAAAAAAAAAATGAAGGGTTTGAGAGCTTCTGGAGGGATCCGATTTGTTATCAGATAAAGTCTCATTCATGTTAAGGCATGTTAGTCTAGAGAGTCTTCTTATCCAACAGTGGTAACACTCCCTTCATACGGTAACAGAATCAGTGGAATTAAGTGATGGTAGCTATTGAAAGTAGCTGCAGAACAGCCAAGTTTTCAACTCAATAGCATTCAATAGAATTGAATATATGTAGAATGACAGAATATTAACAGTAAAGTAGCCCTGTTTCATGAGGATATGGTGGAAGTATTGATCTAGAACATTAAGAAATATAAACTTGATGTAAAAAGAAAACTTTGAATTTGTCTTTTGATTATATCAAGGAAGGGGATGGGTACTCCTTAACAGAGGGAAGAAATTTGACTCTCTAACTCTGAATTCTTCATCCATTTATTGGCAAAGACAAAAGTAAACCTAATGCAGTAATGTAAATCCTGAGTAATTATGTTGACTAGTTGGCTAACAAAGTAAGTGTGATTTACTGAAGGGGACAGATCAATTAGTTGCCTATGGACTTGTTTTGAGGATGAGACATTTGAGAATATTTCATATTGTTAGTGATACATCTTATCTCTGTTCAAAAGCTTATTGCTGCCTTTTGGCAAATAAAGCTAGAAAATAGATGAAAAATGTTTTTAGGATTACTTTATATTGAATCATAGGCTAAAGATTATGTTATTGATAAGCCCTCCCATATAGAATTCAGTGTACCTTTACTTAATGTTGACTCATGAGGATTCTTGATTTATGGAAATAAGAAACATTATTATGTTTCATGTGATTGACTCCTCTGAATTCAAGAAAGACTTCATGGAAATAGTGGGTGTTAAACTAGTCTTAAAAATAAGTACAGATAGGGTAAAGGCAAAGACATGAAGGTAAGAACATAAATTGCTTACTCAGGCTGCAGTAAATAAACCAATCATCTAAATGTATTTAAGGTTAGAAAACAAGGACTTGGATGGTGACTAGACCTATGACTTTAATAGCATAGGCAACTCTCACATGAAATTCCCTATACCAATGTAGGTGCCTTAATTTATAATTTGTATCATTATGGAGAGAATAGAAGTAGGAATATGACAAAAGGGGGATTGATAGGAATAATTGAATAGGATTTCAAATAAAGCTTTCTATATATTGCTGCATGTTACTTATGTAGAGGAATATTGTAATGGAAATTTGGGAAGGTTGTTCAGAAGGTGTGGAGAACCTTTTGTTTTGTTTTTTTTTCCCTAATCAGAATGAATAGGATGGATTGACTGAAGTATTTCTCAGTATTGAGAGTAAGTCACATGATCCCTATACCCAGAGCAGGAAGATGAGGTGTCTTGGACCTCAGGTTTCAGTAAGTCACATGATTCCTATTCCCAGTCTTGAATCTTGAGTTGCAAGGAGTCACATGGTCTCTAGTGGTCAGAACTCAAGAAGTGATGCCCACAGGAAATGCCATGACCCACAGGAAGCAGACAACATTGGTCAAGGAGAGTTATTTCATTTTAGTCTATCCAATGAAAAGGCTTGAGTCTTTTGTTATTTAAACCTGAGAAGGCTGAAGCTGGTTAGGTTCTAGGAGAATATGGTAGGAGTTGGAATGACTCCCTGATGTGTGTCTGGGCCTCTCCCTGCAAGGATAAAATTGGTGGCTAAATGTAAATGACAATGAGAATCCTGTAAAGTGAAAATAGTGGATTTCCCTGTTGTCATTTCTAAAAGAGCAATGCAAAAGCCCCCACATTTTCCTACCAGGAAGTTTTATTTTCCCTTTTCTCTTTGTACCTGAAGATGTCGCTGATTAGTTAATTTGGGAAAGGGGTAGCACCTGTTTTGTACTTGGAATTGCTCTAGATAATTTTGTTGAAAGAGGAAGTGTCATAGTTCCTCTCTCTATGTGCAGACTGAATAAATGAACAATCCACCTATAAACTATTGTTTCATGTAATTCTTTAAATATATCAGGGATAAAATTGGTGGCTAAATGTAAATGACAATGAGAATCCTGTAAAGTGAAAATAGTGGATTTCCCTGTTGTCATTTCTAAAAGAGCAATGCAAAAGCCCCCACATTTTCCTACCAGGAAGTTTTATTTTCCCTTTTTTCCATTTTTTTTCCAGTTTCTCCTATTTAAAGTTTAAACAAAAAAGAGAGGAGAAATTTTTCTTATCTCTTACACCAAGGTGAGTCAATGGCTTATAGTTTTCAACCTATATTATGGGATGATTGATATCCATTGATATCCATGAAACGTTTCTTCCTAATAATACTGGAAAAAAGATACATTTTGAGACCAAAATTTACACATTTTGAAGAGGAGAATTAAAATAGCTGTATTAAAGAGGCTTGGAAAATGAAACTCAGAAATATTATTTCATCAAGTTTTTGCAATGCAATTTCAAGAACGGATAGACATAACTAAAATGCACACTCTTTTTTTTTTTTTCCTGATGAAGGGATAAAGCAACTATTGCTACACTTTGGTTAACATAATTATTTCATTGTAGTAAGAAATACCCTGGACTGCAAATCAACAACCATCTTAATAGACAACAGACAATTAAGGAAAAATAGAATTTTAATTTAATTTCAGTTTGATTATCTTCTAAATCCTTTAAAGTAATGATCTATTTGTTTGTCACCTATTCTCATGATCTTTTAGCAAGCTTAAGTTTTCTTATTACTGAGTTCTAGTCCTAAAAAAAGGTACTCCACAGATTAAAAAAAAAATGTCTATCAATTAATATATGAGTTGAATAGATAGCCACATCATGATAATTGTGTTGGGTTTTGTCAGGAGTCTCTAGTGATTATACATACACCACCTTCCAAAACTTTTCATCTTTTGTCTTTTAGTCATATGGGGAAAGAATCACAATGAAAATAGAGGGGTAGTTTTCTCCCTATGATTAAAAAGAAACCTAGCATTTTTAAAAGCATGAATATGATTTCATGTAATGATTATCTTTCAATTGAGATTATTTATATAATGATCACAACTGCCACAAGTGGCCTCCTGATCTAAATTTCTCCTGAAAACAAATATGGATGTTTTAAGCATCAAGCAGTTGAATCTGATTAACTACTTGAATCTATTGTCTCACCATGAAAGACATAGATATTGTAAGAACTGGATGAAAATGATGGTCACATTAGAATTATTTTAATTCATTAAAAAAATCAAATTTATAATGGAGACAATTTTGAATATACTTTTTTGACACCTGGAATCTACTATGCCATTGCTTCATGGAACTAAATTACAGAAATGGAAGAGTTAAAATACTAGTCACTGAGTATAAATAATAACCTTCACACAGCATCCCCTTGTGTTACAATATTTTCTTGGATCAGCACCAAAATTTTTGTTATACACATAAGTGATTGAAATATGAATAAAGATACAATCAGGAAGTATAATAAGTAACCAGGTGCAAATAAAGAAAACTTTTATAGTCTAATTAGTTTGTTCATTTCTTCATTTCTTTGTAATACTTTGATCCAATCTTTTCCAGTAATTTGTATGTTCTTACATGATTATATAGGTTAAAATAAGAGTAATCAAAAACAGCTACTTCCAATCGCATACTTTTCTAAAAACCACTGAAACACTATGCAAAAATAGATCTTTTATATAAATTATCTTTATGTAATTATATATATGTATGTATATTACATAAATAAATGTGATGACTTAATCCAATACAAATTTATTACCTAATCTTAACTGGGAGCTAACAGTAGCAAAACAATCCATCTACTCTAATAATTTCTCTATCCCATTCAGGCCAAACTTTTTCTTCTTTTTTCAATCTTCCCATAACAATCCTTCTGCCTATTCTTTCAAATACGTTAAACTTTACCAACGCTATCTTAAATGTGTTGAAAATATTGAATATATTCACTTTTAGGTCCCTCTTCTATCATTTTTCAATATAAACACTCAACATATCTTCCTTTTGACTTCAGATTCTAATAAAGGGGTAATCTTCCTCTTTGCCAAGACTAGTTCTTTTATATTTATTCTTAGTCCCATTTTTCCCTGTCTTCAAAAATATCTTTTTAGGTCATTGGTTGACTTAGATAACTTCAAACAATTAGGGTACATCATATATTTGTTTAATTTTTAACATTTTGTTACCTTTTAATCTTATTAAGGTCATACTTCTGAGTTTTAGGGTGGCATAAAACCAAGATACTAGTATGACACTTCTACATATTAACTATCATTTTTTCTTTATTTTGAATCTCCTCAGTTCATTCTTATGTACTGATTGCTTCTCCTGTATATAAGCACTCCCTGTCTCCTTATCTATAAACCTCCCTCCCTCTCTCTCTCTCTCTCTCTCTCTCTCTCTCTCTCTCTCTCTCTCTCTCTCTCTCTCTCTCTCTCTCTCTCGTAATTTTCTATTTATTCTCACCAGCTTTTCAGAACAAGGCTACATTTGAAAACTTAGATTCCTTTACCCCAACCAATTCATTACTTCCTTTTTTAGTTACTTGTTATTCCACTTACATTGAGTTGTTATATATTTATTTTACTCTCTTCTGTAGCATGTATTAGATTCTGATGTCATCTTTCAACTAAAACTGATCTCTCTATGGTTATCAATGATCTCTAAATTGACAAATCCAATGGCTTTTTTTTTCAGTCTTTGTACTACTTCTTTTCCCACATTTATTTACACCAGTAATAACCTCTTTCTGAATAGTCCTTCCATTAATTTTTCATGGAACTATTATCTCCTGGTTCTACAACTATATTAGACTATTCCCCTTCACAAACTCTATCAATCAATCACACTGAGGATATGGAATTCAGCAATCCATTTCCTATTGTTATATCTTTGCACACATAGTACCCCATTCCTAAATATTCTGCCCTTCCAGTTTTCCTGAATTTAGTGGTTTTCTATAGGACAATATCTTAAATCCCACTTTATTCACACACAGTTTTTCTAACCACCTAAGTTCAAAGTCTGCATTTTATTCTTAATTACTCAACATCATTTACCATTTTAATACAATATTTCTAGATCATTTCATTCTGTATTCCAAACATTTCTTGCATCTCCCTTTCTCTCTGCTTTTACATTCACTTTGCTTGTTTAAATCTTTATCAGACCTTGTCTGAACTATTGCAATAGCTTGCTTATTGATCTCTCTGCATCATCATCTTCCTAAGAAATCAATTCTTTACATATATACCTAATTTTTTCAATCTGACAATATCCCCTGCACTACTCAGAAATATCTTATGTCTTCCCAGTGACCTCAAGGTCATATATAAACTCCTTTTGTTTGCATTTTACAACCATTCTCAACCTAGTTACTACTTTTTCCTGTCTTTTACATTTGTCCACTCCATTCACATACATAACAGTTCTGTCTTCTTTTGCTAATTTACCCCAATATGATGTTTCTTATACAGTCTTCATACATTCTATTTAATTGTCTCCCTTTCTGAAAACCATTCCTTCATGATAACATTTTTTTTGAAATTCTAATACTGCTTCAAAATATTGCTTATATGTTATTTTGTTTGAAGAAGTTCTAGAATTTCTAGTCCTCAAGCATACCTCAATTGCTATTATCTTTTCTTAAGGTGGCACTGTATCTATTTTATTGTATATTTTATTATAACACATATATAATATTATATTAATATTATCTGTACTTATATATCAATCAAGCTATTGTGTATATATACATATTTATGTGTGTGTCTATGGATACAACCAAATGTCTGTATACAAACATATATATATGTATATATATATATATATATATAAATATATACACATATACACACACATACATATATATATATATATATATATATTTGAATATTTCTATCTCACATTAAAATGCAATTTTCTTGAGGGAAGAGATTATAGATAATCTTTATATTTCTACCATTTAACAGAGAATCCTATCATATAAGAAACTCCTAATATGTTCTTATCAACATTATAGAGGGCCATGGATAGTGGGTGAACTCTGGGTAAGATATAAGACCATATAGCCCAGAGGAAACCCACTGACAGTATCTGGTTTGGGTGCCCATTTCCCTTGAGATAGAGCTGGAGCACACACACCTTTTCTTGAGAAGTCAAGAAGGGCATAACTACCTGTATTATACCTGAAGCAAGGGTACTTAGATCTGGGTGTTTACTCAGTGTGATTGATGAGATAATGGTTCTCTAGTTTGAATATACTTGATATGATATGGTGATATAATGATTCTACAGATGGTACATTCTTAGTATGCTGTAGTGATGTAATCATACTAAGGTATTTAAGGACTGAGAGGACTGGAGAGGAGAGAGTGTCTGTTCTAGCTCTATCTCAGACTCAGAGACTCAGGACTCCATCCTTAATGATGCTTGTAGTGGCTCTCCTGAATTCATCACTTCACCATCTAAAGAACAAGATATATCCAGAGATCCTCCAGAAAGATAGTCTGGACATTATACAATGTATCAATTGATAAACAAATAAATGTAATAATGTAATGCAAATACACCAGCATTTGCTACTGCAAGGAAATATTTGATATTAAATAAATATATATTTCTCTGATAAAATATATGAATGGGAAGAATTAAAGCTAATGACTATAATAATTATATCTGAAGATAATAATAATTTAACGATGAAATTACATATTTACCATTTATTATTTGTAATGGCAACATATGACTAATATTCATTCTTCTTTAAATCTGCTAAAATTTATCATTTTCAAAGAAAAAGACCCCTAATCTGTATGTACTATTTGATTTTAGGGGTCAAATTTAAAATTCACAAGTAATGTAAAACTGTCAAAAGAACAAGCATAAGGAGGAAATACAAATAATATAGACATTTATACACAGACATTCTTAACAACATCAAAATCAGATAAGGCTGCTTTTTATAACTGAAAGAAACTGGAAAACTAACTGGATGCCTGTCAGTTGGAGAATGGCTAAATAAGTTATGGTGTATGAAGGTTATGGAATATTACTGTTCTTTAAAAGAGATCAGCAAGATGATTTCAGAAAGGCTTTAGGAGATTTACATTAACATTGTACACAATAACAGGATTATATGATAATCAGTTCTGATGGACGTGGTTCTTTTCAACAGAGAGGTTCAATTCCCATGTGATGGAAACTTGTGACTGAGAAAGCCATCTGCACTCAGAGAGAGGATTGTGGGGACTGAGTGTGGATTACAACCTATTATTTTTACTTTTGTTTTTATTGTTTGCTTGCTTTTTGTTTTTTCTCAATTTTTCCCTTTTGGATCTGATTTTTCTTTTGCATCATGATAATTGTGGAAATACCTATAGAAGAATTGAACATGTGTTTTATATATATATATACATATATATATATATATATATATATATATGCATATATATATGTATGTGTATGTGCACGTGTGTGGGGGTGTGTGCACGTGTGGATGTATATTTATATATGTATAGATACACAAGTATGTATTTTATATATGAGGTTACTTGCCTTCTAAGGGAGAGAGTGGGGGAAGAGGAAAAAAAATGTAACACAAGGTTTTGCAAGGGTGAATGCTGAAAACTATGCATATGTTTTGAAAATAAAGCTTAAAAAAAAAGGTGAATTATCAACCCAGAGTTCATTGAGAAGCATCTATGTACATTTAGTGATCAGGGCAAAATAAATACAAAACTTAAAAAACATAAAATAAAAATATGATTCCATGTGATTATAGCTGACTGATCTAAATAAGATGTTGACTGGTATTGGGGGAGAAGAGCATGAATAACATATGCTTCAAATGTTTTTTTTTTTTTTAATTGAAAAAAAAGTTTGTAAAGAATAAAATCCAAACAAACAAAAGAATCAAATAAGGCTAAAGAAGTGAGGTGTAGTAATCTGATTTGTGTTGTTCTTTTCCCTTCTATTAGTCTTTCCCTTTCTTTTCCCCTTTCCCCTCCCACTTCCCTGTAAAATGAGACAAGTTTTTCTGTGAAACCAAAAATGTCTGATATTCTCTCTTTGAGCCAAATCTGATGAAAGATTCACACAATGCTCATTCCCCTCCTTTTTTCCCCTAAATTATAACAGATCATTTTTGCCTATTGGTTAGATATAATTTCCCATATTTTACCTCTTTTTTTCTCCCTCTGTTCAGTACAATCTACTTTCCACCTCTATTTTCTCTTTCATATATCATGATAAAATCAAATTATAACCATATTCTCTAAGTATACTCATAACAGAAATATAGTTCTCAAGATTTCTTTCCTTTTTACCTTTTTATGCTTCTCTTAAATTCTGTGTTTGGAGATCAAAGTTTTGTTCAGTTCTGGTCTTTTCATTAGAAGTAGGTAAAATTACCTATATTATTAAATGTTCATCTTCTTCCCTGAAAGATAATGCTCATTTTAGCAGGAAAGGTTATTCTTGGCCGTAATACAAATTCCTTTGCCTTTCAGAATATCAGATTCCAGGTCCTTTGATCATTTGAGACAGAAGCTGCTAGGTCCTAGGTAATCTTAATTGTGGCTCCTCACAATTTAATTTTTTTCCTTTTGGCTGCTTACAATATATTTTCCTAGGTGTGATAGTTTTAAAATTTAGATACAATATTCCTTGGGGTTTTAATTTTTAAGTATCAGCAGGTGATTGGTGATTTTTTTCAATGGCTATTTTACTTTCTGATTCTAAAACAGCAGGCCAATTTTCCTTTATGATTTCCTGTAACATAATGTCTAGATCCTTTTTTTTTTTTTTTTTTTTTTCCCCATAAATAGCTTTCAGGAAGTCCAATATTTCTTAGATTGTCTCTCTTAAATCTATTTTCCAGGTCAGTTGTTTTTGTAGGAGGCATTTCATATTTTCTTCTATCTTTTTTTAATTTTGTTTTTGTTTTTGTTTGACTGATTTTTAGAGAATTATTGAGTCATTCACTTTCATTTGTTCAATTCTAATTTTTAGCGGATTATTTTCTTCAATTACCCTTTTTAGCTCTTTGGTGTTTGACCAATTGAACTGTTTTGTTTATTGAATTTTTTTTCCATTTCACAAATTTTGTTTTTCAAGAATTGGTATTGAGGCGGAGCCAAGATGGTGGAGATGACACATTCTTCATTCTGAGCTCCCTTCTACCCTCACTTACTAATTACTCAATTCAGCCTCAGCAATAGTTCTTGACTGGTAAAATGCATGAATATTGGGAGTACAACAAATTACCAGTCGAAAATAATTTGGAAGATCACCCAAAAAGGTCTCTCTTGATCAGGTGGGAAGAGGCCAGCACAGGCAGGGAGGCATTACATGAAAGCTAACCCATGCTGAGCAGACAGGGGCAGGGTAAGATCTCCTTGGGTGGATAATTTGCAGGGAGGACTTTACCACAGGTTGGATGCTCTGTTTTAGTTGCAAAGAGAAATTATACAAATGCCAAAGGAAGAGTATACCCCAACATGCCAGAATTTAACAAGAACTGGCCACACCCATCCAGCACCCAGAGTGACTCAGCACAATCAAAGTGAAGCTGTGAAGCCACAGTCTGAAGCACAGGACTTTGCCAAGGACAGTGACACTTCTGCTGCTTAACTGCTCAACCCACAGCAGCCTTTGTTTTGCACTGTGGGACTCTGCCAAGGGCAGTTGAACATCCTACACATCGGGGTTCTGCTCAGGACAATCACACTTCTGGCATAGCAGAGCTCCTCCCAGGCAGTTGCACTTCCATTGCTAGGGGTTTTTCCCAGAGCAGTAGAAATTCCACAGCAGCATGGACACTCTTCACAGCCCATTGACAGGACAGCTACTGTCCATCTATCCCTGTTCTGTAGAGGAAGCTGAGAACCTTCTTGCCATGAAGGCAGACACAAAAGTTTGTTTTTGTTTTTTTTTTTTGTTTTTTTTTTTGTTTTGTTTTTAATGAATACAAAATCCAAGCAAGCTCTAACTGTATAAAGCTTCTATACAGAAAGAAAGCATGTTTCCAACCCTGATGAGACTAATAGCAGACTATCTCCAAAAAACACTGCAAAAGAGGATATAACCTGGCCTCCTTCACACAAAGCTCTTGAAGAAGAAATTAGATAAGATCTTAAAAGAGAGCTAGAAGAAAAATGGAGAAAGAAAGAGAAGCTCTGCAAGAGAGTATGGAAAAGGCATATTGTTAGGTTCTTACTAAGTGCTAAGTCAGTACTTAACAATTCTCTAGTCCACACCTTTTGGTTCCAGCCTTTAAGGGGAGTTTTACCCCTTTGAACTTCTGGGGAGGAGCTTACATGTTTAAGAGGAGCAAGTTCATTGATTGAAGTATTTTTCCCACAAGCCCCTGAGTTATTCCACACCCATTCTCTGGGAGGATAAAAGAAGAAGTTAGAGTCTGGAAAGTCTGGATTGGATCAAGGAGAAGACATCCCATAGATTTGCAAGTGAAGAGGACAGAGAAAAAGATTCACAGAGAAAAGAAACCTCCTCCCAGAGAAGGATTACAACTGAGAGACAGACGGCATATAACTCATTAAAAGAAATATTTGATGAAGAAGAAAAAGAAAACAACTTACTGAAATGTGAAATAGAAAAGGTAAAGAACTCCCAGGGAAACAGAATTAGTGAATGGGAAAAAAAATAAAGAACTCCCAGGAAAGTAGGATGTGTGAAATGGGAAAAAAAATATAACTCATTTTAAAAAAAATAGTAAAATGAAGAAAATTTCATGGAGCAAACCAACTCATTTAAAACTCAATTGGACATATAGAAAAAGAAGTAAAAAAGTTAATGAAGAAAATAACTCATTAAAAATCAGAACTAAACAAATAGAAATGAATGATTCATTGAGACATCAAGAATAAGTCAAACAAAAAAAAAAAAAAAGAAAAGAAAGAAAAGAAAAAATGTTAACTATCTATTTAGAAATACAACAGACCCGGAAAATAGATCTAAGAGAGATAATATGAGAATCATTGGGCTTCCTGAAAATTATGAGGAATAAAAGAGCTTAGACACTATTTTACAGGAAATCATCAAAGAGAGGAGCCCAAATGTAATAGAATCAGAAGGTAAAATAGGCATTGAAAGAA